>NC_133651.1:256401035-257001035 GCF_009905375.1 Apium graveolens | reverse complement strand
GATTGAAAGAGATGTGTCCTAAGTCCAATCATGTATGATGATTTAGGAATAACTTTTATGTAATTTGTTTTGATTTCATTGATATTAATAAAAGACTTGTTTTGGTTTTATTGCGGGCTTTATCTATTTAAGTGTTTAAATAAGATATACCATAGTTTAGAGTAAAGCTTTTTATGGATTATGATGAGATCATAATAATGAGACCTAAAAGATGATAACTCTAAACTTAAATATTTACTGGTCGTAGGATTACTAACCGGTAATTAGTAATTCGCAAAGATCGGTACATACTATGTTTGCTTCATTATGAAGGATGTCTGTTCTCATAGACATTTGTGTGGTGACACTATAGCTAGTATGTAGGTGCTTATTATAGAATAAGTTCACTAAACATGACTCACACAGCTGAACAACTGATGGAGTTCACTCACGTGTCAGCAGTTGTTCACATAGTGATAGTTGTACAAGTATCCTTAGACTTGAGGTCATCATAGTCATCTTGTGTACACTGAATTATGCTTTGGTTTAGTTCTTAGTCTCCAGGGACAATTATAAGGGCTCTACTGGGTATAGGAATTTGTACACGAAGATAGTGTATGATCAATAAAGGATCTACCCCTTCCAGTGAAGGAAGAGAATGTTCATTGCTGATCCACTTATGTTAGTTCAGGAATCTCTGGCCAGAGTGAATGAAATTAGAAAAGAGTTTCTAATTTACATTAAATAGAACTAAGCATAGTGAATGGGAAAGCAAATGATTAAATAAGATAGGCTTGACACAAGTTCCATGCCTTGTATTTAATCGTGATATTACAGGGTAGAAGGAATTGATTGTACGGTAACTACTCACTGAATAGGTTCTTGGTATTCTAAGCAGTGAATTCGTATTATCCGATAGTCGCGATATGCTGAGAAGTATCCCTCACGATGTAGAATAAATATGATTAATTTATTAATTAATCATATTTAATGAATTAGAGAATTTATATAAATAATGATAAAATAGTTTTATTATTATTTATTTCTACTACCGGCTTAATATTGAACCTACAGGGTCACACCATAAAAGAGAATGATTTAATGGTGGAGGAATTAATTAATAATGGCGGGTAATTATTTATTTGTGAAATAAATAATTAATTAGCAGATTTAATAATTGATTAAATGAGATTTAATTAATTCTTAATATTATTAATTAAGAATTTAATTTTGGAAATTAAATCAAGTGAGAGAATTATTTTTCTAAAGTGTTTAGAAAAGGGATTAATGATTAAAAGGTGTTTTAATTATTAGTTAATTGGTTAACAAGAATAATCAATTAAAGGGTTAATAATAATAATATTTTATGGAAAATTTTCAGCTGAAAATTTTGCCTATAAATATACTATGATAAACCTTATTTGCCTAAACCCAAATAATTAACCCTAATTCTAAAGTAGAACAAGAGGGAGGCAACTAATTCTCTCAACCTCTTCCTCCTCCATCACATTGTACTCTTGGTGGATACCGGTGGAGTGCTTCACACTTGAGGAGCAGCTGCTAGGGATTTTCGTTCATCGTTCTTGGATCGCTATTAAAGACCTTCATCTTTCCATTAACGTAAAACTTCTTAAGATAAATATACTGAACTACGAATTAAATATTATTTTTCGCATGGATCCTGCGGAGGGTTTCAGTTTTTTTTAAGATTTAAATTTACGTTTTCGTTGCATTTATGTGCTAAAAACCCTTCAATAACTCCCTGATCTTTAACTATCTGTCATATCACTCAGTCCGGATGTATCTGTATTTCTATTGACAAGCTACCTGACCTTTCTTGTCAATCACCATTTTAGGTTTATCTATATTTTGTATCCACTCGTTTCATTACTATACGTAATCAGGCTTTACTTTTACAATCTTTGTCTGGCTTTGAATGCCTCGAACTATGTGTATCTATCATAAAATATATCATTAAATTAACTGACAATATATAATTGTCTAGTCTATACATTTATCCTTATCGTCTACCCACCCGATAATAACAGATAAGGATCATCTTTAATCATATAAAGTTTAATAGACACGTGGACTCATAATTCACATAACACATAAACACATAAGGCACGTATCACATATTTTATATAATATATAACTCAGTTCGTTAAAACATTCGACTCGTTATGTTCAAAACTGAAATCGAGTCGAAATATATTTTTACGATAATTACACGACTCGAAAATGTTTACAAAATTAAGCGACCATTCGAAACGAAATATTTTGTGTCTCGAAAGTATTTTTAATGGAAGCAGAATATTTTTCTGAGTCTAGACGCATTCGTTGCGTATTAAACGCACGAACGGTCTATTTAATACGAATTTTTGAATATTTTCAGAATTAAAACGGGTCTCCGAATCATTTTATAAATAAATAACAGGGTTTTAATACCAGAATCTGAATTTAAAATCATTTAATAATTTAATAATAATTATCGAGCCTTGAAAATAAATTACAATAATATTTTAAAGCTCAAAACTATTTTTCGGAATTTTAAATCAAAATAAATAATTAAATCTAATTAAATAATCAATTAAAATTAATTAATAACTAATTAAATTAATTATTCAATTAATATTTATGCTAATTGACTAATTGAACAATTAATTATCAACTAAAATTATTTAATTAAACAAATTTAAAAATAATTTTCAGAAAATAAATAATGAATTTTGAATTTTAAATAAAATAAAAAACAATTTCTGAAAATATTATAAAAAGAAATAAAATTTCTGAAAATAATTCAACATAAATCTAATTTTTGTAAACAGGAATTCAAATTTTATAGATTTTTAAAACCAAAATACTAAATTTGCAAATCAGGGAAACTTTAGGGTACTAAATGGTAATTTGCCCTGTCGTCTTCCCCGATCTCAGTCCGGTGGCCGGCCGCCATTAACGGCGGCCACCAAGCTTTTCCGGCAAGCAAATTACTAACCAGAAATTCACAAAATTAACTGCGTTCATTCGTTTCAACATCAGGAACTCAAATATGCCATCAGAATCTTCAAATAATACAGATTTTGGCCGGAACGATCGACTGAACTTTCACGCCGCTATCCAACCTGATTTTCCGATGAGCCCCTTCCCGGTATCGTTTGTTCACCATATATACGCCAATCAATTCGTTTTTCAATGATCTACACGTTGGTAACATCAATTTCATCTAATAACCCCTAACAAAAAAATACCTAATTTTCAATTAAGAATATTCAAACACATAAACCTAATTTTATTAATCCAAGAATCAAACTCAATTTTCTATATGTTATTGAACTACAAATTCATCATATAATATACCATAATGACCAGGAGAAAATTATCTACAAGATAAAGCCATTAAATCACATAAACAACATCAACATCAAAAATTCCTCTTTTAATCACTAATTAATTCGAATTAAAATAAATAAATAAGAAAATAACCTTGATTTCTGCACTGAAATGGATGATTGATTCTTATAGAACTTTTTGAGAGCTTCGATTTAATATATGGCACGCTCGATTCCGAGTTCGGTAACGTCTTCGTTTTTGGGTTTGATTCTCAAGAACACAATGGTTTAGCGGGTTTTTCTCTGTAATTCTATATTTTTACTGATCGATTATGATTATACGAATAAAATGAAATAAGAAATAGTCTATTTATATTTATGGAATATTAATATGCGTTGGATCGTATTGGATCGAAAAATAAGTTACTTAGCCGCCAAGTAATTACAAAAATGATCCGATTTAGTACCCATATTGGATAATTATCATAACCGAGCTTCTTATAAAACACGTTATACGAAAATAATATAATAATATTCCGTCTCTTGAGAATACGGGTTTTATTGATCTATCGAAATGATTATCGTATCGAAAATTTTGCGCCGGGATGCGTACAGGTCAAACCGTAATCCAGATCGAAAAAGTCAAAACATGGAAAATGGCCGGAATAATCAGATTAGGTTAGGAAGGATTTTTATGAAGAGTTTCGGATTGTAAAAACTTAAAAATGATTGAAGTTGGACGATTCCCGATTTAATAAAACAGTTTTGTAATTATTCAAAAAATAATTAATAAATTCATAAATTATTATAAAATCATATAACAGTCTAAAAATTACCAGAAAATACCATAATTATCTGTACTTTATTCTAGATATAATAAAATTAATATATTCACATTTTATCATATATAAACATCCAAATATTATTATCAATCATAAGATAATTCACCAAAAATCACATAATAATCACATAATAATTATTTATTGATAAAAATAAATTACACACAATGCCGTGTCCCGTATCCAGGACACTTGGATAATTGACGTATCCCCGTGTCCTGTGTCCCGTGTCGTCGTATCGGTGTCGGTGCTTCCTAGGTTCAAGGTGTTTTTTAATAGTTTATGATTTAAGGTGTTTAACATATAAAAAAATGAAGTGCTAAATCCAACTGGTAAGTGGGCAACAGATAGGAACCACTGAGCTAATTCTCCACTCACAGTTAAGATAATAATTCACAAAAAACCACGACTAAAAAATTATACTTAAAAGAATACCTCCTGTGTGGCCAAAAGTGTGTCTCGCCTCGTCTTGGTTAATAATGCTGAGTATTGCCAGCCCACTTAAGAGAAGGATGCCACCGATGCTACAGAGGGTCAGCCGCAGATAACTTCACACAGATTAATAAACTAAAGTTAGGCACGTTAGAATCCTTATCATGTAAATTAAAGTATCTCAAATAAGTAGTTGTACATAAATCAACATATTCAAGGCCGATAAGCCAGTAAGTCCTCAGAATCACACTAAGGATCAGATATGATGCATTCAAGTATCTCATTTCCATTTTCTCAGGTTGATCTTTCAACCTTACAACTTTTCATAAACTTTAACTTGCAACATCAATCATTACTCAACAGCCTCTTGTTGACATCATATTCTATTAGATGCTCATATAACTCAATTCAAGTCTCCATTTTATATATATAATGGAGCTAAATTACTTTTCTTGAGTATACACATATAAACACCCTATGAACCTGCTATACGTGTGGCGGTGAAACCAACTCACTTACAGTTATCCTGCCTATTTTACTGTCTCAAAAGAACCAGCATAACGCATAATAATTCTCTTTTCTTTCTAATTCTAGTAATTCGTGCTCATGAACGTTCCAATAGTTACTAGTTGTTGAACCTCATTCCCACATGTTTCTTTGTTCAAATAACCTAGTTTGTAATCGTTTCCAATTGCATTCGGGGCTCTTTAATCGTTCCCTTAATCTTCTTGTCCATCTTTGAATGATATACTGAAACCATGGCGTATTTGATTTCTAATGTTCTCGAAATTACTCCAGAATTAAGAATTAACGAGAACATCCTGACTAGATATGATTGACGCACAAACTTATCATCATATCTTAATTTCCTTGAATCACAATCAAATATATTAGTTGAGCGAAAATCTAATATTATTTAAAAGAAAATATACTAACCTGGAGGCATCACTCACATATTATAACACATATTATCATTTGTTTTGGTTCTAGGGAATTTTCATTCGAAATTGACTGCAATGTTATTCCTTGATGTCTAGTCACATATAACGTTTATTCTTTCTTTATGCTATATTATCAGGAAGTTTTCTTTGACATCTCCCAAATTTCGGGGTCAGGATTAGGTGTCACTAAATAACTTTAAATAATATAATCATGTATATTAAAACAAATATACAGATAACCCCTCATTATTTTGGATCTTTTACAGGTTATGGTATGAAACAAGAATATAACCTTCAAAAATTTACAATAACTAAACACAATTTATTACCTCTTTACTAACTTCCTCGTCTTAATCACTCTGACACCTCCAACTTCCTTCTCTTTGCTCTATCTTGAACTTTTAGTTGTTGACAACATTCCTCTCACTCGTCTAAATAAATAACTTTTTATTTCTCTTGTCTATCAAAAAGGGCATATTCATCCAAATAAAGCCTCACACACTTGCAGTAACATCACGGTAATTCCACTAAACTTCTGAATTCTACTGGTTTCTTTAATTCCTCCATGTTCCTTATTGCTTTGATTTTGGATCTGAAAATCACATCAGAATTTAACTTAATCTAATTGGAATCGATTTCCATCTAACTGACCATTTGTTGGTAAAATTAACCAATTAACTCTTTTAGTTGATCAATTAAACCAAGTGATGATTAGCTAAATGAAATCAAAGACCAATTATATAAATCCAGATTGGTTATAACAACCTATTTCAGGAACCGAGATCGTAATCATTTGGAGTATTAATATGAAAATCAATAACACATGGAAGTATACTTCTTGCCTTTGAAAGTAGGGTATTTTCCGAAAATTTGGGCACCATTTCCTTTATATTATTTAATACCATTCGGAACCAAGCCGACACCAATAATCAACCAAATAACCAATAATCATAATTGTTAGGTTTCGAGCACATAGAAAAAGTAATTAAAAATGTAAAAAATCATAATTTTCAAAACCCGCCGCAGGTGCCATGTGAAAAACATATATTTAATTCATAGATCAGATTGTTTACCTTAAGAAGCTTTACCAATTGGTTGACTAATGGAGATCCAAAGCTTGTTTAATCACCAAGCATCCCGCTCTCGCGATCTACGCTCTATCGGTATCCACACGAATGCTTGAACTCAAGGATTGGATGTGTACTAACACAAACTCGTTTCTTCTTTCTCTCTCCATCTTCTCTCTTGGTGGCTAGGGTTTTAGTAAAAGTCTTATCCACCCCAAAAATCAGCCACACAAGAGATGTTATATAGAGAGTAGAAAAATGAATTATAACTCTTAACTAATTAGGAGTTATTATTAATTTAAAATTACTATTTGTATTATAATTAAGTCTCACTTATTTATTTAACAAATAATTTTCATAATTAATATTAGTAAATTCGAATATCATTATTTATCTAATTAATTAAGTCAAACTTAATTAATATTATAAATAATTCAAATTACTTTAATTTAATTTAAATCCAATTTAAATTAAATAATCTTTCAAGCATTCTTTGTGTGTGACCCTGTAGGTTATTATTACGTTGGCAACGAATTTTAAATCTAATTTAAAATCATAAACAATGAGCGACATCTAGTAATACATCATTGCTATCCAAGTAATAATAATTAAATCGGTGATTGATTAAACCTTTCGTGAATAATGTACAATGTAATATAATCCCTTTCACCAAATATTATAGATTAAACTAGAGGCATATAATGTGTCATCCTCTTTATAGGTTAATCCAAGTTTCCTTGATTAATGAGTAGACTATCATATCAAATCAACATTTGAGTGTGGCCACACATTTCATAGTCTAGCTCACACAAGAGGCCAATAATATCACTCCTAAAGTAGGAGGGTTAAATCCCATCTGGATAATTTATATTTCTCATACGATTCATAATATACCCAATGCCCACTTTTATCATTACCCGGTCAAGGATAACTTTTAATGGATTCAATGTATATTAATTCTCGTATAGAAATATAATGACTTCAGGTCTAAGGACCATTACATCATTATCACTGTGAGAATTACTTATGACACAATAGACATGTAGAATCTCACATTGGGTCTGTCTAGCACCATGTACATATACATTGGCCTGTGTTTTTGACTTTAGTATCACTATAACTATGATCAATGAGATGTGATCAACAGTAAACAAACACACCAGTCTTAATGCATTATTATTGTCCCTTAATAATAATACTCGACTAGGGACCTTTAGGAATATTGATACTATTCTCATAATCTCATTTCTAAGTCACGTACTTAGAGATATAGAATTGCATATCATATTCCAAGGACATTTATTAATTAACATTTATATCACAATAAATTAAGAATTAATAAATTATAAAGAGAATAATCGATAGAACATAAACATTAATAATCCTAATGTCCTAAACTAAAACATCATAGTGTTGTCTCTAGGACACAAACACTAACAATCTCCCACTTGCACTAGAGCCAATCACCCATGTATCTAATACTCATGGAACTAATATGACCATCGTACTTCTGCTGCGACAAAGCCTTAGTCAGTGGGTCTGCAACACCATCATTACTATGCACTTTACATTTATATCTCCTTAATCATTAATCTCATTAATAAGGAAATATTTCCTAAGGACATGCCTAAACAGTCTCCAAGGTTGTTTAGAAAAATATATCAATATATTCGGCATCCTTTATAGAATCATCAATGTTTTTGTTGTGAACTATTCCAGCTAACATCACTTATATTTAGACAAAATACGAACCAGACATAGACACATAATCATCCTTGTCTATCCAGAAATTAGGTTAAGAAACTAGTATCAGTGTAACCCTTTACAACCAGTTCCCTATCTTCTCCATACACCAAAAATAAATCTTTAGTCCTCTTTAAGTACTTAAGAATATTCTTGAAAATTATCCAGTGACCCTCACTTGGATTTGACTGGTATCTGCTCGTCATGCTCAAATTATATGAAACATCAGGATAAATACATATCATTGTACACATTATAGATCCAATTGCTAAAGCATATGGAGCTTTCTCAAACAGCCCTTATCATCTAATGATTTAGAGGGCAATTATCTTTTGAGATCACTGTCCCACAAGACATCGAAACATATCCTTTCTTTATCTCCTACATCCTAAAATGATGCAATATTTTATCAATGTATGTACTCCGACTAGATCGATTAATCTTTTCAATCTATCTCTATAAATCTTGATCCCTCATATATAGGTAGCATCACCTAAGTATTTTACAGAGAAACTATTTCTCAACCAAGTCTTAACAGCTTGTAGAGAAGGTATGTCATTCCTTATTTGTTATATGCCATCTACATATAATACTAGGAATGTCACATGGCTCCCACTAACCTTCTTGTAAACACATGGTTCATCTTCACTTTGAATAAAGCCAAACTCATTGACCATTTCATCAAAATTAATATTCATTCTCCTTGAGGCTTGCTTCAATCTATAAATAGATACAAGCAACTTACAAACTATCTTAGGAAACTCTGGATCGACAAAACCCTCAGGTTGTATCATATATACATCATCTTCAAGGCTCCCATATAAGAAAGCAGTTTTGACATCCATTTGCCAAATCTCATAGTCAAAGTAAGCAACTATTGCTAACAAAATCCTGATGGACTTGACCATAGTAACTGATGAAAAAGTCTCATCATAGTATATACCATGAATTTGTTTGAAACTTTTTGCCACCCGTCGCGTCTTATAAGTCTGTACTTTACCATCCATGTCAGTTTTCTTCTTGAAAACCCACTTGCACCCTATAGGTTTTACCACTTCGAGTGGATCAACTAAAGTCAGTACTTTATTTTGATATATGGATTCCATCTCGGATTTCATGGCCTCTAGCCATCTCTTGGATTCTGAACTATTCATAACATCTTGGTAGGTGAGAGGCTTATCATTATCCGTAAGCATCACATCACCATCTTGAGTCAAAAGAAATTCATAATTTTTCCCGGGCTCATGGTGAATCCTACTAGATCTACGAATAACCTGTGTTTCTTGGACATGATTACTTTCAACATTTTGATGTACATCCTAATCTTATTCCAACTCTGGTTCAATGTTATCATGTGGTTCTCGATCTTCATCGAGATGTATTATCCTTCCACTGATTTTCTTAAAAAGTAGTTCTCCCTCAAGAAATACACCGACCCGAGCAACAAACACTTTGTTCCCGGAAGGATTATAAAAACTATACCCTAGTCTCACTTGGGTATCCCAAAAAATAGCATCTATCTAATTTTGCTCCAAGCTTGTCAGAGGCTAACCGTTTTACAAATGCTTCACGTCCCCAAATTTCCATAAATAACATGCTTTAACAGTTATCACTTTATATCGTATACAGAGTATTTTGAACCGCTTTAGTCGGAACTTGGTTAAGTGTATATGCAGCTGTTTCTAGAGCATAACCCTAGAAACTAAATGAAAGATCTGCTTGACTCATCATCGATCGCACTATGTCCAACAAGGTACAATTTCTCCTCTCAGAATCTCAATTCCATTGAGGTGTTCCAGAAGGAGTAAGTTATGATACACTATCACACTCCTTCAAGAAACTCTTGAAATTGAGGTTTAAGTATTCTCCTCCATGATCTGATCGTAAAACTTTTATACTTTTCCCTTGTTTTCTTTTCTACTTCGGCCTTATATTCTTTGAACATTTCAAAAGAATCGGATTTGTTCTTCATAAGAACCACATATCCATATCTACTAAAATGATCAGTAAATGTTATGAAGTAGCATAAGCCCCCTTGCCATCATACGCATTCGACCACATACATCATTATGTATAAGTCATAATCGTTCGGTGGCCCTTTCACCTGATCAGGTAAAAGAAGCTTTAGTCATTTTTCCAATGAGACAAAGTTCGCATCTTCCGTATGATTCAAAATCAAACTTATCCAAGTATTCATCTATATGTAACTCAGAAATGTGTTTCTTATTAATATGGCTTAACGACAATGCTAGAGGTAATGTTTGATTTGAGTCAACTTAGAACATATAAATTGTTAACTAATTGTGCAACCTTATAAGACTTATTATTGAAATAGAATAAACAACTATTGTTTATTTAATTAAAATGAAAACCTTTCTTGTCCTGACAAGAAATTGACTTAATGTATCCGCTAAAGGCAGGCACATAATAACAATTTATCAATTTCTCAATATCGCCTTATGGGCAACATTAGGTATCGAGTTCCTTCAACTAGAGCAACAACTTTTGCTCCAATTCTAACCCTATACCTGAAGCTTGACCATTGCTAGTCTTCTTTATTAGATCTTCCAAATAAGCTTGACAATTTAACTTCCATTCATCCAGTTATTTCACAGAAATGACAATCATCTCCTTTAGCAACACCACTATTAGGCTTCAAAAGCCCTTTGGGATTGGACTTTGGTTTAGCACCGAATAAAATCAAACCTTCACCTTGCCTGTCCACTTTCCTTTCCCATTTGCATTCCATGTGTACATTTCAATATGGACGTAATTCATGCATTTACCATGTTATTTTCAGCAGTTCTAAACATGCTTAACAACTTAGTGAGTGTTCTGTCTATCTCATTCCTTTTGTTCTTAACAAACTGAGAATAGAAGTTGTTCAAAGATCATTTGATCAAATCAAGCTGAGTCTCTAGACCATTCTTGAAACCCAAAATATCAAGGTACATATGCATATCACCTTTAGAACATGTGGTCCAACCGGATATGATTTTCCCATTAATGTAAAAGTATGGTGCCTTATTATTGTCAAAACTTTCTAACGAGCCTATCCTTCAAACATCTTTTGAAGGTGCTCAATCATATCATAAGCATCATTATGCTCTTATTGCTTTTAAAGCTCGGTGCTCATAATTACAAGCATGAGACATGAAACATCAGTTACATAATTAATTTGCTTCTGGTAAGCATTTTGTTCTGCACATGTTTCATTCTCAGCTAGAAAAAATAAGGGAGGAGTTTGAGTGACATCCTTGAACCCGAGGATAATCCTCAAGTTCCCTTTTCAATCGAGGAAATTATTTCATGTCAGCTTGTCCTTCTCAAGGACTATTACATAGAGAAGTTATTTGTGTTATTTGTCATTTGATATCTACAATATTAAAGTGCATAAAATGACTTAGCCTACAGATGATCATTAAATTATGTTCAAGTGATTATTCATATATATATATATATATTCACAATATATATCTCCCACTATTTTTATCAAATCAATAGCCCCAACTATTAATTCGGAAAAAATATCTTCTATATCCTTTCTAGTGAGCCAAGATCCATATTTCACCACGCGTTAGGTCAGCTTTGGCTTTTCTCCTAAAACATGACTATTTAGGTAGACAACATTTGTCAATTATATCAACTATATAACTCTTGGATAGCTTGGTGGAACAACATTTGTTCATATTTATCTAATAAATCTCGCCAAACTCTATGTCTCTAAGTTCACAATCCTATTGTGATAACATAGTTAAGTCAAACCCAATAGTCAAAAAGTATCAATATAATTTAACATATCTCCCACAGTCGATAGGAGTACTTCTCTTTGGTGAACCCACTCCTGGAAGATCTAGGGGTTAACGCATTGGACTCATTGGGAGGCATCTGATCAACTTAATATTAACTTTAAGCTTTTGTTAATTTTAAAACGATCATGATCCCATCATAAAGAGATTCCCAATTTTTCCTTGAATAAAATACTTCAAATTAATATTCGTCAATGGTTTGATTTCCAGGTAGTGAGGGAGTTACAACGGTCTCGTTTAAAACCCATAACCTTACAAGTTCAAAGAACTTGCTTTTGACAAAATCGACCCATGTTAGAAAATACACAAAATTTGTATTTTATTCCGTGTTTCATAAACACGAGAATCTCATAATCGTTTGTTCATTTTAAAATCTTGAATCGTTACATATTTTATCTTGTTTAGAAAGCATGGCATGGGTGTCGTATCTAATACATACATCCTTAATCTAATTAAGCATGCATCTTTATAAACTACTCTACATATACATTCATCATATGCTCATATATATGTAAAGTGCAATAAATAAACATGGTTGGTTATGGCTTTATCCTATGTGATCTTCATCAAGCTAATGACAAAGATCTAGGTCAATCTAAGGTGAAAAATAAATACAGGCTAACTAGAGGCAAGTGACTCTTAGAGGGTGTAAAGGTACTCTAAGAGGTACTCACCATATTAGAGTAAAGGTACTCACCATATTAGGGTGTAAAGGTACTCACCATATTAGAGTACCTTTACACCCTCTAGTTGTATTGCTTCCTTGGATGGCCTCCATGTGAGATTACCCTTCCTTGATCTTCAAATCTTCATGTCTTCATGTACATTACACGAATGAAAAATAAAAACTAATCTAATGTACTTACAATAAGAACTCGAGTTACATTCGAGATTTAATAATTACAAGATCAAACGACATGCAAGCCGTATTTAATAAACCAAAACCATTAACCTAAGGTCATAAGCCATAACCATCCATCATGCTCAATTAACACATAAGAACATGTTAAAACACATAATATGATCTTAACATATCATACCCATCATGATCTAATCATAAAAACCAAATATAGCAAAAATCAGAAAATTTGAAATAAAACCTGATAACATTAAATCACAGATTACAGGGTCTAAACGACTTCAAACGCCTTACAGATCAGTCGATAATAGCTTTAGCTATTTGTTTTGTTCAGACGCTCATTTCATATTCAGACGCTCGATTCTATATGAAATAGCATATTCGTTCGCCAAAATCGGTCACCAGACCCAGATTCCAGCAAATCCGCTACATCCGATTCAGAAACGTATCAAATACGATTCATGTAATAACCCCAATTTTTGGAAATTTTTGAAACCCTTATGAATAGTGATTTTGCAGATTATGCTGAATAAGAAAACTTTTCATGCCACACTATGTAGGGGTTCTTTTATTGATCTTCTGGGATATTATTAGTACTCTATGTGGTATATAAGTGTATGTAAAGATCGTCAGAATCCAAATCCGAACACTTTGATTTTTCCCGAGAATCCACCAGATATCGAAAGAATTGAGTATAAGGTAACAGGATAAAAAGGATTTAAATTCAAGGATTTTAATAGAGGATCATAAAAGGAATATAATGTATTGAGAAAGGTTAGGGGAACCTAAGTAATAAGATCCCGGGTATGATCCCTCAAACGAGAAACAAGAACGAAAGTTAAGCGAACCGTATAACAGATCAGCGGTCATTAGGCAAACAATTAGGAGTTAATCAAGGAGGTTAGGGGTGATGAGGTCATCCAACCAATAAGAAGAGGGCAAGTGAGGGAGGATGACATCACAAGGTGACATAAGCATGACATAAGGGGAAGGAGGTGTGGTTGATTTAAAACCACATAAAGTTCAAGATTAAAAAGGTAATTAACCAAAAACAAATCAAAAGCAACCAAGCTAGGCAAAACAACTCACAAACACAAAAATCATTTCACTTCTTCATCAAGAAGCTTTCGGCTTTTCTCTTCATTTCAAGGAGGAAATTTCAAAATTCAAGTTTCAAGCTTCCTTAATTAGTAAGGTAATTATCTAATACTCCTTATGCATAGATATGGCTATCCTATAAGTTTAAGCCTCCAATTCATTCTCAATCTCTTCCAAGAAATCAATGAAGAAGATAATGAATAGTGATTTCAAGATTTTTAACATGATTTTCTTTGTTTTTCCTTTAAAATCCAAGCATCCCTAAGATATCTCAAGGTTTCTTAAGGCTTCCTAGCTACTCAAATCACTTCAAGGAAGTTATAACATCTCCAAACCCCAACTTTACTTTGTATATTAGGATGGTTTTGATTGTTATGGTAAAAGAGAAGCTTGATGCTTGTATGTTTAGAGTTTGGGAGGGAGTTGTAGTGAATTGGATGTTGAAATCTTGTTGATTAGTTAAAGGACTTAAGTATAGTATTAAATTCAAGTTTAAGAATAAGTAAAAATTGTTAATGTTGAGTTGTTGGGGCTGTTATGATGTATTATGGATGGAGTTTTGATTGGGTTGTGATTGTGGATTGATTGTGGACTGAATTGGAGTGTTTTAAATTTGGGAAATCGCGTAAACATAGCCGTCGTAATGTCCGATTTACTTTAGGTTGTTTTGTTCTTAACATTAGGACCCGAGAACTCCCTTCTAGGTTTTGACCTATGCCATGATTAGATAGTTCATGTTACAATCTTCGTTTTGATATGTGGTTCGTTTGATTCCGATGTACAGTTTAGGAGAAACGGCCGTTTTATGTAACAACGTTTCGCGAACGAACCATTACCCCTCGCCTTACTTTGAAACATAGGTTAAAGACCTTAAAGGACTAATTGGAGTATGAAACATTTATGTAAAGTGGACTAGGCAGTTGGTAAGGTACTCGCAAAAGAATCGCCTTAAAACCCTTAATGGTTAATTTATTAAAAATGGTGGAGCCGAGGGTACTCGAACGACTTAAGAGAATCAGTAAGCGAAAAGCGAGCGTTAGAGTCTAATTTGGTTAAAGTATAGGTTTACAAGTGACTTCGGTTTAATTCCAACTTATATGTTGTTTATAGGTTACCAGACTCGCCCCAAGCCATTTATAACCCCCCAGTCGCTCAGGCAAGTTTTCTACCCGTTATACTGTTGTTGTGATGTATATATGTATATGCATTATCTTGTGATAAGTGCATGATTGTTATTAGCAAATTCTTGCGATATATTGGAGCATGTTGATATGATATATATGCATGCCTGTTTCGTATTCTTGATTTGTATATATGTTGGTTCAAATGTTTATTAGTTGCATAATACCTATGCTAGAGATAAGCAGTAGTTGCGTATACCCTAAGTGTAGGGGACCCAAAGGTGAACCTTTTTCTAAAACCGGGAGTAGATGTTCCCGAGTATATTATATATATATTTATATATATATATATTGATGTAGTTTTCAAAACTATTAATCGAATAAGGTTTATTCGATAACTTTATATTATTTAATGAATATTATTTCGAATATTTATTTGGGGGCTTATGACTCCTTTTATTTTATTTAATGAATATTATTTCGAATATTCATTCGGGGGTTTATGACTCCTTTTATTTTATTTAGTGAATATTATTTCGAATATTCATTCGGGGGCTTATGACTCCTTTTATTTTATTTAATGAATATTATTTCGAATATTCATTCGAGGGCTTATGACTCAGTTTATTTTATTAATTGAATATTATTTGAATATCCATTTGAGGACCTATGACTCCGATTATTTACTGAAATATATTCTTTATTTTATTAAAGAATAAGGTGTCGATAATCAAACTTATTTTTGAATATTCAAATAAAGATAGTACTTTCGTATAAGTATATCTTTGGTTATTTAATACTCATTTCAAGTATAAGTTTCACAACTTCTACTTCAATTATTTGTATAAAGATTATTCTTTATGGGAATATTATTTAAATAATAATATTCAGATATTTTGTAATATATTGGGACTGATTTACTTTATTAAATCTGCATTACTCCAAACACTCTTTAAAGTGTTTTCGAGTCTTTAAAATGATTTTTAAAAGTTAGAGCGGATCTCAAAACTCATTTTTTATATATTTAAGATCTTCCTTTTAAAGGGGATTTAAATACTTGCTCAAAAGCAGAGGGATCCGGCTCTGTGGTGTATTTTATATTCGCAACAAGGTTGCGGTTTTGGTAAATAAATTGATTACTTACCCAACGTTCGGGAAGTAAGTCCATCTATTTGAGTCGGCATAAGCAACATGGGCTCAGTGGGCGTCCATGAAAGTGTAAATGGCTCAGTGAGAGTCCATCAAATGCGTAAGTGGCTGAGTGGCAGTCCAGCATAAGGTCCTATTGCGACCAGGGTGATGACCACTGGGGAATTCGTCCGTCTACTAGTAGAAAAGGTTACTTATTGGTATATTTGCCTGATCAGCAAGATATCAGGTTTATGCCAAGGTTTTCTCCTTTCCAAATTCATTGGATATTGCAACTCTGTTTATAATTTTCATAACAGAGGTTTTCAAGGAGTGTATGAAATATATATATATATAGGTGTGTATATATATCAGGACTTAATGAAGTATCTCATAACTTCATTATTTATAATGATATTTCAAAGATTGAATCTATTTAAGTCTTATCTTGTAGTCTCATCAGTGTGATGAACTTTTGAAACTAATTATAACTTGAACGGTGGTAGTTCAAGTAGTATTCAGAAAAGATATAAGTATATTGGAGTATCTTGTAACTTCATCTTTAAACTTATATCTAGTTAATGATTATCTTATGCATGACAAAGATTTTCAGAAAAACGTTGAGACAAGGTTGGATATATGAGATCACCTTGCAACGATATTTTTATACAGTTATAAACTGGAACTCTGTGTATATTATACATGTCAGAGGATTTCAAAGATTGTGAAAAGTATATATATACATATACTGAATATTTTGCGACTTGGTCGCGTTAAGATATCAGTTTGGTTCATTTCTTCTTGACCAAGACTTTCATGAGTACTATGAGAATGCTCATATATTGTTAATCATTATACATATTATTTTGGTGGGCTTGTTGCTCACCCTTGCTTTCTTCTTTCATCACACAACAACAGATAGAAAAGATGAACATCAAGCTCCCAATTCGCGAGCGGATAGGAAACGTTCCGCAGTTTCCTATAGGCGTTGATGTCGCTGTAGCTGAGGTAGGAACTACCAATAGGCTAGGATTTCAACTTTTGATGTACCAGACTTATGTATCTTTATTAATTATAATAATGGCAAAGAAATGTAAATCTATTCAGAAACCCTTTTAAGGTGTAATGGCATAGAATTTTGGAATAAAATGAATCGTGTTATTTTTGGATATTCATCTCTGAGACTATAACTTGTGGTGTGTGTGTTTATTGTGGGATCACAGTACAGAGTAGTTGATTGTTTATTAAGATTGGGTGTTATTAAGGGAAATGGAACTCGTGACGACCCGGATCCCCGACCCCAGATTTGGGGGTGTTACAGAAATGGTATCAGAGCTAAGCGTTATAAACCTCAGAGATGATGTCACGTTAAGATAATAAGTTCTTTAAGATAATAAGAATTCTTGCCAAGTTCATAGTCGGGCTACCTAACGTAGTACTGACAGTTAAAACCCTTATGGGAACCCTTATAAATATCGTGATAGAAGCGTAGTTCGTTATCTTAGATGGTAGCGGGACTCCGAACCCTGAGGTTCAGGAGCATCTGCATGAGGATGTTTTATTACTAATTGGAGATCGGATTATGGATCTGATAGAGCGTCCTAATGCAGGATCGGATGATGTTCATATTGAGGATGTAGCGGTTGAGGATGTTATCCTAGAAGGGATTGTTGCTAGGGTGAATCCCGTGGAGGATCCTGACAAGAATGAATAAAGGACCACTGAGGAATTGATGACTATGGTTAGGGCGACTACCAGAGGTAGGATTGGCCGGTCACTACCGGAGGTGCGTTCAAGTTTGTAAAGATAGTAGCCCTTTAACGCGGCTTACTCGTAAGACTGAGAAGTTTGAATGGACAGAGAAATGCGAGAACAACTTTCAAGAACTGAAGCAAAGATTGGTGATAGCCCCTATGTTGGCATTGTCGGATGGAAAAAGGAGATTTTGTGATTTGTATTGACGCTTCGCATAAGGAATTAGGGTGCTCTTATACAGCACAACAAGGTACTCGCGTACGCGTCAAGAAAATTAAGGGAATATAAAATTCGATATCCCCACCCATGAGCTTGGGCTCGTGGCAATAGTTTTGCCCTAAAGATTGGAGGCACTACTTGTATGAAGAGAAGTGCGATATTTACACAAGACATAAGTTCTCTAGTGCATTTTCACGTAGAAAGAGCTCAACATATGCCAGAGGAGGCGGTTAGAGCTAATCAAGAATATTGATTGGGAGATTCTTTATCATTCGGGGAAAGCCAATGTGGTGGCTGATGCCCTTAGTAAAAAGGAGAAACTCAAGATGATAATGTCTTTAGGAGAGTTTATAAGAGATTTTGAGAAAATGGAAATAGAAGTGAAGGTAACCGGAGCTGGTACCGAAAAGATGTTTGAGATTGCAATACAGTCTGAATTATTGGAAAAGAACATATTGTGCCAGAGAAAGTGATGAATGAAGGAAGAGAGCCAACAAATAGATAAGAGATTAATACCTAGAAAGATGATGAGGGAATAATGAGGTATTCCTACAGAATTTGGGTTCCAAATGTTCAAGAGCTTAAAGATGAGATCTTAGATGAAAGCTAGTTTGAGGAATATGATTTAGGGCAAACCCTTAATGTGATAGTCAGGGAGGACGCCATTAAGAAAGAAGGAGCCCATAATATAATGAAGTGGAAAACAAGGATTTTAAGGTATAAGATAACCCCAAGTATGGGAGAAGGATGAAAGATTTCATACTAAGGAAACAGAAAGTCGAGTAATGAAAGGAGACCCGAGACGGTACTCCTATACGACAATTTATGGACCTTCCTAGACAGAACTTAGACTATTATCCCCAACCACCACCCTGAGAAAACAATGTGGTGAGAAATTCTTTCAGGACCTTTAAGTCACTAAGCTCTCAGAGTTCCAAGGAACAAGCTGACCCAGTCGAGGCAAGAGCCTGGCTAGAGGAAATATAGGAATCATTTGAGATTCTAAATGATTGACGAATCACAAAAGACTGTTTTTATCACTTACCCTCCTAAGAGAGAGGCCACCCGCTGGTAAAAGGCCAAGGAAGGCACGGAGCAAGAGATTATAATAAACTGATTTAAGTTCAGTCAATTGTTTTCAGGAAAGTACTTCCCAAGGTTATGGAGATAGTGTAAAAGCTTTAGAGCCAGAACAAAGGCAGACGAGTATGATGAATTATGAATCTAAGTTGTAAAAGTTGTCAAGATTCGTTCTGAGGACACGAATCCAGAATGACGGGATGTTTGAAATCAATGCTTATGTTGTGTTGGTTCATGAAATAATGATAAGAGAAAGGAAAATAAAAAGAAACTGAAGTGGAAAGGAATATAAAGGCAATAGAGTTTGAGGTATGATAAGGGAGTTGGGTATGAGGAAACCCTAAAGACTCGTAGCAATAGAAATAGAAAAGTATGTATTCGTCAGGATGAGAGTGATTCACCATGAATGAAAATTGATGGTTGAAGGCATAAGAGATACATATATTTTATCCCCTGTAAGTTGGGAGGATTCGAGGAAACCTTGAGATAGTTCGAAGGATAAATAATGAGACGCGGATAGACTGAGGAGACAAGAAAGTAAAAAATTAAGAAAATTGGATGAAGGAAGTGACCTTCAAGAATGTGAAGTGTAAGACCGGTGGCATGATACCCAGAAAGGGAGACGCCATGTATGAAAGATATCCCAACATTGAGATGACTGTTGAGATAAACAACAAAAGAAAATGAAGATTTATTAAGAAGATGTTCACGTTGAACATGACCAATATCTTCCAGAACATCCATGTTATCATTACCAAATCAGGAAAGAAAAGCGGATGACCATTGTTATCTTTTGGAGGCCATATGGATTGACCTCAATTTGAATAAGGATGCTATTATGAAATTAGGTATAGACTATCGAGGTGGGAATGATGAATAGGATAATCTATCAAGGATATTGACTTGATTTATCCATGGAAGGATGCAAGTACCTTTTTAAAGGTGGAGTTAAGGATAGAACATCGGTAACTTAAAATAAATCCTAGGGGAATGCATAAAGGTTGGCATTTCACCCTTAATAGGGATAGTATGAGTTTTGACAGTATGAATTGGAAAGGATTAAGGTAATAACAACCTGTAAGAATCAGTGGAATTTTTTTTCAGAAGTATATAGACAATGATTCTGGTATTAATAAATGGTATCTTGATATGCCCTGTATCTAGGGAATACAGGAGGAACGATTCAAGGATAACCATAGAGGTTTTACAAGGAGAAAGGTAATATTCAAAATTCTCAAGAATAGAAATGTTGATAAAGGAAATATGACGTAATTATAATGATGCTAAGTGGGGCACGTGTTAAACCACGAGAAAGTATGGATCGAACCAGTAATGGTCAAAATTGTTCAGGGCAATTAGGACCTAAGATAAAAGATGTTCTAAGTACGATTGAGAGTCAGTCGTGACAGTGATTAACCTCTAGAGACTGAGGCAGTAACTTATGGAAAAATGGTGATATTTTTTTTTACTCGTCAGATTTTAAGGAAAACATCTTCGCATAAGAAGTGATTGAAATGAGGTAGAAAATTTATTTGGAGGTGGTTAAAATGACATTGACTGTAAGGAAATTTTACTATCAGGAAAGGCCAAAGAGGTGGCCGACACTTTAAAGGTAAGAGGATAATTATAGGCGCTTGTGCCAAAGGAATACAGTGATGATGGTTAAAGCCGTGAAGGTTGTATTATGGTTTGGAAGATTGACATTCCTTCTGATGACTGTGCAATACCCAACCGTAATAGTAGTTGGTAAAGGTTTATTTCGTGTAATCGCCATGAGCGGGCTATCTATCTCAGAAGGTACTATCTTGAGATAAGCCAGGACCATGTTTCAAAAAGGACTAGACGAGCCTTTGAGTTAAGTCTTCTATTGAAGGCATATGATTAAGAATGGTATTAACCTGCTATCGTTGCTTTGATTGAAACTCTTCTGCAATTTTATCTGCTTCATGTCATGTATGTATGTCAGGATCAGGAGTGTTCTTCATGAATCATGAATGGTGATTATGTTACCTCCTTAGAAGGATTCGATACGACATGTATGGACTCCGTATGGTTAGATATTAAGATTTCATGGAACGTGAATGACGATAGTAGGTCAGTAGTAGACCATAGTAATGCAGCAATGATTCTGCGAGTAATGAGCTGATTAAAATCGTGAGAGTTGTATTGGAATGGATGTTGAGATTAAGTACCACTAATCGGGTTGTGTTGACGTATAAGTTATCTTTGATAGAAAAACTAGGTCGATTATTTACCTATTGAGTATTTATTCCTTCTTATCAATAGAAAGTCATATTACTATACGAGGAAGGTTGCGATGCAAGCATAGAATTCTAGTAACGATGATGTCTAGAATGAGATCCCAGATTCGATTTTCAATATCGAGGGAGTTTCAAAGGTGATTGTGTATAAGCTCGAGGAAGAGCATGGGTCCATAGAATGATGGACGGAATAGCAAAAATATTTAGGCATATGAAATACGATGCTATAATACTTGATGTTGATATAAATACACATATGTTTTGTTCTCCTATGACAAACCTCTATAGTTCAGAGGTAGATTCCAAGCCAGATATTTTGTGGCAGTATATTTTATATATATATATACAATTCTCTTATGTTCGTTCTTTTCTCTTCTTTTCATTTCATTTAAGCTGAGAAGAACAACCCTTCCAGAGGGGGAGGTATTGCCGAATGACTATCTATCTGTGTGATAGAAGCCTAGTAGGATACCACATGTTGTTTAATTGCTTGTCAAGTATTAAAGGCTGGCCACCTTCTGTACTAACTATGCGATACAACAAGTGTTCATGATCATAGTGATCTCTCAATAAATTCTTTTACTTTTACATGATTGATCAAACTTTGGAAAATAGAAACAGCTGAAAAAGGAGTAGTAAAGTTATGGTGGTATTCGGAATGGAAACACATTCATGATACTAAGGTTGACGCGTGTATTAAAAGGTTATAGAATGCTAACGAGCAAAGGTGTAACCAGTATAGTATTATGTACGGAAGATAGTAATGACTACGAACTTGGAAAAAAATGGGTATTGAGAAGCAAAAGCTATAATGCTAGAAGCTATGATGAGAGTCTGTGCAATAGACTTGAAAGAATTTGGAATGATCACATAACGCGGATTGAGTTTTCTCACGATAATAGATCGTATGCCAGGTATCGAGATATCGCCTTATGAGATCCTTGAGGGAAGACAATGTCGATCTCCATTATGTTAGGATGAAGTTGTAGAGCGCAAGATGCTCGGACCCGCAGTAGTCCAAAGGACCAAGGATATAATAGATCTAATTAGAGGACGGCCGGTAGTAGCCCAAGATGGACATAAGAAGTATGCTGATTTGACTCGAAAGGACAAAGAGTATTATGAAATAGGGGACCTAGTGATGTTAAAGGTATCCCTTGGAAAGGATTGATGAGGTTCAGAAAGAAAGGAAAGCTAAGTCTACAATTTGTTGGACCCTTGGATATATTAAGACGTACTGGGAAGTTAGCATACGAGCTAGCCCTACCCCCGAACTTGTAGCAAGTCATAACGTGTTTCACGTATCAATGTTAAGGAAGTGTAATTCGGATGACAAATAAATAGGGGCATATGAGCGCATAGACATGCAACCAGACGTAACCTATATGGAGAAACCAGAAAGGGTTATAGACTGAAAAAGGGACAAGTGCTTAGGAGAAGAGTTAGCAAACTAGTCAGAATTTGATGGTAGAACCACAATGTGGGAAAATTACGTAAGAGTTAGAAAATGCAATGCTAAGAAAGTATCCCTATTTATTTTCTATCTGATTCCGGGACGGAATCCTTTTAAGGAGGGGAGACTGTAATAACCCCAATTTTTGGAAATTTTTGAAACCTTTATGAATAGTGATTTTGCAGCTTATGTTGAATAAGAAAACTTTTCATGCCATACTATGTAGGGGTTCTTTTATTGATCTTCTGGGATATTATTAGTACTCTATGTGGTATATAAGTGTATGTAAAGATCGTCAGAATCCAAATCCGAACACTTTGATTTTTCCCGAGAATCCACCAGATATCGAAAGAATTGAGTATAAGGTAACATGATAAAAATGATTTAAATTCAAGGATTTTAATAGAGGATCATAAAAGGAATATAATGTATTGAGAAAGGTTAGGGGAACCTAAGTAATAAGATCCCGGGTATGATCCCTCAAACGAGAACGAAAGTTAAGCGAATCGTATAACAGATCAGCGGTCATTAGGCAAACAATTAGGAGTTAATTAAGGAGGTTAGGGATGATGAGGTCATCCAACCAATAAGAAGAGGGCAAGTGAGGGAGGATGACATCACAAGGTGACATAAGCATGACATAAGGGGAAGGAGGTGTGGTTGATTTAAAACCACACAAAGTTCAAGGTTAAAAAGGTAATTAACCAAAAACAAATCAAAAGCAACCAAGCTAGGCAAAACAACTCACAAACACAAAAATCATTTCACTTCTTCATCAAGAAGCTCTCGGCTTTTCTCTTAATTTCAAGGAGGAAAATTCAAAATTCAAGTTCCAAGCTTCCTTAATTAGAAAGGTAATTATCTAATACTCCTTATGCATATGGCTATCCTATAAGTTTAAGCCTCCAATTCATTCTCAATATCTTCCAAGAAATCAATGAAGAAGATAATGAATAGTGATTTCAAGATTTTTAACATGATTTTCTTTGTTTTTCCTTTAAGATCCAAGCATCCCTAAGATATCTCAAGGCTTCTTAAGGCTTCCTAGCTACTCAAATCACTTCAAGGAAGGTATAACATCTCCAAACCCTAACTTTACTTTGTATATTAGGATGTTTTGATTGTTATGGTAAAAGAGAAGCTTGATGCTTGTATGTTTAGAGTTTGGGAGGGAGTTGTAGTGAATTGGATGTTGAAATCTTGTTGATTAGTTAAAGGACTTAAGTATAGTTTTAAATTCAAGTTTAAGAATAAGTAAAAATTGTTAATGTTGAGTTGTTGGGGCTGTTATGATGTAGTATGGATGGAGTTTTTATTGGGTTGTGATTGTGGATTGATTGTGGATTGAATTGGAGTGTTTTAAATTTGGGAAATCGCGTAAACATAGTCATCGTAATGTCCGATTTACTTTAGGCTGTTCTGTTCTTAACATTAGGACCCGAGAACTCCCTGCTAGGTTTTGATCTATGCCATGATTTGATAGTTCATGTTACGAGCTTCGTTTTGATATGTGGTTCGTTTGATTCCAATGTACGGTTTAGGAGAAACGACCGTTTTAAGTAACGACGTTTCGCGAACGAACCATGTCACACCCCCAACTTAAATAGCAAAATAATTATAGCTATTACATCATTTTAATGAGTATTACACAACCAAAATCCAAGATCTTACAGTTTAGGGTTTGGAACAGCCCAACACTACCAACTATTACATCTGATTACAAATACCGAGTCCTCACACAACTATTATTACTTATTCTACCTGAGCTCGAATATAAGCATCAGCATCACAGGTCTTACGGGCAGTCTGCTTGAATCTAACCATGGCTGCTAGCTGTAATATCAGGGTAAAGCAAGAAGTGAGCCAAAAGCTCAACAAGTGCTAACAATACAACGCAAAGCATAAATCGAGATATACCTTTAGGAATGACAATGGAATGATATAATCAATGATAATCGAGAGATAAAACTTATGTGAGTTGGCATCATTTTGCTTGCATCAAAACAAATTTTAAAACCATTCTTAATCAAAATCATTTTATGACGCTACGGATTACAGCCGGTGATCAGCCGCGAAGTAATCCCGAACCTCGCTGGGTTCTAAAACATTATTGGGAATCCCTAGGCAACTTTTAAGCCTAATATAAGTGTGGAAAGGACTCGCGTCTCAGTCCAGATCCACCATTCAAGAAAACATTTGTCCCCCTTTGGGACTGAAAAATCCACCTTTTATTCATTTTGAAAACTGATGCCGATTTATGACAAAATCTCTTTTGACTGAAATCATTTTTTTTATCAGGGGATTATAGATCAACTTGAAACACTGGAAATATGACACTAAATCTCAGGGCCATGATCCACTAGACTTTACTATATCAGGGTAATCGAGAGATTTCCATAAACAAGAATTTTGACAAGGAAATTAAGCAAGGCTATTGGATAATATGAAAGAGTAATGCCAAACTAGGCTTAAAGCAATGGTTGTAGACAAGGTATAGGTATTAGAACATCAAGAAGATAAGCATCACTGGTTCCAATAGGATAGAGGTGCTAAAATATAAAGGAAGTGATCATCAGCTCAAGATATAACAGGGTATCAAGCTTTAGGGTAAGGATAGGGTTATCAAACAATCATGAATGAATTTAAGAAAAGATTGGCTTTTAGGTATCAAGATAAAGTTTCTATCGAGGTTATTTCAAGAGTTGAATCAAAGCATCAGGGTGCAACATCAAGATTTCTCAGGGATCAATAGCATGATAATCAAAAGGATCAATAAGGTATTATAACACATCTCTATTTTATCATGGCATTAAACTATCATGAAAGACTTTTGAACTACTTGCAATACGTACTCGAGGGTTCATGGCATCTCTATGTAACTCAAAGATAAACAAAAGATACTCTTGATTTAAATATATCAAAATGACTCAGGATAATTGCATCGATATATATATGAACTGTTTACAGTAAATGCGAAGGTCAAGTTGAATCACTTGCCTTGAGATAGACTGGTCTGGTCTGACTGGTAGGAGCAACAACTGGAGCTTCACTCGACTTTTATGGCAAGTTTTCCCTTGTCTCGAGATCCTACATAAATAATAATAATCCTCATTATAATATATTCTTTCCATCTTAACCTATTTACAACCCGAAATTAAACATGGATGGCACTTAGGCCTATACACACTTAATTCATATCCACCATTTATATTTTCAAATGTACACACGTAGCCACATAATCACATATCGTATATTAATACCAAATAACATCATATACACCATAATGCCACACTAGGCTTGGATGATCTCGACTCACCACTTAAGTTACTTGGTCGCTAACTAAACGAAGTCTTCGAATTTGGGCTTCCTAACTCAATGTGCCTTTCCTAAATTATCCAAAACCTATTGACCCTCACTTGTGCCTTTTGTTCTACTGACCTTATACTATCTTACAACTATGGTGGTCGACCTAATACTCACTTCTAAGTGTCCTAAAACTATGTGATAAGTGAAAGTGCTCACTGGTGCAAATTTCAGAATGGTAACTAAGGTTTCTTGAGTGCATTAGACACTCTTAAACTACAAGTTTTTCTTCAAAATTTTTACACAAGACTCTCCTGACCTAAGGGCATCTCACAATCTTGATGTGGCTCAAAGGCCTGGCTTGGGCCTTCTTGGGCCTAAGCTAAAAGTCCAAGGTACCCCTGTTTTTTCTGGGCAGAAAATGCCCTGACTTGAATTAACTTGTGACACATGGTTCTAGCTCAAATCCTATGAACTATGGTTGGAAAAACTTCTCTGACATACCCTCTAACTAAGGCCCAATTGGGCCTAATGAGGGCCTACCCATGACATGGCCAAATCTCCCTATTTCTAAGTTGCAACAAAACTGTCCCCTGCTGGACAGATTTTGTTATTCTACTTGTGCACCTAACCAAATGACATGCAAACCTCCAACCAACTCCTAAAACCTATTATATACTCCCCATACTAACTTCTGGTGGCTTGGGCCTCAAAGTGCACATCAATGACATGGTCAATACTCACTCTAAACCTCAGGGTACTAAACTGATTTTTCTGCAGAAACTATAACTCTCATTTTCCAAGGTTTTGACTTGACGAACCCAATTATCAACAACTAAATACTTAAACCAAGACTTATACTTGGTATTCTACTGAACTAACTCCCTTTTTCTCAAAATACCCTTGGTGATATCATCCTTACCTATGGTGCAACTATGGCAAAATAAAAGAGACTACTCTTTACAAATCACAAACCTTTATGCTCTTGAAGCAACAAGATATATATATATATATATTTTTTTTTTATAAAAGATAACCACGAATTATTACCATGCAATAAGAAGTATAAATCAATATTAATACATTATTCCTACTGAAATTAAGGCTCACTAACAACCATGAATCTAAATGATCAAAACTTCCAAAAAAATCAAAAGTGATTTGCATGCATGCATGTTTTCGGATCTTTCAAGCCAAATCAACATGATTTCCAAATAAATTTTTATCATAATTCAACATGCAAGCCTAACATGGATTACAACTAAATGATCAACTAGCATGCAAAAGGATTTTATCAAGATTTTACTACAACATTCATGTTATCATCACAAAATACACAAAAATGTTAACAAGGCAACAAAACACCATCCATTCGGCTCCTATCAAGTCATGGCCGAATGGATTAGGGTAAAAACAGCATTCGCATAAGTGTAACACTCTTATGTCTAGCCATTCTTGACCCTATGATACTATAACTCATGGTGAAAGCCTTAGATTCACAAGAATCAAGGAGGTTCACTTTGAGTTTAACAAAAACATCACCATGCAAGGTCAAAACATAGGTTTTTCACTCTAAACTTTTGAAATATATAAGAATAACATATAGGGAGTAAAATTACTTGAATATAAGATGATTGTTTGGGTGAAAGAATGAAGAAATGAAGGGGATGGAGGGCCTCGGCTATGGGATGGCCGAGAGGGAGGGTTGAGCCGAGAGGGAGGGAGGAGAAAAGGGAAGGGTGGAGTGAAAATGGAGTGATCATCACTTTAGTTTTGTTTTTATGTCTTTGACTAGGCTAAATGTGAGTGGATTTAGGAAATGACAAGAGTAACCCTCTAGCTAAAGTTAGGCAATTTTGCATGCAAGGTCAAGGAGGTAATTTGGCTAGCAAAATGTGAGTTAGTGGGGTGGAGAATGTCTTCTTTGCCCTTTGGTTAAATAGAAGAGAGTTTGCATGCAAGGTTATTCATGTAATTTAATAATTATGACAACTAAAATTTATAATGATTTATTTTTATAAAATAAAATACAAGTTCAAAAATTATAAAATTTCTACCATAAATTAACTTGTATTTTTAGAGACTTTATAAAATCATTTTCACAATTTGTGTACAAAATGTCTTTTAAAAGAAAATTTTTCCAAAGCTTAGAATATTCCTTATAAATCAAAAATAAAGAAATTAAATAAATTCTTGCTTTGAAAAATCATATACTACCCAAAGCAAATTTATAATGCAGAAATTTTCACTCACACAAACGTACAAGCATTGAATATATTTTTATTTAACTTAATATTATTCACAAATAATATTACATAAAATGCCGGTCGTAACATCCTCTCCCCCTTAAGGGATTCTGTCCCCAGAATCTAAGAGAACAGATGAGGATACCGGGAACGCATATCAGACTCTAACTCCCAAGTCGACTCTTCGACCTTAGGGTTCCTCCAAAGTACTTTCACTAACTTTACTGATTTATTTCTAAGACTCTTTACTTGCCAGTCGAGTACTTTAACCGGTTGCTCCACAAATGACAGGTCTGCCTGAATTTCTACAGGTTCATATTCTATCACATGGCTAGCGTCAGGATTGTACTTCTTAAGCAACGACACATGGAACACATTATGCACATGCTGATACTGAGGTGGTAAGGCCAACTCGTAGGCCACCTTTCCTACTTGACTCAAAATCTCAAAAGGACCTACGTATCTAGGTGCTAACTTTCCTTTCTTGCCAAATCTTATCAACCCTTTCCTAGGTGACACTTTTAGCAACACAGCTTCGCCAATTTGGAATTGAACATCCTTACGCGCTGGATCCGCATACTTCCTCTGTCTATCTTGAGCAGCAAGCAACCTTTTCTGAATTAACTTGACTGAGTCATGCAACTGTTGTACCAATTCTGAGCCGAGAATTCTTCCTTCTCCTACTTCATCCCAACTTGTTGGTGATCTACATTTTCGCCCGTACAAAGCTTCATATGGTGGCATGCCGATACTGGAATGATAGCTGTTGTTATATGAAAATTCAATTAATGGCAGGTGGTCGTCCCAACTTCCAGCAAAATCGATTGCACAACTGCGCAACATGTCTTCAATTGTTTGAATTGTTCTTTCACTCTGGCCATCAGTCTGCGGGTGATACGCCGTGCTCATATTCAACTTCGTGCCAAGACATTCCTGGAATTGCTTCCAGAATCTTGAGTTAAATCGGGGATCTCTGTCTGAAACTATTGATACAGGTACTCCATGCCTTAATACGATTTCGTGCACATACAGATGAACCAACTTGTCCAGTGACGACTTCTCATTTATTGGAAGGAAATGCGCCGACTTCGTAAGATGATCAATTATAACCCACATTGCGTCATGTCCGGACTTTGTTCGTGGTAGTCCTACTATAAAGTCCATAGCGATATTTTCCCATTTCCATTCTGGAATCTTCAGGGGCTGAATTAATCCGCTTGGTCGTTGATGTTCTGCCTTTACCTTCTGACAGGTATAGCACTTCGCAACCCATTCTGCCACGTCTCTTTTCATATTTGGCCACCAAAAGTTCTTCTTTAAGTCTTGATACATCTTGGTGCTTCCCGGGTGGATTGAAAATTTCGAATGGTGGGCTTCATGGAGGATCTCATTCTTTAATTCAGATACATGGGGAATCCATATTCTGGATGAAAACCTTAGTATTCCTTGCTCATCCCTTTTAGTATTAATCTCTTCTCCAGATAACTGATTTTTCTCTTTTTCCATTACTTCCTCTTGATACTTCTTTATCTTTTCCAGTAGTGTTGGCTGAAAGGTCATTGCATGACAAACTTCTTTGACTTTCCCATAAGCACAAAGTTCCAATTCAAATTTTCCGATTTCTTCGGATAACTCTTTTGATGTTATCATTATATTCAATCTTTCCTTCCGACTCAGCGCATCGGCCACTACGTTCGCCTTTCCAGGATGGTAATTTATCGAACAGTCATAGTCCTTAATCAATTCCAGCCATCTCCTCTACCTCATATTGAGCTCTTTCTGAGTAAAAATGTACTTTAAACTCTTGTGATCCGTGTAGATTTCACACTTTTCTCCATAGAGATAGTGTCTCCAAATCTTGAGTACGAACACTATGGCGGCTAGTTCCAAGTCATGCGTCGGATACTTTAACTCGTGCGGCTTCAACTGTCTTGACGCATATGCTATTACCTTACTGTGTTGCATCAACACACAACCCAAACCCTTATGTGAAGCGTCGCTGAATATTACAAAATTCCCTTGATCATCGGGAAGTACCAACACCGGAGCTGTTACCAACTTCTGTTTTAACTCTTGAAAGCTATTTTCACATTCTGTACTCCATTCAAACTTTTGATTCTTTCTGGTTAACTTGGTCAATGGTGTGGCGATCTTCGAGAAATCCTTGACGAATCTTCTATAGTATCCGGCCAATCCTAGAAAACTTCGCACTTCCGTAGGAGTCCTTGGCCTCTCCCAACTCATAACTGCCTCAATCTTCGCCGGATCCACTTTAATTCCATCATTTCCAATAACATGCCCCAAAAATTGAACTTCCTTTAACCAAAACTCACATTTGGTAAACTTGGCATACAACTTCTCTTGTCGGAGTATCTCCAATGCTATCCAGAGGTGCTGCATATGTTCTTCTTCCGATTTAGAATAAATAAGGATGTCATCAATAAATACCACGACAAATTTATCCAAATACTTCTTAAATACTCGATTCATCAGATCCATGAATGCGGCCGGAGCGTTGGTCAATCCAAACGGCATTACTAGGAATTCATAATGCCCATATCTGGTCCTAAATGCGGTCTTGGGAATATCTTCTTCCTTGATCTTTAATTGATGGTATCCCGATCTCAAGTCAATCTTCGAAAAACATTTTGCTCCCTTTAACTGATCAAAAAGGTCATCTATCCTTGGTAGCGGGTAGCGGTTCTTGATCGTTACTTTATTCAACTCCCGGTAATCTATGCATAGACGCATACTCCCATCTTTCTTCTTCACAAAGAGAACAGGTGCTCCCCATGGCGACGTACTTGGTCGTATCACTCCCTTATCCAATAATTCTTGTAGCTGGCTCGCCAACTCTTTCATTTCTGCTGGTGCCATCCTATACGGAGCCTTTGAAACTGGTTCCGTGCCTGGAGCAAGGTTGATCTCGAACTCAATTTGTCGATCTGGTGGTAAGCCTGGTAGTTCGTCGGGAAACACATCGGGGAACTCATTAACTACAGGAATATCTTCCATGCTGGGGCTGCCTCTCTCTGAATCCACTACATATGCTAGGAACAACTCACAACCTTTTCTAAGTAACTTCTTAGCCTGAATAATTGTAAGAAATAGTCGCTCTTGCCTCTGTCCCTTAAATACTACCTTCTCTCCACTCTTCGTCTTTAAATAAACTCTCTTGGTCTTACAATTTATCTGAGCGCTATTCTCTCCTAACCAATCCATTCCTAAAATTATATCAAACTCTCCCAGCTTGAAGAGTATCAAGTCGGCCGAGAACTTATATCCCGAAATATCAATCTCACATTTTGGACAAAATTGATTCACAGGAATCTTCTCTTGGTTCGCAATTACCACATTTACTACCTCACTCATAACCGTTTTATCACATTGGATCTTATCAACAAAAGATTCTGATATGAAAGATCTTGTAGCTCCCGAATCAATCAATACTTTGGCTTTGACATTATTGAGTAAAAGTGTACCTGCTATCACCTCAGAATTCTGAACAGCATCTTTCATCTTTAGATCAAATGTCCTTGCTGTTGCTTGCGGGGTTGGTGCGGGTGGTGGAGGTAATGCCAATACCTCAGCTGGCACGCTTGCACTGGTACTTGCCACGTTCATCAGAGCTCTGACTGGTCCTGTTGCCTTACACTCCCTAGCCATGTGTCCAGTCTTCCCACATTTGTAGCACGTAACTCCTGGCTTCGGCATCTTGCACTCATTTGCCAAATGTCCCTTCTGATTGCACCTATAACAGGTCATACTCAGCTTATTGCATACTCCGGGGTGCCTTCTTCCACAGTGCTTGCATTCTGGCCTCTGGAACCTGTTTTCTCCAACTTGCCCTTGGCTTGCCTGATTGTTCCCTTTTGATTCTTGCCTTTTGCCCAAATTTCCTTTCCTTTGAAAATTTCCGCCCTTCTGGAAACCAATCCTCTTTACATTCCGATCTTGCGAACTTCCAGCTTCAGACTTTTCTCCATAAAATGGAACCTTCCTCTTCTTGTTATCCCTCTCTTTCCTTGACTGCATCCCATTATTCTCAATCAGAGCAGCTTTCTGTACTACTCCCGCATAAGTTTCAAGCTCAAACATAGCCACCCTATCTCTGATCCAAGGCTCCAATCCTTGCTGAAATTTCTTTGCTTTTTCTTCCTCAGTGCTAGTATACTTTGTCACAAACCTTGACAACTCAGTGAACTTCTTCTCATATTCCAGTACAGTCATGTTCCCTTGTTTTAACTCAAGAAATTTTAGCTCCATCTGATTCTGCATGTACTTAGGGTAATACTTGTCCAGAAATAACTTCTTAAATCTCTCCCAAGAAATCTGCTGAGTGACTTCCATAGCTTTTACTGATTCCCACCAATAAATGACTTCTCCCTTCAAGAAGTAAGTGGCATACAGCGTCTTCTGATCGTCTCCTAACTGTACCAACTCAAAAGCCCTTTCCATCTCCTTGATCCATGTGTTTGCTATCACTGGATCAGTGGTATCATGAAATACAGGTGGATTCACATTCTGAAAAGCCTTGAAAGTGACAATTTGTCTTGGTGGTACTGGTGGTTCAGGTGGTTGATATGGCTCACGGTTATCTTGGTTTTCAATTCGTTGTTGAAGAGTTAGTTGTTGTTGAGCTATAGCATTGGTTTGCTGTTGCAAGGTTTCCAGTAGTCGAAGAATATTTGGGTCTGTGGTGAAGGTGGTTGTTGGATTCTTCTTTTTGGGAGGCATGATCCTGAAATAAGAGTTGTGTTATAACAAATATGAATGATAAAATGATTCGAGGGTATCGCATGGCATTCTTGTTTACATATGGGGTCAAGTTTCCAGATATGATGACAAAACATAAAATAACAGTTGAGAGCAGATGGAACAATAGCACATAATTATTGAAATTTTAAAGGTCACAGTACATAGGATTGGGACATAGTCTGATTCTAGAAATAACAGGCTTATTTAAAGGAAAGACGGAATCAACTGGGGATTCCATAGAGTTTGATAGTACAACAACATGAAAGGTAAATGGAAAGAACTAAGGCTCCACTCCATCTGAACGGGGCTTGGTAGTCTTTTCCTCTCGAAGCGTCTTCACAATGCTCTGGAGCTCATCTGCCACCATCTGAATGACATACTGGCTGGTACGGTCCCGGTGTGCTGGCATCTCCTCAAGCTTAGTGTTGACGTACTGAACCAAGGTCTCAAGTCTCGCAATCATCTGCTCCTTGGGCTTCCCTTCGTAGTTTCGGCTGTCCGGATACACGTTCTTCAGTCGGTCTATCAGTCGGTCGTACTTGCCCTGAAGCATGTCGAACTCGCGCCTCAACTCAGCATACACGGAGAAAGCAATAGTGTCGTCCGACCCAGAGGATGACGAGGAATGCGCCCTTTGCTGACAACCAATAAGAGGAGTATTAATAATAATTTACTTTACCTTCTCTCTCGCGTAATATCTATAACCTACACACAAATCCTATAACCTATTTGGGCTGTCCAGGGACTCTAAACCGTGGCTCTGATACCAAAACCTGTCACACCCCCAACTTAAATAGCAAAATAATTATAGCTATTACATCATTTTAATGAGTATTACACAACCAAAATCCAAGATCTTACAGTTTAGGGTTTGGAACAGCCCAACACTACCAACTATTACATCTGATTACAAATACCGAGTCCTCACACAACTATTATTACTTATTCTACCTGAGCTCGAACATAAGCATCAGCATCACAGGTCTTACGGGCAGTCTGCTTGAATCTAACCATGGCTGCTAGCTGTAATATCAGGGTAAAGCAAGAAGTGAGCTAAAAGCTCAACAAGTGCTAACAATACAACGCAAAGCATAAATCGAGATATACCTTTAGGAATGACAATGGAATGACATAATCAATGATAATCGAGAGATAAAACTTATGTGAGTTGGCATCATTTTGCTTGCATCAAAACAAATTTTAAAACCATTCTTAATCAAAATCATTTTATGACGCTACGGATTACAGCCGGTGATCAGCCGCGAAGTAATCCCGAACCTCGCTGGGTTCTAAAACATTATTGGGAATCCCTAGGCAACTTTTAAGCCTAATATAAGTGTGGAAAGGACTCGCGTCTCAGTCCAGATCCACCATTCAAGAAAACATTTGTCCCCCTTTGGGACTGAAAAATCCACCTTTTATTCATTTTGAAAACTGATGCCGATTTATGACAAAATCTCTTTTGACTGAAATCATTTTTTTTATCAGGGGATTATAGATCAACTTGAAACACTGGAAATATGACACTAAATCTCAGGGCCATGATCCACTAGACTTTACTATATCAGGGTAATCGAGAGATTTCCATAAACAAGAATTTTGACAAGGAAATTAAGCAAGGCTATTGGATAATATGAAAGAGTAATGCCAAACTAGGCTTAAAGCAATGGTTGTAGACAAGGTATAGGTATTAGAACATCAAGAAGATAAGCATCACTGGTTCCAATAGGATAGAGGTGCTAAAATATAAAGGAAGTGATCATCAGCTCAAGATATAACAGGGTATCAAGCTTTAGGGTAAGGATAGGGTTATCAAACAATCATGAATGAATTTAAGAAAAGATTGGCTTTTAGGTATCAAGATAAAGTTTCTATCGAGGTTATTTCAAGAGTTGAATCAAAGCATCAGGGTGCAACATCAAGATTTCTCAGGGATCAATAGCATGATAATCAAAAGGATCAATAAGGTATTATAACACATCTCTATTTTATCATGGCATTAAACTATCATGAAAGACTTTTGAACTACTTGCAATACGTACTCGAGGGTTCATGGCATCTCTATGTAACTCAAAGATAAACAAAAGATACTCTTGATTTAAATATATCAAAATGACTCAGGATAATTGCATCGATATATATATGAACTGTTTACAGTAAATGCGAAGGTCAAGTTGAATCACTTGCCTTGAGATAGACTGGTCTGGTCTGACTGGTAGGAGCAACAACTGGAGCTTCACTCGACTTTTATGGCAAGTTTTCCCTTGTCTCGAGATCCTACATAAATAATAATAATCCTCATTATAATATATTCTTTCCATCTTAACCTATTTACAACCCGAAATTAAACATGGATGGCACTTAGGCCTATACACACTTAATTCATATCCACCATTTATATTTTCAAATGTACACACGTAGCCACATAATCACATATCGTATATTAATACCAAATAACATCATATACACCATAATGCCACACTAGGCTTGGATGATCTCGACTCACCACTTAAGTTACTTGGTCGCTAACTAAACGAAGTCTTCGAATTTGGGCTTCCTAACTCAATGTGCCTTTCCTAAATTATCCAAAACCTATTGACCCTCACTTGTGCCTTTTGTTCTACTGACCTTATACTATCTTACAACTATGGTGGTCGACCTAATACTCACTTCTAAGTGTCCTAAAACTATGTGATAAGTGAAAGTGCTCACTGGTGCAAATTTCAGAATGGTAACTAAGGTTTCTTGAGTGCATTAGACACTCTTAAACTACAAGTTTTTCTTCAAAATTTTTACACAAGACTCTCCTGACCTAAGGGCATCTCACAAGCTTGATGTGGCTCAAAGGCCTGGTTTGGGCCTTCTTGGGCCTAAGCTAAAAGTCCAAGGTACCCCTGTTTTTTCTGGGCAGAAAATGCCCTGACTTGAATTAACTTGTGACACATGGTTCTAGCTCAAATCCTATGAACTATGGTTGGAAAAACTTCTCTGACATACCCTCTAACTAAGGCCCAATTGGGCCTAATGAGGGCCTACCCATGACATGGCCAAATCTCCCTATTTCTAAGTTGCAACAAAACTGTCCCCTGCTGGACAGATTTTGTTATTCTACTTGTGCACCTAACCAAATGACATGCAAACCTCCAACCAACTCCTAAAACCTATTATATACTCCCCATACTAACTTCTGGTGGCTTGGGCCTCAAAGTGCACATCAATGACATGGTCAATACTCACTCTAAACCTCAGGGTACTAAACTGATTTTTCTGCAGAAACTATAACTCTCATTTTCCAAGGTTTTGACTTGACGAACCCAATTATCAACAACTAAATACTTAAACCAAGACTTATACTTGGTATTCTACTGAACTAACTCCCTTTTTCTCAAAATACCCTTGGTGAGATCATCCTTACCTATGGTGCAACTATGGCAAAATAAAAGAGACTACTCTTTACAAATCACAAACCTTTATGCTCTTGAAGCAACAAGATATATATATATTTATTTTTTTTTTTTATAAAAGATAACCACGAATTATTACCATGCAATAAGAAGTATAAATCAATATTAATACATTATTCCTACTGAAATTAAGGCTCACTAACAACCATGAATCTAAATGATCAAAACTTCCAAAAAAATCAAAAGTGATTTGCATGCATGCATGTTTTCGGATCTTTCAAGCCAAATCAACATGATTTCCAAATAAATTTTTATCATAATTCAACATGCAAGCCTAACATGGATTACAACTAAATGATCAACTAGCATGCAAAAGGATTTTATCAAGATTTTACTACAACATTCATGTTATCATCACAAAATACACAAAAATGTTAACAAGGCAACAAAACACCATCCATTCGGCTCCTATCAAGTCATGGCCGAATGGATTAGGGTAAAAACAGCATTCGCATAAGTGTAACACTCTTATGTCTAGCCATTCTTGACCCTATGATACTATAACTCATGGTGAAAGCCTTAGATTCACAAGAATCAAGGAGGTTCACTTTGAGTTTAACAAAAACATCACCATGCAAGGTCAAAACATAGGTTTTTCACTCTAAACTTTTGAAATATATAAGAATAACATATAGGGAGTAAAATTACTTGAATATAAGATGATTGTTTGGGTGAAAGAATGAAGAAATGAAGGGGATGGAGGGCCTCGGCTATGGGATGGCCGAGAGGGAGGGTTGAGCCGAGAGGGAGGGAGGAGAAAAGGGAAGGGTGGAGTGAAAATGGAGTGATCATCACTTTAGTTTTGTTTTTATGTCTTTGACTAGGCTAAATGTGAGTGGATTTAGGAAATGACAAGAGTAACCCTCTAGCTAAAGTTAGGCAATTTTGCATGCAAGGTCAAGGAGGTAATTTGGCTAGCAAAATGTGAGTTAGTGGGGTGGAGAATGTCTTCTTTGCCCTTTGGTTAAATAGAAGAGAGTTTGCATGCAAGGTTATTCATGTAATTTAATAATTATGACAACTAAAATTTATAATGATTTATTTTTATAAAATAAAATACAAGTTCAAAAATTATAAAATTTCTACCATAAATTAACTTGTATTTTTAGAGACTTTATAAAATCATTTTCACAATTTGTGTACAAAATGTCTTTTAAAAGAAAATTTTTCCAAAGCTTAGAATATTCCTTATAAATCAAAAATAAAGAAATTAAATAAATTCTTGCTTTGAAAAATCATATACTACCCAAAGCAAATTTATAATGCAGAAATTTTCACTCACACAAACGTACAAGCATTGAATATATTTTTATTTAACTTAATATTATTCACAAATAATATTACATAAAATGCCGGTCGTAACAAACCATTACCCCTCGCCTTACTTTGAAACATAGGTTAAAGACCTTAAAGACTAATTGGAGTATGAAACATTTATGTAAAGTGGACTATGCAGTTGGTAAGGTACTCGCGAAAGAATCTCCTTAAAACCCTTAATGGTTAATTTATTAAAAATGGTGGAGCCGAGGGTACTCGAGCGACTTAAGAGAATCAGTAAGCGCAAAGCGAGCGTTAGAGTCTAATTTGGTTAAAGTATAGGTTTACAAGTGACTTTGGTTTAATTCCAACTTATATGTTGTTTATAGGTTACTAGACTCACCCCAAGCCATTTATAACCCTCAGTCGCTCAGGCAAGTTTTCTACCCGTTATACTATTGTTGTGATGTATATATGTATATGCATTATCTTGTGATAAGTGCATGATTGTTATTAGCAAATTTTTGCGATATATTGAAGCATGTTGATATGATATATATGCATGCATGTTTCGTATTCTTGATTTATATATCTGTTGGTTCAAATGCTTATTAGTTGCATAATACCTATGCTAGAGATAAGCAGTAGTTGCGTATACCCTGAGTGTAGGGGACCCAAAGGTGAACCCTTTTCTAAAACCGGGAGTAGATGTTCCCGAGTATATTATATATATATATATATTTATATATATATATTGATGTAGTTTTCAAAACTATTAATCGAATAAGGTTTATTCGATAACTTTATATTATTTAATGAATATTATTTCGAATATTCATCCGGGGGCTTATGACTCCTTTTATTTTATTTAATGAATATTATTTCGAATATTCATTCGGGGGCTTATGACTCCTTTTATTTTATTTAATGAATATTATTTCGAATATTCATTCGGGGGCTTATGACTCCTTTTATTTTATTTAATGAATATTATTTCGAATATTCATTCGAGGGCTTATGACTCAGTTTATTTTATTAATTGAATATTATTTGAATATCCATTTGAGGACCTATGACTCCGATTATTTACTGAAATATATTCTTTATTTTATTAAAGAATAAGATGTCGATAATCAAACTTATTTTTGATTATTCAAATAAAGATAGTACTTTCGTATAAGTATATCTTTTGGTTATTTAATACTCATTTCAAGTATAAGTTTTACAACTTCTACTTCAATTATTTGTATAAAAATTATTCTTTATGGGAATATTATTTAAATAATAATATTCAGATATTTTCTAATATATTGGGACTAATTTACTTTATTAAATCAGCATTACTCCAAACACTCTTTAAAGTGTTTTCGAGTCTTTAAAATGATTTTTAAAAGTTAGAGCGGATCCCAAAACTCATTTTTTACATATTTAAGATCTTCCTTTTAAAGGAGATTTAAATACTCGCTCAAAACCAGAGGGATCCGGCTCTGTGGTGTATTTTATATTCGCAACAAGGTTGCGGTTTTGGTAAATGATTTGATTACTTACCCAACGTTCGGGAAGTAAGTCCATCTATTTGAGTCGGCATAAGCAACATGGGCTCAATGGGCGTCCATGAAAGTGTAAGTGGCTCAGTGGGAGTCCATCAAATGCGTAAGTGGCTGAGTGGCAGTCCAGCATAAGGTCCTATTGCGACCAGGGTGATGACCAGTGGGGAATTCGTCCGTCTACTAGTAGAAAAGGTTACTTATTGGTATCTTTGTCTGGTCAGCAAGATATCAGGTTTATGCCAAGGTTTTCTCCTTTCCAAATTCATTGGATATTGCAACTCTGTTTATAATTTTCATAGCAGAGGTTTTGAAGGAGTGTATGAAATGTATATATATATATAGGTGTGTGTATATATATCAGGACTTAATGAAGTATCTCGTAACTTCATTATTTATAATGATATTTCAAAGATTGAATCTATTCAAGTCTTATCTTGTAGTCTCATCAGTGTGATAAACTTTTGAAACTAATTATAACTGGAACGGTGGTAGTTCAAGTAGTATTCTGAAAAGATATAAGTATATTGGAGTATCTTGTAACTTCATCTTTTAAATTTATATCTAGTTAATGATTATCTTATGCATGACAAAGATTTTCAGAAAAACGTTGAGACAAGGTTGGATATATGAGATCACCTTGCAACGATATTTTTATACAATTATAAACTGGAACTCTGTGTATATTATACATGTCAGAGGATTTCAAAGATTGTGAAAAGTATATATGTACATATACTGAATATTTTGTGACTTGGTCGCGTTAAGATATCAGCTTGGTTCCTTTCTTCTTGACCAAGACTTTCATGAGTACTATGAGAATGCTTATATATTGTTAATCATTATACATATTATTTTGGTGGGCTTGTTGCTCACCATTGCTTTCTTCTTTCATCACACAACAACAGATAGACAAGATGAACAGGATCAAGCTCCCAATTCGCGAGCGGATAGGAAACGTTTCGCAGTTTCCTATAGGCATTGATGTCGTTGTAGCTGAGGTAGGAACTACCAATAGGCTAGGATTTCAACTTTTGATGTACCAGACTTATGTATCTTTATTAATTATAATAATGGCAAAGAAATGTAAATCTATTCAGAAACCCTTTTAAGGTGTAATGACATAGAATTTTGGAATAAAATGACTCGTGTTATTTTTGGATATTCATCTCTGAGACTATAACTTGTGGTGTGTGTGTTTATTGTGGGGTCACAGTACAGAGTAGTTGATTGTTTATTAAGATTGGGTGTTATTAAGGGAAATGGAACTCGTGACGACCCGGATCCCCGACCCCGGATTTGAGGGTCTTACAATTCATATAATAAGAACAAATATAAAACATGTGTATATCAGTATATATACAGATTATATAATAATCATATGATTATACAACTCTCATGAATATCATATATTCAAAACATATACATACATACGCATATATAAACATAACAACATGTAAAATTTACAAAATCGCATACTTAACAGTCATGGAATATTGTATACATGTTATCATCATAAAACCAGTAAACACATAAACGAATTAAACACTTTTTGTAAGTATCTCTGATGTCATTGTTGGGTTTCGAGCACATAAACGCAACGAAAACCGTAATTAAAAACGTAAAAAATCATAATTTTCAAAACCCGCCGCAGGTGCCATGCGAATAACATATATTTAATTCATAGATCAGATTGTTTACCTTAAGAAGCTTTACCAATTGGTTGACTAATGGAGATCCAAAGCTTGTTTAATCACCAAGCATCCCGCTCTCGCGATCTACGCTCTATCGGTATCCACACGAATGCTTGAACTCAAGGATTGGATGTGTACTAACACAAACTCGTTTCTTCTTTCTCTCTCCATCTTCTCTCTTGGTGGCTAGGGTTTTAGTAAAAGTCTTTTCCACCCCAAAAATCAGCCACACAAGAGATGTTATATAGAGAGTAGAAAAATGAATTATAACTCTTAACTAATTAGGAGTTATTATTAATTTAAAATTACTATTTGTATTATAAAGTCTCACTTAATTATTTAACAAACAATTTTCATAATTAATATTAGTAAATTCGAATATCATTATTTATCTAATTAATTAAGTTAAACTTAATTAATATTATAAATAATTCAAATTACTTTAATTTAATTTAAATCCAATTTAAATTAAATAATCTTTCAAGCATTCTTTGTGTGTGACCCTGTAGGTTATTATTACGTTGGCAACGAATTTTAAATCTAATTTAAAATCGTAAACAATGAGCGACATCTAGTAATACATCATTGCTACCCAAGTAATAATAATTAAATCGGTGATTGATTAAACTTTTCGTGAATAATGTACAATGTAATATAATCTCTTTAACCAAATATTATAGATTAAACTAGAGGCATATAATGTGTCATCCTCTTTATAGGTTAATCCAAGTTTCCTTGATTAATGAGTAGACTATCATATCAAATCAACATTTGAGTGTGGCCACACATTTCATAGTCTAGCTCACACAAGAGGCCAATAATATCACTCCTAAAGTAGAAGGGTTAAATCCCATCTGGATCATTCATATTTCTCATACGATTCATAATATACCCAATGTCCACTTTTATCATTACCTGGTCAAGGATAACTTTTAATAGAATCAATGTATATTAATTCTCGTATAGAAATATAATGACTTCAGGTCTAAGGACCATTACATCATTATCACTGTGAGAATTACTTATGACACAACAGATATGTAGATCTCACATTGGGTCTATCCAGCAACATGTACATATACATCTGCCTGTGTTTTTGACTTTAGTATCACTATACCTATGATCAATGAGATGTGATCATTAGTCAACAAACACACCAGTCTTAATACATTATTATTGTCCCTTAATAATAATTCTCGACTAGGGACCTTTAGGAATATTGATACTATTCTCATAATCTCATTTCTAAGTCACGTACATAGAGATATAGAATTGCATATCATATTCCAAGGACATTTATTAATCTAACATTTATATCGTAGTAAATTAAGAATTAATAAATTATAAGGAGAATAATTGATAGAACATAAATATTAATAATCCTAATATCTTAAACTAAAACATCATAGTGTTGTCTCTAGGGCACTAACACTAACAATAACAATCCATCACCATCATCCAAACCACCAATAAGTATACCAACCAACTACCACCACCCAAACTCCTCAGTTCATAATACTGTAACACATAACATACTAATAACCACATGTATTACTAACCAACACAACAAATACCTTTTTACCAATTCTTTCAGAATATCACTATTGAATATCAAATTATTCTACTATTTCACAAAAACTTTACACATGTTCATGCATTTATTTTAGAGATATATTTTAATCTTATCTTCCACAACTTATACTTATATATGGATACTTTTAAGAACCTATACTGAATCTTTCAACTGATTAAACAATTCATCTATCCTTACCAATATACACTTATCCTCATTAGTTAACTTGTTTAACATTTGATAATCAACACATGGTGTCAACCAATATCATCATAATCTTTTGAAGATTTAATTGGTTTAAAATCTTTACTTCTTAAAAGATTTCGCAGTTGGATCACCATTTCTTCATCTCCACTTATGACTTTCCATACGGAACCTTCGCCGCTGGCTTAGTTATGAGCATCTAATTCACCATAACTCACTTACTTGAGTTAGAAAGCCTAACGATTCCTTAAAGGACATACTTGAAATTTATTCATAATTGAAATTTCTTTGATTTTCAAACCCGTATGTCAGGCATCTTCCACATGATCGAGATATGCTTAACCTTCTTAACGTACTTATCACTCATTTGGTTTATTGTTAAGAATTCCCTCATCTTCTTCTGCGGTTCAGTCAATCGTTTGCTTTGTTTGGTGTACACAACTTTACTTTCATATTTCTATGATTAATTTACCTAATACAGTTCTCTAACTAATCTGTTTTATGCCAAAATCTCAGACTTGAAATATATCATGTATAACATATATTCGTTTCTGATTTGATGTCTTCGTGTCAACCACGTTATTCATATATCGATTCTTCTTTGCACGTAATTGTCCATCATTTATCATCTTGCAATGATCTCTATACTCAACAAGTAATTCTATCTGCTATAGTGGATCATTTCAGTTCTTTTAATATACTCAAAGAATAGACCTTATGTTAGGCCTCAATGATACTATAAAAGGGGGTTGAATATAGTATCTACAATCAATTCGATTATAAACACAAGTATGTAACAGAAAACAAGTTTATTCAATATCTCAAACTCTGTTATAGTAGGTTTAATCTACTCTCTCAGTGATGTATGATATCACTAAGAGCTGCTAGGGTTACAATAAATAATATTCTCGTGAATGATAACACATATAGTGTAAACCCTAATCTGTGTTTATATACTACACAGTTACAAGATATCTCCTGATTGATACGATATGTTCTGTTTCCTAAAATACATCAATCAGAGATTATCTACTGTAGTCCTTTAGCTGTACAACTCTCCAAGCATATCTTCTTTTGTTTAATCCAGATCATATCCTGTAAATGAACCGCTTTTCATCCCTGAAGTGTATCCACACTTAAGTTCTGATGTAAGTCCTAATGGCTTAAGTTCTGATAACTTCCTGTCTTCAGTAAGCTCTGATTTTCAGTTAAGTTCTGATAGTAAGTTCTGAAACTAAACAAATCAGATTAGACATGACATCACAAATATATCTAACAATCTCCCCCAACTTGTAAATTATAAAAATATACAAGTTTATAGATTTGATAATGTCAAAAACATTTAAGTACAAATGCAATGAGAGTTTATATGTACAACTAAATACAACTTACAGTCCATGCAGCTTTTACCAAATTCACTGAATCAGCTTGAATCCATAATGATTCCTTACAAAGTCTGATAACAACTTGATCTCTGCATTTCTTTTAACTTCAAGTAACTAAGCTTTGACTTGCTGCAGTTCTTCATCTTCAGTATCACCAATCTGATATATGGCAGCTCTGAGTGCAGAAATTGGATTTCTTTCAAGTCCATCTCCCAGTCTGATTACCCTTGGAAGTGTAGAATCTTCATTATAGCATAAGCATCTTCCTTTCAGAATTACTTCTACCTTAGCAGAATTCTTCCGCATAGGAATTTCTCTTCCATCATCCTCAGTCATCATTGGAGTATACTCTGTCATTCTTGCACCAGAAATTCTGAGTAAATCTCTTATTGTCTTCCGAATATATTCTGACTATAACACCCCCAAATCCGGGGTCGGGGATCTGGGTTGTCACGAGTTCCATTTCCCTTAATAATACTTAATCTTAATAATCAACCAACTACTGCGTACTGTGACCCCACAATATACACACACACACCACAAGTTATAGTCTCAGAGATGAATACTAAATAATAACACAAGTCATTTTATTCCACAATTCTTTGCCATTATTACAATTCATAAATATACATAAGTCTGGTACATCAAAAGTGTTGGATTTTTAAACGCAGCGGGGCATGGCAAAACACTTTTACACATACAAAATCCAAATAAAAGCATATAAATCGTGAATAAAAATTCGAGGGATCGAATCTAACCTTTTAAAATAATTCGGAGACAACGATCAGAGATCCTTAGCAGTTGCTCCTCAAGTGTGAAGCACTCCACCGGTATCCACCAAGAAAACGATGTTAAGGAGGAGGAAGGAGGCGGAGAGAATTGAGTTTTCCAAACTTTTTGGGTTTTCGGGTTCGATGTGGGTTGGAATAAAATAGGGTCTATAATAGTGTATTTATAGGTAAAATTTTCAGCTGAAATTTTCCCATAAATATTATTATTATTATCCCATTTATTATTCTCATTAATAATTAAAAAACCTTTTAATCATTAATCCTTTTTCTAAACACTTTAGAAATAATTTACTCTCTTGATTTAATTTCCAAAAATTAAATCCTTTAATTAATAATATTAAGAACTTTTCTTAATTAATTTATAATCAATTAAATCTCATTTAGTCAATTATTAAATTTGCCAATTAATTATTTATTTCACAAATAAATAATTATTTAGCCATTATTAATTAATTCCTCCACCATTAAATCATTCTCTTTTTATGGTGTGACCCAGTAGGTTCAATATTAAGCCGGTAGTAGAAATAAATAATAATAAAACTATTTTATCATTATTTATATAAATTCTCTAATTTATTAAATATGATTAATTAATTAATCACATTTATTCTACATCGTGAGTGATGCTTCTCAACATATCGCGACTATCCGGATAATATGAATTCACTGCTTAGAATACCAAGAACCTGTCAGTGAATAGTTACCGTACAATAAACTCCTTCTACCCTACAATGTCCCGATTTAATACAAGGCATGGATCTCGTGTCAAGCCTATCTAATTCAATCACTTTGCTTACCATTTACTATGCGTAGTTCTATGCAAATTAGAAACTCCTTTCTAATTTCATTTACTCTGGCCAGAGATTCCTGAACTAGCATAAGTGAATCAGCCTTGAACATTCGCCTCCTTCACTGGAAGGGGTAGATCCTCTATTGATCATACACTATCTTCGTGTACAAATTCCTATACCCAGAAGAGCCCTAATAATTGTCCCTGGAGACTAAGAACTAAACCAAAGCACAGTTCAGTGTACACAAGATGACTATGATGACCTCAAGTCTAAGGATACTTGTACAACTATCACTAAGCGAACAACTGCTGACACGTGAGTGAACTCCATCAGTTGTTCAGCTGGGCGAGTCATGTTCAGTGAACTTATTCTATAATAAGCACCTACATACTAGCTATAGTGTCACCACACAAATGTCTATGAGAACAGACATCCTTCATAATGAAGCAAGCATAGTATGTACCGATCTTTGCGGATTATTAATTACCAGTTAGTAATCCTACGACCAGGAACTACTTAAGTTTAGAGTTATCATCTTTTTAGGTCTCACTATTATGATCTCATCATAATCCATAAAAAGCTTTACTCTAAACTATGGTATATCTTATTTAAACACTTAAATAGATAAAGCCCGTAATAAAAACAAAACAAGTCTTTATTTTAATATCAATGAAATCAAAACAGATTCATAAAAGTTATTCCTAAATCCTAATACATGATTGGACTTAGGACATATTCCTTTCAAAAAGTTGAAAGCCTAGCCTATTGGTAGACCCTACCTCAGCTACAATGACATCAACGCCTACAGAAAACTGCAGAACATTTCCTATCCGCTCGGGAATTGGGAGCTTGATCCTGTTCATCTTGTCTATCCGTTATTGTGTGATGAAAAAAGAAAGCAAGGGTGATCAACAAGCTCACCGAAATAATATGTATAATGATTAACAATATATGAGCATTCTCATAGTACTCATGAAAGTCTTGGTCAAGTAAAAAAATGAATCAAGTTTGATATCTTATCGCGACCAAGTCGCAAAATATTCAGTATATATGTATATATACTTTTCAAAATCTTGGAAGTCCTTTTCCATGCATAATATACACAGAGTTCCAGTTTATAACTGTATAAAAATATCCTTGCAAGGTGATCTCATATATCTAACCTTGTCTCAACGTTTTTGTGAAAATCTTTGTCATGCATAAGATAATCATTAACCAGATATAAGTTGAAAAGATGAAGTTACAAGATACTCCAATATACTTATATCTTTTCCGGATACTACTTGAACTACCACCGTTCAAGGTATCACCAGTTTCAAAAGTTCATCACATAGATGAGACTACAAGAAAAGACTTGAATAGATTCAATCTTTGAAATATCATTATAAATAATGAAGTTACGAGATACTTCATTAAGTCCCGATATATATACACCTATATATATATCTCATACTTTCCTTGGAAACCTCTGTTATGAAAAATATAAACAGAGTTATAATATCCAATGAATTTGGAAAGAAGAAAACCTTGGCATAAACCTGATATCTTGCTGATCAGGTAAAGATACCAATAAGTAACCTTTTCTACTAGTAGATGGACGAATTCCCCACTGGTCATCACCCTTGCCGCATTAGGACCTATGCTGGACTGCCACTCAGCCACTTACGCATTGATGGACTCCCAATGACCCACTTACACTTTCATAGACGCCCACTGAGCCTATGTTGCTTATGCCGACTCAAATAGATGGACTTACTTCCCGAACATTGGGCAAGTAATCAAAATGTTTTCTCCAAATAGCAACCTTGTTGTGAATATAAAATACACCACAGAGCCTGATCCCTCGGGTTTTGAGCGAGTATTTAAATCATCTTTGAAAGGAAGATCTTAAATATAAAAATGAGTTTTTAAGACTCGAAAACATTTTTAAGAATGTTTGGAGTAATGCTGATTTAATAAAATAAATCAGTCCCGATATGTTGGAGAATTTCTGAATATTATTATTTAAATAATATTCCCATAAAGGATAATCTTTATAAAAATAATTGAAGTAAAAGTTTTAAGACTCATACTTGAAATGAATAATAAATAACCAAAGATATACTTATATGAAAGTACGATCTTTATTTGAATAATCGAAAATAAGTTTGATTATCGAAACATTATTCTTTAATAAAATAAAGAATAATATTTAATAAAAGGAGCGGAGTCATAAGCCCTCGAATGAATATTCAAAATAATATTCATTAAAAAAAGTAAGCGGAGTCATAAGTCCTCGAATGAATATTCAAAATAATATTCATTAAATAAAGTAAGCGTAGTCATAAGTCCTCGAATGAATATTCAAAATAATATTCATTAAATAAAATAAAGTTATCGAATAAACCTTATTTGATTAATAGTTTTGAAAACTATATCAATATATATATATATATATAAATATATATATATATGTATTATACTCGGGAACATCGACTCCCGGTTTAGAAAATGTTCACCTTTGGGTCCCCTATACTAAGGGTATACGCAACTACTGCTTATCTCTAGCATAGGTATTATGCAACTTATAAGCATGTAAGGTATATGTCATAGCCTATTTGTATATTCGATGATTTAACTCAACTCAAATAAGAATGCAATAAGTAAATAGTGGATCTACCGTCAAAGAGATCTCGCAAAGTAATATCTGTCAAAAGATTCAGAAATAAGGTTCATCTACAGGCTTGAGGAATTAATTCACTGGAAGAAGTTCAAGAAATTGATCAAGCCTCGGTGATATAAATCAAGGTTGTGGATTTAATCAAGTGACAGAGATCTCGTCAGGGTATCAAAAAATTACAAGGATTTAATCTGAAGAAAATCAATTATCAAAGTCAAGACATGAAGAAACGTCACGGAAGTTAGTCACTCATGAACCAGACAGTACATCGAGTGTCAACATTGAAGTGGTGGAATTGATTCATATTTTTTAGTGATTTTCAGAAGATTTGTAGAAGAATGGTTGTTGCTCAAGATTAGTATTAATTCTCTATTAATTAATTAAGTCATATAATTTAATTAAGAAAATAAATTATATCTGCAAAGATTAATTTATTGATTAATTGAATTAATTGGTTAATTAATTCTAAATTAATATTATGCATTTTTCAGAAATGATTTTGAATTAATATTCAAGATTAAATCAGCAAGACAAATATTTGAACTGGTATGACAATTGGATTGTCATACCGAAAGTCTTTCCAAGCCATTTTCAATAGTCTCACCGAAAGTTACACTGGGAGGAGGATTGTATTGCCAGTTCATTCTGATTGTCTTGCTAGTTCATTCTGATTGTCTTGCTAGTTCATTCTGATAGTCTTGCTAGTTCATTTGATTGTCATACCGAAAGTCTTGCTGAGCTCAGGATTGTCTTGCCAGTTCAATTCAATTTTGTTGAATGAATTAAAAAGAAGAAAAGCAGCAGAACTAATTCAACACAGAACACAAGTCAACAAACAAGAACTCAGTAGAAAAGAGAAGCAAAATATTTCATCCTTCATCTGCAAACTTCAAGATCATAATTTCTAGTTTGTAAAGTTAAATCCAATCAACTAGAAATCATTCTCTTGTTCTTGTGTAACTATCAAGCGGATCAAAATCCCTAGAACTTAATCTGAAATTGCGTTTAGCATTTGAATCTTTTTATTGCAAAAATAGAAAAAGTTCATGTCGAATTTATTCTAGATTTGTGATAATTAATTTGAGATTAATTTCTTGTAATCGATACAGTTGTTGTAACACCTTTCAAGTTTAATAATATTCTTATTTAACTTGAATTTTGTTTCACATTTTTATTCCACATTTAATTCGATTATTTGGTATTGTTTGTATTCAACCCCCCTTCTACAAACACATTGGGACCTAACAATTGGTATCAGAGCCTTCTGATTAACGAACAAATCAAGATCCTAGACTTTTGTGATTTTTTCAACTCCTTGAATTTTTATTTATTCAAAAATTCATAATGACTTCACAAAAAGTTGGAACCGTTAAAATTCCACTATTTGATAAAGAAAATTATATCATATGGAAGAAGAAGATGCTATTATTTTTACAAGTTGCAAATCCCAAATATCTGAACTTGTTAAAGAAGGGTCTAAAAACTCCGATGGTTATTGAACCAGAGGTGATAGTAGATGATGTTGTGATTACCAAAGCTAGAACCTATCCAAAAGAGCCCGAAGATTTTACTCCTGCTGAAAAGGAAGAAGCCTCCTTGGATGCCAGCCTTCAATTAATATTAATTGATTACCTTGATCCCTTGATGAACAGACATGTGATGAACTGTAAAAATTCCAAACACATGTGGGAAACTATTGAGGTGATTAATGAAGGCACAGAGAAAGTTAGGGAGAACAAGTTGGAGATCCTAACCTCTGAGTATGAACATTTTAAATCAAATCCAGGAGAAGGAATTACTGAAGTGTTTGAGAGGTACAATGCGTTGATCAACAACCTGAACATAAATGGAAAATATTATTCAATCAGGGACGTCAACAAAAAGTTCCTTTTAACACTGCCAACTCATCTTGAACATAGAATCACTGCCATTAGAGAAGCTAGAGATCTGAGTGAGATTTCTTTGGATAGACTCTATGGTGTGTTAAAAACCTATGAGTTGGAGCAGATTCAGCAAAAGAAAGTCTACGGGAAAGATAGAATGGTCATCACATCTACTGCTCTTGTAGCTGAAGGTCAACAACAACAACAATCTCAACAGTTAGAGAGAATTGTACAGTATTCCAAGGCTGAGGAAAATGTATTAGTAGGAGAATATGATCATCCTACTACAAATCAATCCAGTGATGATTTTTATTCCTTGGAAGAGCTGGAGCAATTGGAAGATGAGTCAATGGCCCAAATTGTCAAGAGATTCTCCAATGTCAGATTCAAGAGAAATCCCAAGTTCAAGTACAAGTCCAACTACAACAAATTCCAGAAAGGTGGATCTTTATCCTCTAACACCAGCAGTGGTGGATACAAAACATGGATGGTTGATCGGAGCACATCAGATGCTATAACTACAATGAGTTGGGACACTTTTCCACAGAATGTATGTAGCCAAAGCAAGTAAGGAAGAACTTTTATGATTCAAATCAGAAGAGTAACTCCGAAAAGGCTTATCTGGCAAAGGGAAGAAGCTGGGATGATACTTATAGTGAAGATAAAGAAGAAGGGAATCTTGCTCTTATGGCTATTGATGGAAAAGCTTCATCGTCAAGAAAAGAGGTAAAATATACTGATGCTGAATTAGTTTATCATCTAGGAGGTAACTTAGATTGTGCTCATCGTGATAATGAACTGTTAAGTTTACAGATCAAAGACCTTGAGAAAGAGGTCAATGAATTAAGACTTGTGCACATTAATCAAGACAAGTTAAAAGAACAAGTATCTTTTCTAGAGAATAGAGTTGACTGTTATAGAAAACTCAAAACTATTCTCAAAGATAAGATCACCAGTCTTGAGACTAAGGTTAGAGCCTACTTCAATTCTTGTTCGAAGGCTAAAGAGTTCTACAGTAAGCAAGCTGTTAATCAAACATCTGGAATAGGTTATGATTACAATGCTGCTATTAGAGAATTAGGCATAAACTCCCCTCCTCATGTCTGTGCTAAAGGGAGGGAAGTACCACATGTGCTTAAGGGTGTTGATGAACCCCTCTATAAAGCATCAATTGCTGAACCATTTGATGCGACCTCTTCTATTATTCAAGAAGAAATACGTGTTGAAGATCATGCTAATGAGAAGGTTATTTCCGAGTCAAGTGTGTCGAAAGTTCCAGTCAAAGTTGTGAAAGCAACTGAGACTAACTCAGACACACATGAGTTGGATAACAAAAATGCCATGTCTGCCATGCATAAATTGCCTGTTGTTAATCACTCTCATAAAGCATGTGGTGTTGCTAATTGTATGTCTTGTGCTTTTAATTTGATGTATGCTTATTTTAATGGTAAGCATGTTTCTAGTGATAAGACTACTCCTCGTAAGCATGTGAATAATAAGAAGCATGATAGGTCTAAGACTGCTAGTCCTTCTAAGGCTAGAAAGGAGACATTTGTGCCTAAGCCTGAACAGAAATTTGTTAAAGCTGTTTACAAGGTCAAATGTTTAGTCATTGAGAAAGATGAGACCAGTAAAATTAAAAATGTTGTTTTTCCTGACAAAGGACAATTCTACAAGTATGCCGGGCCCAACCAAGTTTGGGTTCCGAAGAAGGTCTAATCCATTTGTAGTGCAGGGCATTAAACAGATGGAACCGGTAGTATGGATTCTTGGCAGTGGATCATCAAGACATATGACCGGAGATAGAGCCCTGCTATCAAATGTGGTTGAGAAAGCTGGCCCCCTGGTTACCTTTGGAGATTACAACAAAGGTTTATCTGAGGGATATGGCTATTTGTAAGCTGGTAATGTTATCATTGAAATCAAACTTCTTTCTACATTAGTGATTTCTTATTTCATGTAAAATCCTTTGAAATCACTATTGTACATCATTTCTCTCAAAAGATTAAATGTATAATTTTCATTTATTATATATCTTAAGTACATTTTATCTCTCTATTTCTATATATTATGTGATACAGGTTCAGTCTCTAATGACTTTCTTTCATTGACAGTCATGAGGTTGAAAACCCACAATATCTATCCCAGTCTGTAAGACAAACACAAAAATACAACCAACCAACACTCTCTTACCACTAAATATAGTATGAATGAGCGTGAGGGATATAGTGCCTTAGTGCACCACATAAGGAAGGTTATGTAGTCAACCCAGTAGCTCTGTCTCCTACATAGATGAGTAGTATTTAAACCGAGACAACTGCTAGCCCCCATACATCTTCTCAAAAAGATGTAATGGCTGAAAATGCTCAAAAATAGTTACTAGATTCATTCTCTCAATAGGGTGCGTCTATTGAAATTTGCCTGTTGGCCAGGGTATCCGATGTAGTGTCACCACTTCAAACATAAACAATTTTCGATGCACAAGGAAAGCGTACACACACAAAGGATGAGTTGACGGAAACAAGAGTTTCGACCATTTTAAGGTCAGATTCGATTGTTCAAGGTTCGTTAATGGACCAATTGCCTTTACAGGTGTTAGGAGAGGATACTGATCCAAAAGCCATATGTCAGTGGTCAGTGTCTACCTCCCCAGGCTTAAATCCCCTGGATGCATCTGCGGATAGTGGATCTGACATAGGTGCAGATCGGCAACTTGTTGACAATGATTCAGATATTACCTGATGACTCACAAGGAAATGTCTTCACAGACATTAGAAGGGAACTTTGATCTTTATGCTAAATTCGTTGGATCATTGTTTACCTTTCCAGAATTCAAATCTGGAACCCTAAAAGGGAAACTAGCAACTTGTAGATTATGACTCAGATTCATCTGGCGAGTTTAACAAGGATGGGGATTTGCGAACTCCCATTGCACCACCTGTGACCTCCTTAAGGATGGCTAAGGTGATTTTCCTTGCAGGTACAGCTGGATTATGGAGCTATGAGAGAAGAGTGATACACTTGTGAGAATGAGTGTAAACACGAGTGGAGAGAAGAGTGAAACACATGTGAGGTACACTAAACAGAATCACACAGTCACAGTGAGGAAGAAAAAGAAACTACTTGTTATTTCTTTTCCAACCAAGTGAAATATGAGAACTCCTTCAGACGACGGCATACATTCCTTCTCTAAGGGGGAGATAAAAGCTTAAGTAACAGTTTGGAGGATTCCTCAACTAAGGGGGAGAAATAGCAGGGAGGAAGAAAAAGATCCTACGTATGTACACTACACCACACCATTGTTGTTTGTAACTATGGATCCTATTGTACGGGAGTGGTGGTAAACACAAGGTGATTTCCTAGTAAGGGGAGAAGCTATTTTCTAAAAGGGGAGTACCATTGGTTTTTATCTGCGGATCCTATTGTACGGGAGAGGTGGTAAATGAAGGTGATCTTCTTTAATCAGTTGATTCTCATAGGGGGAGAAGCAAGAGAGATATGTGCTTCTCAACAGGAAATGCGGTTGTACAAAGGAAGATGAAACTACTTGAAGATATGTTCAGTCTAGAGGAACATCTATTTGGAATCTGGAAAAGGTTCAATGTTATCCAAAACTTTACTGCTATTTACTTTGTATTTCTGTTTATATCTTTTTTCTTATTTGTTAGTTGAGTTATCCTCTAGGTATTTGTTGTTATTGTCTAACAAACAAATAGGGGGAGATTGTAAGGTATATGTCATAGCCTATTTGTATATTCGAGGATTTAACTCAACTCAAATAAGAATGTAATAAGTAAATAGTGGATCTACCGTCAAAGAGATCTCGCAAAGTAATATATGTCAAAGGATTCAGAAATAAGGTTCATCTACAGACTTGAGGAATTAATTCACTGGAATAAGTTCAAGAAATTGATCAAGCCTCAATGATATAAATCAAGTTTGTGGATTTAATCAAGTGACATATATCTCGTCAGGGTATCAAAGAATTACAAGGATTTAATCTGAAGAAAATCAATTATCAAAGTTAAGACATGAAGAAACGTGACAGAAGTTAGTCACTCATGAACCAGACAGTACATCGACTGTCAACATTGAAGTGGTGGAATTGATTCATAATTTTCAGTGATTTTCAGAAGATTTATAGAAGAATGGTTGCTACTCAAGATTAGTATTAATTCTCTATTAATTAATTAAGTCATATAATTTAATTAAGAAAATAAATTATATCTGCCAAAATTAATTTATTGATTAATTGAATTAATTGGTTAATTAATTCTGAATTAATATTATGCATTTTTCAGAAATGATTTTGAATTAATATTCAAGATTAAATCAGCAAGACAAATATTTGAACTGGTATGACAATTGGATTGTCATACCGAAAGTCTTTCCAAGCCATTTTCAATAGTCTCACCGAAAGTTACACTGGGAGGAGGATTGTATTGCCAGTTCATTCTGATTGTCTTGCTAGTTCATTCTGATTGTCTTGCTAGTTCATTCTGATAGTCTTGCTAGTTCATTCTGATAGTCTTGCTAGTTCATTTGATTGTCATACCGAAAGTCTTGTTGAGCTCAGGATTGTCTTGCCAGTTCAATTCAATTCTGTTGAATGAATTAAAAAGAAGAAAAGCAGCAGAACTAATTCAACACAGAACACAAGTCAACAAATAAGAACTCAGCAGAAAAGAGAAGCAAAATATTTCATCCTTCATCTGCAAACTTCAAGATCATAATTTCTAGTTTGTAAAGTTAAATCCAATCAACTAGAAATCATTCTCTTGTTCTTGTGTAACTATCAAGCGGATCAAAATCCCTAGAACTTAATCTTAAATTGCGTTTAGCATTTGAATCTTTTTATTGCAAAAATAGAAAAAGTTCATGTCGAATTTATTCTAGATTTGTGATAATTAATTTGAGATTAATTTCTTGTAATCGATACAGTTGTTGTAACACCTTTCAAGTTTAATAATATTCTTATTTAACTTGAATTTTGTTTCACATTTTTATTCCGCATTTAATTCGATTATTTGGTATTTTTTGTATTCAACCCCCCTTCTACAAACACATTGGGACCTAACAAAGCATTTGAATCAACAATTAGATATCAAGATTATGAAACAGGCATGCATATTAATGTCATATCACATGCTCCAATATATCGCAAGACTTTGCTAATAATAATCATGCACTTATCACAAGATAATGCATATACATATATTTACATCACAACAACAGTATAACGGGTAGAAAACTTGCCTGAGTGTTCCCGGATAGACTTAAGCTTAGAGTGGGTCCGATAACCTATGAACAACAACATAAGTCAGAATTAACCCACGGTCGCTTAAGAAACTAGACTTTAACCAATTGAACCCTAATGTTCGCTTATGGTCACTTCTACGCTTAACGAATCACATAAGTCGTTCAGTACCCTTGGCTCCACCATTTTTAATAAATTAACCATTAAGAATTTTAAGGCAATTCTTTCGCGAGTACTCTACCAACATCCTAATCCACTTTACATAATTGTTTCATACTCCAATTAGTCAGTTAAGGGCCTTAACCAAGGTTTCAAAGTAAGGCGAGGGGTAATGGTTCGTTCGCGAAATGCCGTTACTTAAAATGATCGTTTCTCCTAAACCGTACATCAGATTCAAGTGAACCACATATCAAAACGAAGCTTACGACATAATCTAACTAAACATGGCAAAGTCACAGATTCAATAGTTAGCTCTCTGTTCCGAACACTAAGAACAAGCAGTTGTATGAAATTGGTCATTACGACGACTATGTTTACTCGATTACCAAGTTTTAAACCACTCCAAACAACCACCATTCAACTCACAACCAATAATACAACCAACCCTCATCCAAACCTTAGTACATCAGTCCCCAAACCTCAAGATTTTCTGATTTATACAACCCCACACATGAACTACTAGCTATACTTAAGTTTCATTAACTATAAACAAGATTTCAACATCCAAATCACTACAAATCCAATCCAAACTCTAAACACACAAGCATCATGCTTCTCATTTACTATAACCATCAAAACCATCGTAATACTCAAAGTAAAGTTAGGGTTTGGAGGTGTTATACCTTCCTTGGAGTGATTAGAGTAGCTAGGAAGTCTTAGGGAGCCTCCTACAAGCTTGAACTTTCCAAAGAAATCAAGAACACAAAGTTATGTTTTGAAGTTTCTAAAAGTCAGATTGAAAGAACTATCAAAACGAGGGTCTTACCATGCTTATTTGGACAAGACTTGTGAACAAGAGTTGTAGGCCATCTCAATACCTTTCCAAAGAAATATAGAACATACTATTTGAGTGAGTAATGAAGGAGATATGGTAGTTTGAAGTTTCTGCTCTGGTTTTGGCCGAGAGCTTTTGTTCTTGGAAAGTAAAAGTCAACTTCTAATTTGTGTTTTGTGATTTGTTTTGCCTTGGCTTGGTTGCTACCTTTTGTTTGTTAATTAATTTTTTACAATGGTAAAAATTGTGCGGCTCACAATCAACCAACCAATCCTTCCCACTTTGTCATGCTTATGTCATCTTGTTACACTTGTCTTCCTCTTGTTGGTGTGATGACATCATCGTCCATTAACCTCTTTGATTAACCCTTAATTACTTGGCTAATGACCGCTGATCTGTTATACGGTTCGCTTAACTTTCGTTCTCGTTTATCGTTTGAGGGATCATACCCGGGATCTTATTACTTGGGTTCCCCTAAACCTTTCTCAATATTTTATATTCCTTTTTTGATCCTCTCTTATAATCCTTGAATTAAATCCTTTTAATCATGTTACCTTATACTCAATTCTTTCGATATATGGTGGATTTTCGGAAGAAATCAAAGTGTTCGAATTTGGATTCTGACGATCTTTACATACACTTATTTACTATATGGAATACTAATACGATCTTAGAATTTCCATAACAGTACTCCTATGTAGCGCGGTCTGATAATTTTCCTTAATCAGCATCATCAGCAAAAGTTAGTATTCATTCGTGTTTCAAAAATTCCAAAAATTGGGGTTATTACAGTCTCCCCTCCTTAAAAGGATTCCGTCCCAGAATCGGATAGAAAATGAATAGGGATGCTCTCTTAGCATTGCACTTTCTAACTCTCAAGTAAATTTTCCTACATTGTGGTTCTACCATCAAACTCTGACTAGTTTGATAACCCTTATCCTAAGCACTTATTCCTTTTCAATCTATAACCCTTCCTGGTTGCTCCATATAGGTTACGTCTGGTTGCATGTCTATGCGCTCATATGCCCCTATTTGTCTGGCATCCGAATTACACTTGCTTAACATTGATACGTGGAACACGTTATGAACTTGCTACTGGTTCGGGGGTAGGCTAGCTCATATGCTAACTTCCCAATACGTCTTAATATCTCCAAGGGTCCAACACTTCGTGGGCTTAGCTTTCCTTTCTTTCCGAACCACATCCATCTTTTCCAAGGGAATACCTATAACAGCACTAGGTCCCCTACATCCTATTCCTTGTCCTTTCGTGTCAATTCAACATACTTCTCATGTCCATCTTGGGCTACTACCAGTCGTGTTCTGATTAGATCTATTATATCCCTGGTCATTTGGACCACTGCCGGTCCGAGCATCTTGCGCTCTACAATGTCATCCTAACATAAGGGAGATCGACATTGTCTTCCCTCAAGGATCTCATAAGGCGACATCTCGATAATGACATATGATCTATTTTCATAAGAAAACTCAATCCGCGTTAAGTGATCATTCCAAATTCTTTCAAGTCTATTGCACAGACTCTCATTATAGCTTCTAGCATTATAGCTTTTGCTTCTCAATACTCCCTCTTTTCTGGTTCGTAAGCTTTACTATCTTCCGTACAGAATACTATTCTAGATATACCTTTACTCGCTAGAGTTTTATAACCTCTTAATAAATGCGTCAACCTTAGTATCACGAATGCGTTAGAATCGGAATACCACCATACTTGGTACCACTTCATCTCTAGCTGCCTCCATCTTCGAAAGATTGGTCCTTCATATAGAAGTAAAAGAATTTATTGAGAGATCACTATGATCATGAACACTTATTACATTGCATAATTAGTACAGAAGGTGGCCAGCCTTTAGTACTTAACAAGCAATTAAACAATATATGGTATCCTACTAGGCTTCTATCACAAAGATAGATAGTCATTCGGCAATACCTCCCCTTCTGGAAGGGTTGTTCTTCTCAGCTTATATGAAATGAAAAGGAGAGAAAAGAACGAATTGAAGAGAATTGTATATATATAAAATATACTGCCACAAAATATCTGGCTTGGAATCTACCTCTAAACTATAGAGGTTTGTCATAGGAGAACAAAACATATATGTATATATATATCAACATCAAGTATTATAGCATCGCAATTCACATGCATGAATATCTACTATTCCGTCCATCATTCTATGAACCCATGCTCTTGCTCGAGCTTATAAACAATCACCATTAAAACTCTCTCGACAGCGAAAATCGAATATGGGATTTCATTCTAGACCTCCTCGTTACTAGAATTTTATGCTTGCACCGCAACCTTCCTCGTATAGTAATACGACTCTCTATTGATAAAAAGAAATAAATATTCAATAGGTAGATAATCGACTTAATTAGCCTATCAATGATAACTTATACACCACCACGACCCGATTAGTGGTACTCACTCTCAAAATCCATTCCAATACAACTCTCACGGTTGTAAGTAATTGGCTCATTACTCACAGAATCATTCTTGCATTACTATGGCCCACCGTTGACCTACTATAGTCATTCGTTTTCCATGAAGTTTTAATAGCTAACCATACGGAGTCCATTCATATCATATCGAATCCTTCTAAGGAGGTAACATAATCACCATTCATGATTCGTGAAGAACATTCCTGATCCTGACGTACATACATGACATAAAGCAGATAAAATTGCAGAAGAGTTTCAATCAAAGCAACGATAGCAGGATAATACCATTATTAACCATATTTCTTTACTGGGAGACATGAAGCTCAAAGGTTCATTTAGTCCTTTCGTAACATGCTCCTGGCTTATCTCAAGATAGGATCTTCTAAGATAGAAAGCCCGCTCACGGCGATTACATGAATTAAATCTTTACCAAACTACTATTACGGTTGAGTATCGTACAATCATCAGAAGAAATGTCAATCTTTCAAACCATAATACAACCTTCACGGCTTTAACCATCATCACTGTATTCCTCTGGCACATGTGCTTATATTTGTCCTCTTACACTTAAAGTGTCGGCCACCTCTTTGACCTTTCCTGATAGTAAAATTTCCTTACAATCAATGTCATTTTTTAACCACCTCCAAATAAATTTTCTACCTCATTTCAATCACTGCTTATATGAAAATGCTTTTCTTAAGTCCTGGTGAGAAGAAAAAAATCACCATTTTTTTCTATAAGTCATTTCCTTAGTCTTTAGATGTGAACATTGGCACGACTGACTCTCGATCATACTTAGGACATCTCTTATCTTGGGTCCTTCTTGTTTTCACCAATCTCGACCCTCATTGGGTCGATCTATACTTTCTTATGGTTCAACACGTGCCCCACCTGGCATTATTATAATTACGTCATATTTCCTTTATCAAAATTTCTATTCTTGAGAACTTTGAATATTACCTTTTCTCCTTGTAAGACCTCTAAGGTTATCCTTGAATTGTTCCTCCTGTATTCCCTAGATACAGGGCATATCAAAATACCATTTACTAATACTAGAACCATTGTCTATATACTTTTGAAAAAATTTCTCCACTGATCCTTAAATACTGTTGTTACCTTAATCCTTTCCAATTCATACTGTCAAAACTCATACTCTCCCTATTAAGGGTGAAATGCCAACCTTTATGCATTCCCCTAGGATTCATTTTAAGTTACCGAGGTTCTATCCTTAATTCCACCTTTAAAAAGGTACATGCATCCTTCCATGGATAAATCAAGTCATATATCCTTGATAGATTATCTTATTTAATCATTCCCATCTCGATAGTCTATACCAAATTTCACAATAATATCCTTATTCAAAATGAGGTCAACCAATATGGCCTCTAAAAGATAACAACGGTTATTCTCTTTTCTTGCCTGATTTAGTAATGATAACAGGGATGTTCTAGAAGATATTGGTCGTGTTCAACGTGAACTTCTTCTTAATAAATCCTTATTTTCTTTTGTTGTTTATCTCAACAGTCATCTCAATGTTGGGATATCTTTCATACCTGTCATCTCCCTTTCTGGGTATCATGCCCCCGGTCTTACACTTCACTTTCCTGAAGGTCACTTCCTTCATCCAATTTTCCTAATTTCTTACTTTCTTGTCTCCTCAGTCTATCTGCGTCTCCTTGTTTATCCTTCGGACTATCTCAAGGTATCCTCGAATCCTCCCAACTTAAAGGGGATAAAATATATGTATCTTTCATGCCTTCATTCATCAGCTTTAACTCATGGTGAATCACTCTCATCCTGACGATTACATACTTTTCTATTTCTATTGCTATGAGTCTTTAGGGTTTCCTTATATCTAACTCCCTTATCATTCCTCCAACTCTATTGCCTTTATATTCCTTTCCACTTCAGTTTCTTTTTATCTACCTCTCTCTTGCAATCATTTCACGAACCCACTAATCATTGACTTCAAACATCACGTCGTTCTGGGATTCTAGTCCTCAGAACAAATCTTGACAACTTTTACAACTTAGATTCATAATTCATCATACTCGTCTGCCTTTGTTCTGGCTCTAAAGCTTTTACACTATCTCTATAACCTTGGGAAGTACTTTCCTGAAAACAATTGACTGAACTTAAATCAGTTTATTATAATCTCTTGCTCCGTGCCTTCCTTGGCCTTTCACCAGTGGGTGGCCTCTCTCTTAGGAGGGTAAGTGACAAAAACAGTGTTTTGTGATTCGTCAATCATTTAGAATCTCAAATGATTCCTATATTTCCTTTAGCCAGGCTCTTGCCTCGACTGGGTCAGCTTGTTCCTTGGAACTCTGAGAGCTTAGCGACTTAAAGGTCCTGAAAGAATTTCTCACCGCATTGTTTCATCAGGGTGGTGGTTGGGGATAATAGTCTAAGTTCTGTCTAGAAACGTCCATAAATTGTCATATAGGAGCACCGTCTCGGGTCTCCTTTCCTTACTCGACTTCTGTTTCCTTAGTCTGAACGTTCCCTCCTCCTCCCCATAATCGGGGTCATCCTACATATTTTAAATCCTCATTTTCCACTTCATTATGTTATGGGTTCCTTCTATATTGATGGTGACCTCCCTGACTATCACGTTCAGGGTTTGCTCTAAATCTTATTCCTCAAACTAGCTTTCATCTAAGATCTCATCTTTAAGCTCTTGAACATTTAGAACCCAAATTCTGTAGGAATACCTCGTTATTCCCTTATCATCTTTCTTTGTATTAATCTCTTCTCCAGTCATTGACTCTCTGCCTTCATTCATCACTTTTTCTTGGCACAATATGATCTTTTTCGATAATTCGGGCTGTATTGTAATCTCAAACAGCGTTTCGCTACCGGCTCCGGTTACCTTCACTTCTATTTCCTTTTTCTCAAAATCTCTTATCAACTCTCCCAAAGACATTTTCATCTTGAGTCTCTCCTTTATACTAAGGGCATTAGCCATCATTTTGGCTTTCCCTGGATGATAAAGAATCTCATAATCGTAATCCTTGATTAGCTCTAACCACCTCCTCTGGCGCATGTTGAGCTCTTTCTGCGTGAAAATGCATTAGAGCACTTATGGCTTGTGTAAATCTCGCACTTCTCTCCATACAAGTACTGCCTCCAATCTTTAGGGAAAAACTATTGCCACGAGCCCAAGCTCATGGGTGGGGATATCGAATTTTATATTCCCTTAATTGTCTTGACGCATATGTGATTACCTTGTTGTGCTGTATAAGAAGCACCCTAATTCCTTATGCGAAGCGTCACTACAAATCACAAAATCTCCTTTTCCATCCGGCAACGCCAACATAGGAGCCGTCACCAACCTTTGCTTCAGTTCTTGAAAGTTGTTCTCGCATTTCTCTGTCCATTCGAACTTCTCAGTATTATGAGTAAGCCGCGTTAAAGGGGCTACTATCTTTACGAACTTGAACGAACCTACGGTAGTGACCGACCAATCCTACCTCTGGTAGTTTCCCTAACCATGGTTATCAATTCCTCAGTGGTCCTTTATTCATTCTTTTCAGGATCCCCCACGGGATCCTCCTTAGCAACAATCCCTTCTAGGACAACAACCTCAACCGCTACATCCTCAATATAAACATCATCCGGTACTGCGTTAGGACGCTCTATCGGATCCACAATCTGATCTCCAATAAGTAATAAAACATCATCGCGCTGTTGCTCTTCAACCTCAGGGTTCGGAGTCCCGCTACCATAAACGATAACGAACTACGCTTCTATCATGATATTTATAAGGTTCCCATAAGGGTTTTAACTGTCAGTACTACGTTAGGTAGTCCGACTATGAACTTGGCAAGAGTCCTTATTATCTTAGTGTTATGGATTAAAAACTAATATATATAATTACTGTATTTAGTACTAAGGAACGTGAGCTTCGAGGCTCGATTTGACTGCTCTTGTGTTTCGTGACTCAATCTGCCTTAACAAGATGCCTACGTACCTTGCTGATTGCCAAGGATCAAGTCAAAAAATGTAGTTCTGATTGGTGGGGGTGAGACCCCTTATATAGATGTTGGGAGTCCTTGAATTGGACTTGGTATAGGAGACTTTGGTGGGTAAGTCTCATAATTAGAATGGACTTTGGAGTCCTAGATAGTAGGAAACTGATTCCTTATCCTTTTAGGTCCCCTTGAGGCTAATCTATAAGGATTTATATCTTTATCGGGACTCTTCTCAATAGATGATTTTTCCCTTATTAATTAATAATCAGGGCTTTTAGGCCTTCTTTATTTCATCGGGCCTGATCTGGTCCATCAGGCTTAACCTTTCTGGTCTGAGTATCATATATCTTTTTATTGGGCCTAGCAGCCCACACCTTGCAGTAAATAAATTATACGATCATAATTTATTTATCCCTATCATTTGCCCCCCAACTTTTGGGAAACATTGATTAGGTTTCGCAGAAGTTAAATCTATTCGTTCCCTTACAGGGTTTCGTTTTTCCGTAAAGTGTGGAGCGACCTACACATTTACAATTATCTTAATTTCCAGGAATTTTTCCCTTAATTTCTGGGTTTTTCCCTAATTTTCTGGAATTTTTCCTTAATTTTCTGGATTTTTCCCTTAACTTCTGGGATTTATCCTTATTATTCTGGATTTTTCCCTTTTTTTTTGGTCGACTAGGAATTTTCTCCCCTTTCGGTCAGGACTCTTGCTTTTTGACCGAATTAAGCTTCTTTTGTTGCCCAGGTCGACAGAATTTTGACCTCAATGATTTCGATCAGGATTCCTTCGTGTTTCCTGGTCGAATGGGTCTCAATTCTGGTCGAATTAAGCCTCTTTTTCAATCTTGATCGACAGGATTTCGACCTCAGGAGCTTCGATCAGGATTTCTTTGTATTTTATGGTCGAATTGATCCTGGTCCTGGTCGAATTAAGGCCTTTATTTACCCTGATCAACATGATTTCGAGCTCAAGCCATTCGAACAGGACTTCTTTGTGTTTTCTGGTCGAACAGGTCAGGAATATACACATAGATTTGGGCCCTTAAACCTGGGCTGATCTCTGGGCCTCCCACATCAATTATTTAGGCCCTTTCCTGGGCTTGGTTCTTATTGGGTTAATCTTTGGGCCTAGTACTTTCAACTGGGCTACCCCTTTTTCTTTTGGGCCTTATTCATGCCCCTCTTTTTACCTGGGCTTTTACTTGGGCCATCTTCACTTAGCTGGGCCTTTTTCTAGGCTTGTATTTTGTTCAACTGTGTTTTGTTTTAAGCCCAAGCTCCAAATTCTTCTGGATTTTTCTGGATTCTTCCAGATTCTTCAAAAAAACTCAAGTTTTCTTCTGATTTTTGCTAGAATTCTCTTGAATTTTCCAGGAATTCCCTGGATAATTCCAGAACCTTCCAACTTTTGGGCCCAAATGGGCTTTTTAAGGCCCATTATCAACTTTTTCTTCCTATATATAGGTGGGGGGAGTGTGCATTCACTTCACACTCTTCACTCTTCACCCTTCATTTCATCTCAAACTTTCTCCCCTTCCTTTCTTCCCTTAGCTTTTAGCATTTCCTTTCTCAAATCCCTTCCCTTAGTTTTCCAGCTTCAGGCTTTTTCCGGCTCATAAATGGCTGACAAGAGTTCCGAGAGGGCGGAAAAGATAGCCTCGGCTTCAAAACGAGGTAAGGATATCGTGATCCGTTCTTCATATATGTCTTTAATCGATATGATTAACACTAGGGGGGATGAATATCCCTCCACTGCACATCTCGATTCCTTTAATCATTGTAATACTTGGCACAACATAGATTTCGATAAACTAAATGCCCGTTATAATGTCCTTCCTCCTCTTAGATTAGTTCCAGTCTCTGGTGGTGACCGTACTTGCCACTAGAGACCCGACACTCTCTTCATTTACACAGATGCCCTTAATGCTGGGCTTAGGTTTCCTTTCTACCCTTTTATTCCTCATCTTTTAGCTGATTTACAAATCAACCCGTGTCAGCTTCCTCCAAACGCCTGAGGAACATTTTATGTTTTATGGTTTGCTGCCTTAGGGAGGGCTTTCCTCTTTCTTTAACTGTTTTTAGGAAGGTCTTTCAGTGTTACAATAGCTTTTCCAGTATCTGTGGCTGGGTCTATGTCAAGCAAAGGCCCAAAAGTAAACATATCTTTAACAGCGCCTCTATTCCTGATAACAATCAAAATTGGAGGAATAGTTTTGTTGGGTTACGTTGGGAGAATGGTGCCTGGGGCACACTTTTCCGATCTTCCTTCGGGAAGGTCAGTGATGGTAGCCTCAAATCCATTCACATAACTCCTGAGGAAACTATTATTTATAATGGTCTTACTCAGGACGATGGCACTACCACCAGCTGAATTCTTTTAGAGGAGTTCTCCCTCATTCACGTGGAACTATCCTCTGTTTCTCAATAGGGTATTTTTCTTCCCTTATCATCTTTATTTCGTTTCATGCATTATTAACATCACTTATTTTGTCTTTTGATTTGTTTTGCAGCTGCTAAGGAGATCAACGAGGACAACGTACCTCTCGTTGAAGAGACTGCTAGGATGAAAAAAGCCCATCTTGCAGGCCTAGATACCCGAGGGAAGGCCATGGATGCCGAGGGTACTTCAGCTCCTTAGAGCTTTTTCAGCCCTGCGTGGCTTGTTTTATCCTATTTTCGAGACTTTATTTATCGAACTTTTGTAATATCTATCAGATCTATTTTATTTATCACCTTTCATGCTTGCATCCATACATTTGGTTTTTATTTGTTAGGCCACAAACATACTTTGAAGAACTCATGAATTTCATAAAATTGTCTGGGATTCGTCCCTTACACAAGTAATAAAACTAAAACATATAAATCCTAAGCAAGCAAAGCTTCAAGGTGCTTTTCAACCTACTCGCCATCCTGACGAGTGAGAATCGTATCTGGCTGCCCTACACATAGTAAACCTTCAGGTTTTGTGCATGCCAAGTTCTCGGGACTTCAAAACCATCCATAGTCTCTAGCTTGTAGGTTCCTCTACCTTGAACACTCTTGACTCTGTACGGCCCTTCCCAATTCGGGGCAAGCTTCCCTTTTTGTCCTACACCAGATGCTTCTATCTTCCTCAAGACTAGATCGTCTTGTTTAAAAAACCTTTCTTTAACCCTTAGGTTGTAGTAGAATATAGCCTTTTTCTGATATTCTACTATCTTTGCATGTGCCGTATCTCGCACTTCATCGATCAGATCCAGGGCTAACCTCTGCCCTTCCTCATTTTCTTCTGCATTGAAAGCCTGAATCCTGGGAGAGGAATGTGATATCTCTACTGGAACTACTGCTTCTTCCCCATATGCCAACATGAAGGGAGTTGCTCCTGTCGTGACTCTACAGGTAGTCCTATAGGCCCATAATATGGGAAGTATCTCATCCACCCAATTATTTCTTGACTTCTCGATCCTTTTCTTTAATCCATCCAGGATTATTCGATTTGCTACTTCTGCTTGCCCATTAGCTTGTGGGTAAGCCACAGAGGTGAACCGTAACTCAATTTCATTTTCTTCACAACACTTCTTGAATTCCTCGTTGTTGAATTGTGTTCCATTGTCAGTGACGAGGATACGGGGAATTCCATATCGGCACATAATGTTTTCCCACAGGAATTGTGCAACCTGCTTAGTTGTGATTTTGGCCAAGGGTTTGGCTTCAATCCACTTGGTGAAATAATCAATGGCTACAATTAGAAACTTCCTTTGTGCCGTGGCCATAGGGAAAGGCCCTAGAATGTCCATCCCCCACATAGCAAAGGGAATAGGCGAGTTGATAGAGGTCAGCATCTCGGGGGGTTGTCTAACAACTGGTGCATGCTTCTGACAGCGATCACACTTCTTCACATATTCTTTGGCATCATCCATCATTTCTGGCCAATAGGAGCCTAAACGGGTTATCTTATGAGCCAAGGCCCTGCCCCCCAAGTGTTGTCCACAAATACCTTCATGCAGTTCTTCAAGAGCCAAGCGTGCCTCATCGGGCCTCAGACACCTCAAGTAAGGAACCACGAAAGATCTTTTATACAGAATCCCATCTATCAAAGAGTACCTTAGTGCTCGAATAGTTAACTTCCGTGCTTCAGTTGCATCACTTGGCAACCAACCGGTCTGAATGTGAGCCTTGATGGGATCAATCCATGATGTCCCCAAGCCTATGGGAGCCACTAGCTTAACATATATGCTTCGTGTCTTCAAAACACGGAAGTACACACTTCCTGAACTTTCTTCAATTTCAGACGAAGCAAACTTTGATAACGCATCTGCCTTAACATTTTCTTCCCTTGGAATGTGTTCAACATGGCATTCATTAAATTGGGTCATCACAGCCCTTACTAGGCGTACATACTTAGCCATCGTATCATCCCTTGCCTCAAATTCTCCCTTTACCTGGGATATGATCAGCTTTGAGTCTCCACGGACCTTTAAGTTTTTGACTCTAAGTGTCCCAGCTAGACCAAGGCCAGCTATCAGGGCTTCATATTCTGCCTCATTATTTGTGGTTGGAAAGTCTAGCTTCATAGCATACTCAATCAAGAACCCATCAGGGCTTTGCAAAACCAACCCTGCTCCACTGGAGTTTGTTTTTGATGCTCCATCAAAATAGAGAACCCAATATTCTTTCTCATCCTTCTCTTTGCCCCCATTATCGACTCCCTTGTCTTGAGGTATGGCATCTTCCTGCCCCCCGACTTCTTGGTTGGGTATAGTACATTCCACCACGAAGTCAGCTAGTGCGTGGGCTTTTATTGTCGTACGTGGCTTATACTTGAGATTGAACTCTCCTAGCTCTATTTCCCACTTAATCAATCTCCCACTTGCCTTGGGACTGTGAATGATATTTCTCAGTGGCTGATTTGTCAGCACTTCAATCTGATGAGCCTGAAAGTATGGACGCAGTTTTCTCGAAGCCATTACCAAGGCTAGAGCAAACTTCTCAATAGTTGAATAATTCAATTCAGCACCATGCAAAATTTTGCTGACATAGTATATGGGTTTCTGGACTTTCAGTTCCTCCTTAACCAACACTGCGCTCAAGGCGCTCTCTGAAACAGCCAAGTACAAGAATAAAACTTCACTCAGAACTGGCTTGGCCAACAATGGGGCCTGGCCCATATACTTCTTTAACTCTTCAAATGTCTTCTGATTTTCCTCACTCCATACAAAGTCTTTGATGTTCTTTAGTGACTTGAAGAATGACAAGCACTTATCTCCTGACTTGGAGATGAATCGTCCTAGCGCAGCAACCCTTCCTGTGAGCTTCTGAACATCCTTGATAGTTTTTGGTGGTTCCATGTCCAGGATCGCCTTTATTTTATCGGGGTTAGCCTCAATTCCCCTTTTTGAGACCATCAATCCCAAGAATTTTCCAGATCCTACTCCGAAAGCACACTTCGTAGGATTCAACATCATCTTGTGGTACCTCAGGACCTCAAAAGCTTTCCTCAAATGGGTTATGTGATCAGTCTTTACATACTCTTGACTAACATGTCATCAACATAGACTTCCATAGTCTTACCGATAAGATCCTTAAAAATTTTGTTTACCAACCTTTGATAGGTGGCTCCTGCATTCTTGAGACCAAACGTTATAACAAGATAACAATAAACACCAAAGTTAGTGATGAATGATACCTTTGGAATGTCATCCTTATGCATTTTGATCTGGTTGTATCCGCTAAATCCATCCATGAAACTCAGCATCTCATGTCCAGCAGTGGCATCAATCAAAGTATCAATCCTCGGCAACGGAAAACAGTCTTTGGGGCATGCATCATTTAGATCAGTGAAGTCTATACACATCCTCCACTTTCCATTAGCCTTCTTCACCATTACAGGGTTTGCTAACCACTCCGGAAATTGAATCTCCTCAATGAAACCAGCCTCTAAGAGCTTTTCTACTTCCTGTTTTATAGCCTCTTGTCTTTCCGGGGCAAAATTTCTTTTCTTTTGTTTCACTGTCTTCCGGCTTGGATCCACGTTCAACTTATGAGTAATCAGCCCCGAGTCTATGCCTGGCATATCAGCTGCTGACCAAGCAAACACATCACTATTTTTTTGCAAAAATTTTACCAACTTCCCTCTAAGGGGCTCTTCCAATGTGGCTCCAATGAAAGTCATCCTTTCAGGATTCTCGGGGTCTAAAGGAACCGAAACCAATTCTTCTGCTGGCCTTCCTCTATTCTCATCATATTCTCGAACATCCATATCTTCAATAGGAAGAACCTGCCCCCCGACTCCATCTGCCCTCAAAGAGGCCACATAACAACTTCTAGCCATTTTTTAATCTCCTCTCTCTTCTCCAATCCCATTTCGGGTGGGAAACTTCATGACTGAATGGTAGGAAGAGGGGACTGCCTTGAAGGCATGTATCCCTGTTCTCCCCATGATAGCATTATAAGTTGAACTAGCCTTTACCACCACGAAATCCAGCATCTGCGTTGCTTGCCTTGGTTCCGTACCTATGGTGGTCGATAATTTGATTATCCCTTCCACAGGACATTCTACTCTAGCAAATCCATATATCGGCATGTCGGTTGGTGTCAACTGGGAGTCGTTATACCCCATCCTTAGAAAGGTGTCGTGGAGCAAGATATCCACAGAAGCACCATTATCCACAAGGACCCTCTTAACCGGGCTATTTCCTATTATCGGTGTTATGACCAGCGGGTCGTCATGGGAAAACTTCACACCCTCTAGGTCGGAATCATCAAAAGCCAATGTTACTTCTGTCCTGGCCCTCTTCGGGGCTTCTCCAACAATATGCATAACCTCCCTGGTGTATGCCTTTCTGGAATTTTTGGACAATCCAGCAGCAGTTGGACCTCCAAAGGTCGTGTTTATCACAGGTCCTCGAGGACGTCGTGGTCCTCCAAAAATTGCATTTATAACCGGCCCTCTAGGTTGGGGATTCCGCCCCTGATCGTCTTGGTCCCTCCTACGATCTTCAAAGTTCTTCCTTCCATTATTGTTTCTGTCCCCTCCATCTCCAGTATACTTGTTCAACCTTCCTTTTCGAATCAAAAACTCAATTTCATCTTTCAATTGCCTACACTCATCGGTGTCATGGCCAACATCCTTGTGAAACCTACAATACTTGCTCTTATCTAGCTTGGCGGGATCAGCCTTCAAGGGCTTAGGCCAACGAATATCTCTATCTTTCTCAATCTCCATCAAAATCTGACTTCTAGGAGCACTCAGCTTAGCGTATTCAGTGAACTTTTGCCCAGGTCCTCCCTTCTTGGGGGTTGAATCAGGGTTTTGTTCGGTTCTAGGATATTTGTCCTTAGCGATATACTCCAGATCAGTTTTTCGTTTCTTTCCTCCAGTGGGCTCATTACTTACTACGGTCTTTCTCATGCTTTCTTTAACCTTGATATACTTCCCTGCCCTCTCTTGGAGTTGCAACATGTTTTCAGGGGGACGTTTGGCCAAGGACATCTTGAAAAACTCATCCCTAGTTCCTTGTTGCAGTGCTATCATGGCTACCTTATCATCAAGGTCTGGGACTTTTAAAGCCTCCTTTGTAAAACGATTCAGGTAATCTCTCAAGGATTCCTTAGCTCCCTGCACAAGACTCATAAGAGATGCTGAACTTTTCTCATGGACTCTTCCACTGATGAATTGCTTAATAAAAGCCTGACTTAATTCTCTAAACGATCCAATAGAATTTGGGGGCAGGCGACTGTACCATCTTTGAGCCATACCCGATAGGGTTTGAGGGAAGGCCCGACACTTTATAGCATCATTCACGGGTTGTAGCAGCAGTGCATTAGAGAATGTCCTAACATGATTAGTGGGGTCTCCCGTGCCATCATAGGCTTTGATAGTGGGCATCTTGAATTTCCTTGAGATATGGGCATTCATTATCTCTTCTGTGAAGGGTGGAGTTGGATCATCAAGATCTCCAAGGGGAAGGAGATTGCTTGGATCAGTTCTTGGGACAGCAGCCCTTCTTCTTATCGGACCATCCAGGTCTATGACAGGAGGAGGATTTCTCCCCCTAGGAGGTATCTGGGGTCTGGTGGCCTGGTGAGCCTCCAAATCACGCCTCAGCCTTTGGATTTCAGCCTCATGAGCCCTGATCCTTTCCTGCACTTCTTGGGGATTCGCCCCTGGGGTGCTTTGGGGGTGTTGCCTTCCATTGGCTATTGGCTCTTTTCCAGGACGCCTCCTTCTCGGGGCCACTTCATCATCCGAAGATTCAGAGTCTCTCTCAGTGTAAGGACCAGAAAATTCCCGATCCTCAGGGATAGGACCCAAACCTCGTATATAGGGGGGCGACTGCCCTCGTGCTTCGCTTCGCCCAGCATATCCGCTTCCTCCAACCTCAGGGTGAAGGGGCATCCCATAAGGGGGTTAGTAGTAACAATAGTTGAATATTCATACCCGACGGGTCGAGAATTCACAGGTATATGTACTTGTTGAACTTGAGGATTCGTACCTTGAATAGTCGGGGGAGTTGTCCCTTGTAGCTGAGGTTGAGTTGCCCCTGTCTGGGCTTCCCCCTGAGTAGATGCATAAGTTGAATGGGGAGGAACCTCCACGGTTGACGAAATCACCTGGGTTGTCTCTGATGGTGTTCCTTCCTCTAGAGCTCTAATTGTTCTCCGTGTTCTCGTCATGGTTGTTGTTGTGTCTCCCCACAGTCGGCGCCAAATGTTATGGATTAAAAACTAATATATATAATTGCTGTATTTAGTACTAAGGAACGTGAGCTTCGAGGCTCGATTTGACTGCTCTTGTGTTTCGTGACTCAATCTGCCTTAACAAGATGCCTACGTACCTTGCTGATTGCCAAGGATCAAGTCAAAAAACGTAGTTCTGATTGGTGGGGGTGAGACCCCTTATATAGATGTTGGGAGTCCTTGAATTGGACTTGGTATAGGAGACTTTGGTGGGTAAGTCTCATAATTAGAATGGACTTTGGAGTCCTAGATAGTAGAAAACTGATTCCTTATCCTTTTAGGTCCCCTTGAGGCTAATCTACAAGGATTTATATCCTTATCGGGACTCTTCTCAATAGCTGATTTTTCCCTTATTAATTAATCACGAAATTAATTAATAATCAGGGCTTTTGGGCCTTCTTTATTTCATCGGGTCTGATCTGGTCCATCAGGCTTAACCTTTCTGGTCTGAGTATCATATATCTTTTTATTGGGCCTAGCAGCCCACACCTTGCAGTAAATAAATTATACTATCATAATTTATTTATCCCTATCACTTAGTGAACTTATTATTTTAACGTCACATCATCTCTGAGGTTTATAATGCTTAGCTCTGATACCATTTCTTTAACACCCCCAAATCCGGGGTCGGGGATCCGGGTTGTCACGAGTTCCATTTTCCTTAATTATACTTAATCTTAATAATCAACCAACTACTGCATACTGTCACCCCACAATATACACACACACCACAAGTTATAGTCTCAGAGATGAATATCAAACAATAACACAAGTCATTTTATTCCACAATTATAAGTCATTACACCTCAAAAGGGTTTCTGAATAAATTTACATATTCTTTGCCATTATTAAAATTCATAAATATACATAAGTCTGGTACATCAAAAGTTGAAAGCCTAGCCTATTGGTAGACCCTACCTCAGCTACAACGGCATCAACGCCTACAGAAAACTGCGGAAAGTTTCCTATCCGCTCGCGAATTGGGAGCTTGATCCTGTTCATCTTGTCTATCTGTTGTTGTGTGATGAAAGAAGAAAGCAAGGGTGAGCAACAAGCTCACCGAAATAATATGTATAATGATTAACAATATATGAGCATTCTCATAGTACTCATGAAAGTCTTGGTCAAGTAAAAAAATGAATCAAGTTTGATATCTTATCGCGACCAAGTCGCAAAATATTCAGTATATATGTATATATACTTCTCAAAATCTTGGAAGTCCTTTTCCATGCATAATATACACAGAATTCCAGTTTATAACTGTATAAAAATATCGTTGCAAGGTGATCTCATATATCTAACCTTGTCTCAACGTTTTTGTGAAAATCTTTGTAATGCATAAGATAATCATTAACCAGATATAAGTTGAAAAGATGAAGTTACAAGATACTCCAATATACTTATATCTTTTCCAGATACTACTTAAACTACCACCGTTCAAGGTATCACCAGTTTCAAAAGTTCATCACATAGATGAGACTACAAGAAAAGACTTGAATAGATTCAATGTTTGAAATATCATTATAAATAATGAAGTTACGAGATACTTCATTAAGTCCCGATATATATATACACCTATATATATCTCATACTTTCCTTGGAAACCTCTGTTATGAAAAATATAAACATATTTACAATATCCAATGAATTTGGAAAGAAGAAAACCTTGGCATAAACCTGATATCTTGCTGATCAGGCAAAGATACCAATAAGTAACCTTTTCTACTAGTAGATGGACGAATTCCCCACTGGTCATTACCCTGGCCGCATTAGGACCTATGCTGGACTGCCACTCAGCCACTTACGCATTGATGGACTCCCACTAAGCCACTTACACATTCATAGATGCCCACTGAGCCCATGTTGCTTATGCCGACTCAAATAGATGGACTTACTTCCCGAACGTTGGGCAAGTAATCAAAATGTTTTCTCAAAACAGCAACCTTGTTGCGAATATAAAATACACCACAGAGCCAGATCCCTCGCGTTTTGAGCGAGTATTTAAATCCCCTTTGAAAGGAAGATCTTAAATATAAAAATAAGTTTTGTGATCCACTCTAACTTTCAAAATCATTTTGAAGACTCGAAAACATTTTTAAGAATGTTTGGAGTAATGCTGATTTAATAAAATAAATCAGTCCCGATATGTTAGAAAATATCTGAATATTATTATTTAAATAATATTTCCATAAAGGATAATCTTTATAAAAATAATTGAAGTAGAAGTTTTAAGACTCATACTTGAAATGAATAATAAATAACCAAAGATATACTTATATGAAAGTACGATCTTTATTTGAATAATCGAAAATAAGTTTGATTATCGAAACATTATTCTTTAATAAAATAAAGAATAATATTTAATAAAAGGAGCAGAGTTATAAACCCTCGAATGAATATTCAAAATAATATTCATTAAATAAAGTAAGCGGAGTCATAAGTCCTCGAATGAATATTCAAAATAATATTCATTAAATAAAGTAAGTGTAGTCATAAGTCCTCGAATGAATATTCAAAATAATATTCATTAAATAAAATAAAGTTATCGAATAAACCATATTTGATTAATAGTTTTGAAAACTATATCAATACATATATATATATATATTATACTCAGGAACATCGGCTCCCGGTTTAGAAAATGTTCACCTTTGGGTCCACTATACTAAGGGTATACGCAACTACTGCTTATCTCTAGCATAGGTATTATGCAACTTATAAGCATTTGAATCAACAATTATATATCAAGATTACGAAACAGGCATGCATATAAATATCATATCATATGCTCCAATATATCGCAAGACTTTGCTAATAATAATCATGCACTTATCAAAAGATAATGCATATACATATATTTACATCACAACAACAGTATAACGGGTAGAAAACTTGCCTGAGTGTTCCCGGATAGACTTAAGCTTAGAGTGGGTCCGTTAACCTATGAACAACAACATAAGTCGGAATTAACCCACGGTCGCTTAAGAAACTAGACTTTAACCAATTGAACCCTAATGTTCGCTTATGGTCACTTCTACGCTTAACGAATCACATAAGTCATTCGAGTAACCTTGGATCCACCATTTTTAATAAATTAACCATTAAGAATTTTAAGGAGATTCTTTCGCGAGTACTCTAGCAACTGCCTAATCCACTTTTCATAATTGTTTCATACTCCAATTAATCATTTAAGGGCCTTAACCAAGGTTTCAAAGTAAGGCGAGGGGTAATGGTTCGTTCGCGAAATGTCGTTACTTAAAATGGTCGTTTCTCCTAAACCGTACATCGGATTCAAGCGAACCATATATCAAAATGAAGCTTACGACATAATCTAACTAAACAATTCAAAGTCACAGATTCAATAGTTAGATCTCTGTCCCGAACACTAAGAACAAGCAGTTGTATGAAATTGGGCATTACGACGACTATGTTTACGCGATTACCAAGTTTTAAACCACTCCAAACAACCACCATTCAAATCACAACCAACAATACAACCATCCCTCATCCAAACCTTACTACATCAGTCCCCAAACCTCAAGATTTTCCAATTTATACAACCCCACACATGAACTACTAGCTATACTTAAGTTTCATTAACTATAAACAAGATTTCAACATCCAAATCACTACAAATCCAATCCAAACTCTAAACACACAAGCATCATGCTTCTCATTTACTATAACCATCAAAACCATCATAATACTCAAAGTAAAGTTAGGGTTTGGAGGTGTTATACCTTCCTTCCTTGGAGTGATTAGAGTAGCTAGGAAGTCTTAGGGAGCCTCCTACAAGCTTGATCTTTCCAAAGAAATCAAGAACACAAAGTTAGGTTTTGAAGTTTCTAAAAGTCAGATTGAAAGAACTGTCAAAACGAGGCTCTTACCTTGCTTATTTGGACGAGACTTGTGAACAAGAGTTGTAGGCCATCTCAATACTTTTCCAAAGAGCTATAGAACATACTATTTGAGTGAGTAATGAAGGAGATATGGTAGTTTGAAGTTGTTTCTCTGGTTTTGGCCGAGAGCTTTTGTTCTTGGAAAGAAAAAGTCAACTTCTAATTTGTGTTTTGTGATTTGTTTTGCCTTGGCTTGGTTGCTACCTTTTGTTTGTTAATTAAATTTTTACAATGGTAAAAATTGTGTGGCTCACAATCAACCAACCAATCCTTCCCACTTTGTCATGCTCATGTCATCTGCTTATGTCATCTTGTTACACTTATCTTCCTCTTGTTGGTGTGATGACATCATCGTCCATTAACCTCTTTGATTAACCCCTAATTACTTGGCTAATGACCGCTGATCTGTTATACGGTTCGCTTAACTTTCGTTCTCGTTTATCGTTTGAGGGATCAAACCCGGGATCTTATTACTTGGGTTCCCCTAAACCTTTCTCAATATTTTATATTCCTTTTATGATCCTCTCTTATAATCCTGGAATTAAATCCTTTTAATCATGTTACCTTATACTCAATTATTTCGGTATCTGGTGGATTTTCGGAAAAAATCAAAGTGTTCGAATTTGGATTCTGACGATCTTTACATACACTTATTTACTTTATGGAATACTACTACGATCTTAGAATTTCCATAACAGTACTCCTATATAGCGTGGTCTGATAATTTTCCTTAATCAGCATCATCAGCAAAAGTTACTATTCATCCGTGTTTCAAAAATTCCAAAAATTGGGGTTATTACACTAACCATTTCCTGGTAACATCAGAATTTACCTCCAGTAGATGATGAATATATTGGAGCTCTTTGACAGATTTCTTCAGCACATCAGAGTCAGATAATCTATAAGTTCTGCCATCAATCAGAAATAAGATCAATTTCTCTTTTTCTTTATAATCATCATAAGTATCCATCACTACTTGAGCAGAAAGCACTTTGTCAAGGTGCTTCTGTGTGATCTCTTCATATGGTTTGTCAGTCAATGTGAATGGATCTCTAATATCAACTTCTATCCCAGTCTGGAATTTCCCTCTGTCAGAACCTAATCCAGAAGTGTCTCTAGCTCGCTTGGCTTTTACCCCAAATGCTGCAAGTTAATTCAACATCTGATTTGTCTTAGGCTGAACTGGGATATACTTGTTCTATAGCAGCTTCTCTTTGTCTTCTAATATTAAGTTATCTATGTCAACTTGAGCAGTGTCAGAGATTGATGTCTTGATGAATTGGTCAGGATTTACAGTTTCATCTATAGCTTGTTGTTCTGAAATATCTTCAGGATTTATTAAGTTATGAACTTCTTCACTCTAAACAACTTGAGCTATGTCAGAGGTTGTCTTAGATTCTTCTGTCATCCTCTTTCTCTTCAGAATTTCAACTGTTTCATCTTCAGCAGCATCATCATCAAAGACTTGAACCATCTTGCACACAGGATTCGTCAGAATTTAAGGAATCTTCATCTTCTGTTTCTTGACTGTCTCCCCAACTTTTCCTTTTCCCTTGTCTTTGGAATCAGTAGTAGTTTGAGATCTAGTCCTTGATCTAGGATTCTCTGTGGCAGATCTTTCTCTTATCACGATCCCCTTTCCTTTTAGCCTTGGTGGTTTTTTAGCATCAGAAGCTTTTGAATTGGGTTTGCTCTTCTCAGCAGCAAATATAGCTTCTTCTTCTCTAAATTCCTCTAAATCCACTCCTGGATTATCCTTAAGGAATAGTCTCTTGTCCAATTCTTCATCAACAGATTGAATTTTGGGATCTTTGTAGAAGAATGTTGCTTTATTTCCTTTGAATTTCAAAGTCTGCAAAAAATCTTGTGACTCTTGGCTTCCAGCTTGGACTATCACATCAGAAGTAGTTGTCAGAACTTGATCATCAGTATTTGAAGTATCAGCATTTGTGATCAACAAAGGAACATCCTGATCTGTTGGCTTCTTTCCTTTCTTATTCCTCCCTTGTATAGCAGATCTATCAGAGTTCTTGCTACCACACATTCTCTGATGAGAACTTGTCTGTTGAGTTGGAATTCTGCTCAGCTGCTTCCCTTGACTTTGACCTCTACTCTTTTCGAAGTTTCCCTGGTCATCTCCGTGATCATCCTTTTTCTTCAGTGTTTGGCTTGGTGAGCATTTGGACTTAACTACCTTCTCCCCCTTTTTGGCATCATCTGTCAGGATTAGAGAAAGAAGAAGTTCCACTGAAGATTGGATCTCATTTAACTGAGTCTGTTGAGTAGCTTGATTTTGTAATACCTTATCCAGTTGGGCCTGCTGCTTGGCTTGAACAAGCTCAATAGCATCTACTTTTTCTTGAATTGGTCTGATAAACCTCTTCTTGTCTAGATCTTGCATCATGGCTAGCTTATCAGCTGTTTCCTGAAGTTTATCAACCTTTGCATGAGTCTTGGAGTGTTGACCTTGTAGAGTTCTTGTATTGAGAGCAGTGACCTTTAGTTGTTGCTTGAAGTCAGAACTTTTGAGCAACTCATCAACTTTTGAAACATGTTCTGTCAGAACATGTGGGCTAGGTATAAAATCAGTATCATTCCATTTATGCATCCACTCAGCCCCTCTAAAGGTTTCCTCCTATAGAACTGGAGCAGCCTCTTCCTCAAACTGGAAGAATGCCTCATTTCCTGTAGGCACTGGAGTGTTTATTGGAGCTGACTCTCCAAAACTTGCTAGAATCTCCTCATCTTCAGATAACACCAAGGTGTGTGTGGCTGTAGGAGACTCTAAAGCAGTTGCAGCTTTGTCTAAATTCTGATCTTCAGTTCCAAGATCAAGAATTGGTGTTGTTGGTATCTCAGCCTGTAAAATTGGAGAAGTAACAGGAGTTGGCTATTTTGTAGTTGGAGCTTCCAGATATAAAACAGTAGGTATATTCAAATTATGAATATCTATTTCAGGACTTGTCTCTTGTTCTTCAACATCATCTGTAGCTTTGATTGGAGAGTGAGGTGGAGAAATCACAGATTCTTGTACAGGTTCTGATCTATGGACATTAGGAATTTCAGATTCCTGAATCAAAACTTGTTCAGCTGCTGGCAGGACTTCAATCACAATAGGTTCTGATAAGATCAGAGATTCCTGATCCCCTTCCTCAGCTTCTTCAGCATCCTCAGATTGAGTTTGTGCAATATGCACACCTGCTCTCACCTTCCTCAATTTTGATTTTCTAGATGGAGGGGTGACATGATCTGTATCAGAATTTGAAGGCCTCTTTCTTTTCTGAATGCTAGAAGCTTCAGCTGCTTTCTCCTTCTGAAGGGTTGACTCTTCAGCTTCTTCTGTCACAGATTCTGATGCAGGAACCTGGACATGTTCTTCCTTATCCGATTCATCTCTCAGAATCAACCTTCTCTTTCTCCTTGGTGGAGATTGAGGAACAAATTTAGCTCTTGAGGTTTTGGGTCTGGAGGATGTGTCAGATTTTACAACTGGCACCTTTTGAGAAGTACCAGAGGTTGGTTTGGTTTTGGATTTGGGGCTGGACTGTGAAATGCTAACAACAGGTGCAGATGTTGGTGGTTGTGAGGTAGACTGTGGTTGTTGAGTAGTGGATGGTTGTGATGGTGCTACATCAGGGAATATGGCTGTGTAAGTGCCTGGGATAGTGTTGACTAAGAACTATTTGACAGATTGGGTTATTTGTAGAGGTCTTAGTACGTCCTTCTTGTTATCAGCTTATAACAAGTCAGTAAATGCCCTTTTATATAACTTAAAAGGTTCCATTAGGTCACTGAACACTTGTGGCTTATCAGGACAACAATAACTATAAATTAATTGACAGAACCTAGCAAAATATACTACATTTGCATCTTCCTTCATTCTGTCACCAATATAGCCTAACACAACAGATGCATAATCAAAATGAGTCTGATTAAGAAGTGCATACCCTATTTGTTGACTCATGATTGGAATGACATCGAAATTGGAGCATTTGTTAGCAAAAGTCTTTGTGATACAATCAAAGAAGAAGCTTCATTCCCTCCTGATGTAAGGCCTCTTCAACTGTCTTAGCTTGGACAAGTTTTTCTCATATCCCAAGCTTGCCATCATGTTCTGAAGAACATATTCTCCAGGTGCTGAGTTGAAAGTGCAGTTTTCAGGCAGATGAAGAGCCTACCTCACTGTAGTAACAATTACCATATACTCATCTTCTCCTGATGAGAAGATGATGCTTGGAGATCCAGTTTCACCTCCATCATCATAGATTTCAGTCTTCCAGAGTTCCATCACTTGTTTACCAGAGATTGCTTGAGGTTGGGTAAGAGCATAACCAATCTCACTGTGAGCCAAGAAATCCTGAACAAAGTGAAGTTCTGAAGGAGCTTCATCCTTGTTCAAGATAGCAGAGTAGTTGTTTGGGACAAACTTAGCTCCATTAAAAATAACATCCTTTGGTGCCAATTTTGTTGAAAAATCAAGTGAAAAATTTGTGTTTGCAAAGTGTTTGATAAAATGCCTGTAAGAGAATGTCAGAAAATAAGGGAGTAAGAAAATAAGAGAGAGAGAGAGAATAGAGTAAAAGAGTGGGTAAAAGATTGTATAATCTTTTATCTCTGATATTTGTACTATGCACATTGAAACGTCTCTTTTTGTGAATTAGAACCGGTAGCTTGACACTTGGCAGCGTGTAATCAGTTAAAACATAAATAGTGGGCACGTTAAACATGCAGTAATTATTGCACACCTGCATATACCAAAACCAACACGCAACCCACTAATAAATGATTATGACTGTTTTTATCTCACCTAATTATTTTTTCTGTGAAATATAACCGTTACAGTAAATACCAAAAATAAGCCAAGTAAATAAATAATGCCACGCAAGCATCAGGATTTGCATCAGAACTTGACTATTATCAGAATGTTACGGTCATCAGAACATGACTTCTGTACTCAAAAAGTGAATGACTGTTTCTGTGTTTCTTCACACAAATACTGACTGGTTTTTTCAGAGTTTAATCATCAGAACATAATCAGAACTTGTCCTCAGAATTTATGCAAATAATAATTAACTATATATCAGAAATAACTTAATCACCACAGTAATTTTCATCATTCATATGGAGTGATAGTGTGTGTATGTGCAAATTATCAGATAAAGATTAAAGTCTGATAAACTTCAGTATATCTTAGAAATAAGGCATAACTAAGAAAAATGCTTAAAATTTGTCTTGAATTGTGAAGTCTATTGTAGAATGAAGTTAGGAAAGAATCCACCTCAACTGTTTGTGCTTATTTTATGCATTTTTGAAATTCTTTTGATAAGGGCTTCTCAGTGTAAATGAGTTATAATTGTGGCGCCCTCCAAACCAGGTTAGAAGTTTGGGGTCCACACACACACACACACACACCTTATTTATAACCTGCTTATAACAATAATAAAGATAATAATAATATGCAGTGACCTTACTTACCAACTACCACGGATCGCAACAGGTTAAAGTATGCACACAAGCCACACACACACACTTATATTACAAACGCCCAAATTCCCAACTATTTAAACTTACAACTGAATAATAATAAACATTCTTACAAACTTCATAACTTAAACTATTTCAAAAGCTGTCAGCTAGCTTAACTCGATCAACCTGGACCCCTAGCTCTCGCACTGGATTGGGGATCCTCGCTACCAACAGGTTCCTTCCTAATTGGAAAAGAACGTAAACAACATCGCACAAATGAGCTAACTAGCTCAGCAAGTCACATTGAAAAGACTGAGAATAATGATCATCAAGTGAAAAGAGTTAAGATATTAAGTGTACAATGAATAATGATTTAGAATTGGATATTATATTTTCATTTTAAAAACCAAGGTTAGGCTGCTAATCAGTCACGCATTAACCTCGAGCAAGGCACACAGCTCTGCTCTAATTACTGGATCGAAGGCACACATTGGCCTAACTTGACCACCAATCTGGTCTGACCATGAATCTGGTCCACAATTTTATAAAAAAAATCCAATTCTACTATAATAACAGAATAAACAATATAAAGCAATAAACAAAATTATAAGCAACATTGGATGTCCAGTAATGAGATGGTTTCAATCTTCACAAAGGAACAATATGACAATTTCAAAGAATGGTTATTAGGTGGTGAAAGAATTGGATTACAAAAGAATTAAAGTTTCAAGGTTATAAGGATTCGATCTTTCAATGCATAAGGTACAATGGTTTGTGTATATAAGCAATCTTGGTTCAGTGTTTGGTATTTAGTTTGTGTGTATTTGTGGAGTAGTATCGTATCTCAGTGGTTTGTATTTAGGTAATCAACAATCAATGGTTCAGAAAGAATAGGGTTTACGGCTCCAAGATCAATAACTAAAATCAAGGTTTAGGGTTCAGTGCTTCAAGGCACTTGCAATATAAAACAGGATTATCAATTATCTATAAAATATCTCGAGAAGGTTCAGAACACTTTCCTGATATTAGCTTGCTATACTTCACTAACTTCCAATCACAATCTCCTATTCCTCGACTATTTGCTTCCCTTTTCTACTCTTTGCCTCTTCTGCTCACATATGATAAGTATCTATCAATACTCAACTCATACGATTCTATTTGGTATATACTTCTATCTACCCTTCATTTTACTCAAATCCGACTAACGGCTTGAAAATTATGATAAAAACAAGTAAATACTGATCACATAGACCGATAGTCACACAAACAAGTCATATACACATAGAACGTCAAACAATCAATGGAATTTCATTTATAAAGAGGTCTCGAGTTATAAACAGTCATTCGAGTATTTAATATGATTTTTAAAACATTTTTCGAATTTAAATGGGCCGTTGAATCATTTTTGAAACAATAAACAGGGTTCGGTTGGCCAAATCTGGCTTCAAAATAATTTTATAATAATTATCGAGTGTTGAAAACAATTTAAAATAATATTTTAAAGCTCGAAACTATTTTTCAGAATTTTTAAATCATTTAAAAATAATTAAATCCAATTAAATAATTAATTAAAATCAATTAATAAATAATTAAACTAATTAAACAATTAATATTTAAATTAATTGATTAATTAATCAATCAATTATTAATTAAAATTAGTTAACTAAGTAATTTAAATTTATTTTTAAATTAAAAATAAATTTTGGAATTAAAATATATGATTTTTGGAATTTTTGAAAATAAAAATCAATTTTGGAAATGAATTTATAAAAGAAATCTGATTTTTAAAATTTTTTGAAACAAAAACTATAGAAGGGGGTTGAATATAGTATCTACAATCAATTCGATTATAAACACAAGTATGTAACAGAAAACAAGTTTATTCAATATATCAAACTCTGTTACAGTAGGTTTAATCTACTCTCTCAATGATGTATGATATCACTAAGAGCTGCTAGGGTTACAATAAATAATATTCTCATGAATGATAACACATATAATGTAAATCCTAATCTGTGTTTATATACTACACAGTTACAAGATATCTCCTAATTGATATGATATGTTCTGTTTCCTAAAATACATCAATCAGAGATTATCTACTGTAGTCCTTTAGTTGTACAACTCTCCAAGCATATGTTCTTTTGTTTAATCCAGATCCTCTCCTGTAAATCAGCCGCTTTTCATCCCTGAAGTGTATCCGCACTTAACTTCTGATGTAAGTCCTGATGGCTTAAGTTCTGATAACTTCATGTCTTCAGTAAGCTCTGATTTTCAGTTAAGTTCTGATAGTAAGTTCTGAAACTAAACAAAACAGATTAGACATGACATCACAAATATATCTAACACCTTACACAAGAAGAGAATTTATGTATAGAATTTTGATTGAAAGCTTTGTAAAGAACAAAAGAGCAACAAAATAATTGGAAGAATCCATAGGTTCATAATCAGGATTGAAAAAGAAAGAATGAATGAATGATTTAGATATAAATGAGACAACCATATTTGTACTCAAGATGGCCAGTCTTTCATACTATATATGGTATAAAGCACATGATTAGGTGGCGTCCCACCAGACTCTTCGTCATTTCGACAAAGCGTCACATCATAACACTGTTTGTCTCAATCAGAAAGCAATATTCTGAGAAGAGAAATAATTTGAAAGGGAAACAATAAATTTTCTTTCCTTCTCGTCTTAAATATTTATCACTGAGAGAAGCTCACACATATTCAAGAATCAAGAAGAGTATACATAGTCGTACTATTAAAAAGAATGATACTGTTGGTCACCATCCAAATTTCGAGGCTTGTTCGAGTAATAGATTCCAAATCCATGTCAGATAATAAATTCAGAATGTCTTCTAGAAATACCTTTAACATTTTAACAATCTGAGCATAATTGCCTTCTCATTCGATTTGTAGTCATAACTTCTCGCTTCATTCTTTCCATGTATGTCTTGTATTTTTTTTATATATTTTTTAGCGTTGTGCCCCCATGTTCGATACTTTAATAATTCTACCATAATCGCGTTCTTACGGGATTTATAATCATAATTTCTAATTTCTTCTATGCCGCGTAGCGTAACCATTGATTAAGAAACATATCTAGTCTTTTGATAGTAATAATGTTCTTTTTCAAAAATCTGGAAAATTCTCAGTCCTCTTCAACCATACTCTGGCTTTCTTTGAATTAAAAAATTCCTTAAATTTTAATAATTTCATGAATTAGATATGTAATGTCCCCGTATGTTGACTCTATCGTCTTTACTATTAAACACGATTTGCAATCTTTTATCAGGAAAATTTTTAAACTCTCTCGAAATAACGGGTCCACTTGACCTTCTGGATTTAAAAATATTGGGTCAGATCAAGTATTCTTCCGCGTAATCTAATGCTTATAACCACAAAAACTCAAGTAGTAATTTGAAAACCAAATTTTAAAAACACATTCTATTCTTTTTCCGAAAACTTGTTTTAGAATTTTGAAAATCAAACATCTGGTAATCCTTACTATATGAGTTGGTTGATGTTCTCTTTATCCACAACAAGGTACCTAATTGAAGAAATGACCACCTAAGGTTCCATCCACTTCAGTATCCCTTCTGCTCTTTATTGAATCCATTTCGCATTCACTAGTCGACGAGTACATTTACCATTGCATTTTATCTTTTTCATAGTTCTAACTCTAATGCTAACATGAGGTCCTGCCTTTGATGCTTTTATCGTCATATTTTTAGCATCATAATTACAACCAATCAGTGCCATTTGACGCTCTTTCCGTAGATAAGGTCGTATCTTCGTACTAAGTTTAAGTATACTTAATAAGGTAATTGTGTTGTTCCATGGGCAATGTCCATGAAATGACTGACAATACCGGGAAAATTTTGCAAGAATTTTCAGGATCCATCATTACGAGCGCCTCTAAGAATGGAATGTTACGACCGACATTTTATGTAATATTATTTGTGGATTGGGTATAATATTAAAGTCAAATGAAAATATATTCAATGATTGTACGCTAGTGTGAGTGAAAATTTCTGCATTATAAATTTGCTTTGTGTAGTATATGATTTTTCAAAGCAAGAGTTTATTTAATTTCTTTATTTTTGATTTATAAGGAATATTCTAAGCTTTGGAAAAATTTTCTTTTAAAAGGTATTTTGTTCACAAATTTTGAAAATGATTTTATAAAGTCTCTAAAAATCCAAGTTATTTTATGGTATAAATTTTATAATTTTTGAACTTGTATTTTATTTTATAAAAATAAATCATTATAAATTTTAGTTGTCATATTTATCAAATTACATAAGAGACCATGCATGCAAATCACCCATCTATTCTCTCAAAGGGCAAACAAGACGTTTTCAACCCCACTAACTCATTTGATTATTACCAAATTACTACCTTAGCCTTGCGTGCAAAATGGCCTAACTTTAACCAAGGGACATTTTTGTAAGTTCTCACTTCCACTCATTAATTGTAAACCAAATAGCATAAAACAAAGAAATCAAAGTGGGAGAAGTCGTTCCACTCATTCCACACTCCAACACACCACAAATTTCTCTCCTTTTCCCCCTCCTACCTTGCTCTCGGCCGAAGGGCAAAATCCCCCACCCCCTTCCATTTTTCAATTCATTCTTCATCTTCCCAAGTGTAAATCTTCTACCTACATTCATCTTATATACTTTCCAAGTGTTTTGTGACTTGGAAGTTGAAGTTCCATGGATGCATGTGTAGTTCTTATGTGATCTCCAAAGAGAAACTCTTGATTTTTGTGAATTCAAGAGCTCTCTATGAGATATATTATGTATATGTGCTAACTAAGTGTTTTTTTTATGGAGTTATCATGCTTTAAAATCCTTTGCATGCTACTGAAATTTCATTATATATTTATATTTAGCCATGCATGCTAGTTTTAAGACATTAAAATGATGATCAACCATGTTTTGCATGCTACTCTTTTCGAAATCATGTAGTTATGTTTAAAAATCTATAAATTCGAAATATGTGTGCTTAAAATAGATTGTTTCCATGATAAATTTCTTATTAATACTTAAAGGAAGTTATATTTCATGATTATTAAGGATGAGTATTAGGTGCAAGTCGATTTTGCAAGCATTTAAAACTTTATGCCTAGCCGAAATCTTGTTATGTGCTTTACATGAGTTGCATGTTATATATTTGGTTGCATGTTGTTGTTTTTGGACATGGATGATCTCACCCAAGTTTATTTTGAGAATAAGGGATTTATTTCAGTAGATCACCATGTATAAGTCTTGGTTTAAGTATTGAGTTGTTGTTAGTTGAGTTTGTCAAATCAAAACATTGGAAAATGAGAGTTATAGTGTCTGTAGAAAAATCAGTATAGCACCCTGAGGTTTAGAGTGAGTTTTGACCATGTCATTGGTGTGCACTTTGAGACCCAAGCTACCAGAAGCTATTATTGGGAGTATATAAAAGGTTTTAGGAGTTGGTTGGAGGTTTGCATGTCATTTGGTTAGGTGCACAAGTAGAATAACAAAATCTGTCCAGCAGGGGACAGTTTTGTTGCAACTTAGAAATAGGGAGATTTGACCATGTCATGGGTAGGCCCTCATTAGTCCCAATTGGGCCTTAGTTAGAGGGAGTGTCAGAGAAGTTTTTTCAACCATAGTTCATAGGATATGAGTTAGAACCATGTGTCACAAGTTAATTCAAGTCAGGGCATTTTCTGCCCAGAAAAGCAGGGGAACCTTGGACTTTTAGCTTAGGCCCAAGAAGGCCCAAGCCAGGCCCTTGAGCCACATCAAGTTTGTGAGATTCCCTTAGGTCAGGAGAGTCTTGTGTAAAAGTTTTGAAGGAAAATCTGTAGTTTAAGAGTGCCTAATGCACTCAAGAAACTATAGTTGCATTCTGAAATTTACACCAGTGAGCACTATCACTTATCACATAGTTTTAGAACACTTAGAAGTGAGTATTAGGTCGACCACCATAGTTGTAAAATAGTATAAGGTCAGTAGAGCAAAAGGCACAAGTGAGAGTCAATAGGTTTTGGATAATTTAGGAAAGGCACATCGAGTTAGGAAGCCAAAATTTGAAGACCTTGTCTAGTTTAGCGACCAAGTGACTTAAGTTGTGAGTCGAGATCATCCAAGCCTAGTGTTGCATTATGGTATATATGGTGTTATTTGGTGTTAATATATGATATGTGAATATGTGGCTATGTGTGTGTAATTGTAATTTAAAAGTGAATATAAATTAAGTGCATATAGGCCTAAGTGTCATCCGTGTTTAATTTCGGGTTGTAAATAGGTTGAGATGGTAAGAATATATTATAATGAGGATTATTATTTATGTAGGATCTCGAGACGAGGGAAAACTTGCCATAAAAGTCGAGTGAAGCTCCAGTTGTTGCTCCTACCAGTCAGACCAGACCAACCTATCTCAAGGCAAGTGATTCAACTTGACCTTCGTATTTTCTATAAACAGTTCATATATATCGATGCAATTATCCTGAGTCATTTTGATATATTTAAATCAAGCGTATCTTTTGTTTATCTTTGAGTTACATAGAGTTGCCATGAACCCTCGAGTACGTATTGCAAGTAGTTCAAAAGTCTTTCATGATAGTTTAATGCCTTGATAAAATGAAGAGTTGATATATTACTTGATTGATCCTCTTGATTAACATGTTGATGTTTCGTATGTATTGATATCTCATCCTGATACTTGAATCCCTATAGAACCTTACTTTGAACCCTGCAAGTCAGAAACTTATCAACATGAACCCTCAACGATTGATACCCCTCTTTCTTATCCTAAAGCTTGTCAATTCTGATATATCCTGAGCTAAAAAATCATTGTTCATACCTTAACACCCTTAGTATTCATAAAGCTTACATTCTTGATGATCCAGCACTTGAACCTTGATGAGAAACCATTACTTTAAGCCTAATTTGGCACTTCCTTTCATGATATCCAATAGCCTCACTAAATTCCCTTGTCCAAACTTTGATACATGAAAACCATTCAGTTACCCTAATAGAGTTTAGTTTTGTGAATCATGGCTCTGAGATTTAGTACCATACTTCCCGTGTTTCGAGTTGATCTATATTCCCTTAATAAAAATGTTTACTGTTAAAAGAGATTTTGTTACAATTCGGCATCAGCTTTTGAAATAAATAAAATGTGGGTTTTCAGTCCCAAAGGGGAATAAATGTTTTCTTGAATAGTGGATCTGGACTGAGACGCGAGTCCTTTCCACACTTATATTAGGCTTAAAAGTTGCCTAGGGATTCCCGTTAATGTTTTAGAACCCAGCGAGGTTCGGGATTACTTCGCGGCTGATCACCGGCTGTAATCCGTAGCGTCATAAAATGATTTTGATTAAGACATGATTTTTTTTAAAATTGTTTTGATACAAGCAAAATGATGCCATCTCACATAGTTTTATCTCTCGTTATCATTAGTTATGTCTTTCCATTGACATTCTTAAAAGTACATCTCAATTTATGTTTTGTGTCGTACTGTTAGCACTTGTTGAGCATTTGGCTCACTCCTTGCTTTACCCTGATATTACAGCTAGCAGCTATGGTTAGATTCAAGCAGACTGCCCGTAAGACCTGTGATGCTGATGCTTATGTTCGAGCTCAGGTAGAATAAGTAATAATAGTTGTGTGAGGACTCGGTATTTGTAATCATATGTAATAGCTATATTTATTTTGTTGTTTAAGTTGGGGGTGTGACATGGAAGCTCTAATTTTCCAGTTGACTTACTTAACTAATGACTGATAAATATTCCTTACTTCGCGATCCTAAACTGGATCATACTAAAACTCATCTATCTTATTAGAAATATGTAGTGTACTTGATGATAACTTGAACAAAAAACTAAGTAGATTTTTATTAAGTGATTTTGTAGATTTTAATGGATGATCATTTCAACATCCGTTGAAAGAGTAGCTTATGTACAATAAGACTAGTAGCACATTTCTGCATATTTGAATGGCTTAGTGAACTAGATGTTGTAGATTGTTCAAGTCATGTTAACTACTAGATTGATATGCACGATAGGATGGTTAATTATAAATATTAGATGCCTTGTAATATTATTTAAATGAAGTAGAGTTAACTATCAAGAAGACAGTCTCAATGGGTGATTTATAAAGCTTCAACAGATGATCAACATAAGTCTCGACGGATGATCAAACAGGGTTCCAACGGATGATCAATCTGAGTTTCAACGGATGATCAAACAAAGTTCCAACGGATGATCAATATGAGTTTCAACGGATGTTCAAATTCAAAAGAGCAGTTGATAGTGACTCGACAGTCACATGTATTGGTTGTATGCAAATGGAATATGGCAGCCTGTTTGAAGGATTTGGAGAACAAAGAAGCATTTCCATTTCCATGCTAAAAAGATGATATTCAAAGATGCTGTAAAGAGAAGTGTAGCAGCATGAAGTTAGACTAGATATAGTTTGTCTTATTATCTTGTCTTTTTATCATGTAACTTAGTGATATATAAACCAAGTGTAGCAAGTTGAATAGTATCCAAGAAAGTAAGCAATTACCAGAGAAATAGATAAGGCAAAATCTGTAAAGAATTTCTCAGTTCTTGTTCCTCAACTTGTAAGCAGCTGTGTTAAGTTTGAAACAAAGAGTTCTCTACTTAATATATATCTCTGGTGGAAGAGTTCAATCCACCAGAAAGTTTTTAAATACTTGTATTTAATTTCTTTGTGATTTGATTTATATTTTACTTTCATTCTGCACTATTGCAAAATCAAACACAGTTATATATTTATAGTAGAATTGTTCTTAAAATGAAAAAGAAGCCAGAATTCCATTCAACCCCCTTCTGTAATTCTTGTTTAGATTGTTTGGGAATAACAATTGGTATCAGAGCAAGCTCTTGAAGAAATAAGAGTTTAAAGATCATAACAACTAACAAGATGAGCAGAAAAGATGTTGGAGTAAAGATTTCATTTATGTACAAAGACAACTACCACCATTGGAAGGTGAAGATGCACTTGCATCTCCTATCTCAATATGAAGCATATGTGGACTGTATAGCTACAGGAAATGAACCATCTGTCCGAAAGCCTAATGGCCTGATCCTGATAATGAACAAGTTCATAAGGATAAAAAGGCCATGAACATTGTGTTTAATGGTGTTGATGGTGATATGTTTGACAACATCATAAACTGCAAAACTGCTAAGGATTTCTGGGACACAATTCAAGTCATATATGATGGAACTGAGCAAGTAAGGGAGAACAAAATACAACTCTTGATTCAACAATATGAGCATTTATATGGTGAAGAAGGTGAGTCACTCACTGACATTTTCAGTAGATTTCAAAAACTACTGAATGCTCTAAAACTACAAGGAAGAATCTATCGAACAAACGATTCAAACCTAAAATTCCTTATATCTCTACTAAAGGAATGAAGCCTTTGATAGTCTCATTGAGAAATTCTCAAGATTTTAAGGAATTTACCTTGTATGGGATTCTAAAGACTTTTGAGCTTGAAATAGAGCAAGATGAGAAGTTGGAGAAATGAAGAAAGAAGGGAGGATCCATTGCATTAGTTATTGAGCAAGAAAAGGAGAAGGAGATAAAGGTTGAAGCTATTGATTCTGCACCAAACCCTAGAGTTTGTGAAGGCAAGGGAAAAGGGCTAGTAGCTGAACATGAAGATCATCTTAGTCAAGATGACATGGATGACATAGATGAGCATCTTGCTTTTTTATCTAGGAGTTTTGCCAAGCTCAAATTCAAGAAGAATTTTGGAGCAGCTAAGTCAAACAGAAACATGGTTGATAAGTCTAAATTCAAGTGTTTCAAGTGTGGCTTAGCATGTCATTTTTCTAGTGAATACAGAAAGCCTGATCCTATTAAAAAGAAGTTTGAGCCTGTTGATTATAAGCAGAAATACTTTGAGTTGCTCAAGCATAAGGAAAGGGATTTCATTACACAAGAAAATGACTAGGCTGCAGATGGATTAGAAGAGGATGAAAATACAAGCTATGTCAATCTAGCACTTATGGCCAAATCATATGAAACATAAGTCAGTTCATTCAGTAATCAGGTAATCACCACTAATCTAGCACATTTATCTAAAGTTTAGTGTAATGATGCTATAAATGACATGTCTACTGAATTATACCATCTGTGTGTTACATTCAAGTCTCTCATTAAAGAAAATACCAAACTTAAAGAGAATAATTTATTTTTAAGTGAAAGAAATAATGTGCTAGAGACTGAATTTGTTGAGTTTGAGAAATTAAAGATAGAATGCAGGATTGCTAAAGATGAACTAATTAAATCCTTAAAGAAAGAGGAGATTTTAAGAAAGCGGCTTGAACGAGAACATGAAGTAATTAAAGCATGGAAATCATCTAGAGATGTCCATGCTCAAATTACTAAAGTTCAAGGTATAGAATCTTTCTGTGATGAAGCCTGGAAAAAGAGCAAGGAAAAACTAGATTCTAATTTGGTAGGAGGACTTTCCACGGATGTGGATTCAGCGGATGATGAATGTTATCTGTCAAAAGACCAAAAGGACTATCCGTCGAAAGATAAGGAATCACATCCGCTGACTGAAAGAAAGCCAGTTAGCAAAGCTAAGCTAGCTAAATTAAATAAAAAATATGGATCAGTTTCTAAGAATTTTGTTCCAGGAGAAACAAGTCAAGTGAAATAGAACAAGATAGTCAATGTAGGACATCTGTCCATTAAGCAATTAAATGACAGATTAAAGAAAATTGAATTGAGAACAAAGTCTAAAAGGAAAAATAATAGAAATGGGAAAGTAGGAATTAACAAACATAACAACTACACACCTGATAAATATGCACCAAGAAAAACCTGTGTTAAGTGTGGTAGTGTTAATCACTTGTACGATAATTGCAAAACTGCTATGCCCGCTCCCATATCTGCACCTCCTTCATTTCCCAATATGCCTACAATGCCTGTGAATGTTATGCCTACACATAATTTGAATGCACAGTTTGCTAATATGCCATTTGCACAAAATCCTTACTATGATGAATTAGTATGCCACATATGCCATTTTATAATATCCCATATTTTCAGTTATTATTATTATTATTAGTTGAAGTTGTTTATGTGATTTTTTATGTGAATTTTAGTGAATTATGTGGTAATTCGAATTAATGTTTGGATGTTTATATGTGATATTCTTATAGTATCTTGATAATTGAATTTTATTTCCACTTGGAACGCTTTATTACAAGCTTAAATTGGTATTTTGGACTCAAGTTGTTGGTATTTTGATGTGTTTTGTGTTATTATATTTCAGGTATCAGTTGAATGAAGAAAGGAGCTTTTAAAGGAAATATGATGAAAAGTGATCAGATTTTGAATCCAAGGTCATTGTCAAGTTGTAGAGAATCTCGTTAGCTTCGCGTGGGCAGTTGAATCGCCTAATTTTGACGAGTAGAACTCAAGTTATGGCCAAAATAAGATTTATCAGAATTTTCCAGAAGCCGCCTACATGGCCGCGTCAGAAGTGCACACGACAGCGTGCTGACACGCGTCCACCTCAGACCCGCGCCCGCCTGCTGATGCGCGGCTGATTTCGCTGATTTCGCTGAAAAAACCTTTTTTGAGTGGAATTTGATAATTTTAAGGGTACAGGTCCACTAGGGGCTTATATATACTTAAAAAAGGGGTTTCATCATCCGGGAAGATTGGGAGATCAAGGAGAAGACCTAGAAGCACAAAACAACTCCGAAAAAGAAGATCTTGTTTTCTACTTGTGATTCTTTGAAAATAGTTGTAAATTTGGATGCTCGTTTTCATTCTTGTTGAACCTAGACCTTTTTTATTCGTACTTTGATTATTATTCAGATTATTAAGACCTTGTTTTATACCATACTTTCATTGGAACCCATGATGAGGATGAGTTCAATTATGGGATAATCGTTATCATGGGATTCTAGCGGATTTACTTATGGATTTCAATAATTAATTTGTTTTGATACCCTAGTGTGTGGTGATTGATTGATATCCTAGTATTGGTTGCGCTTATTCGTCTTATGTGCGTAGCTAACATATAAGATAGTGTGTTAATCTCTATTGAAGCGACAGTGAATATAGAGGTTTAGAAATTGCCATGCTAGCATAGGTTCATGTATTTGTTATGCATGATTCATAGGTAATTTTAACCATCTTACTTGCCTCATGTAATCACGATAGATAACTTGCGCATTAAACCGTTATGTTTTCAATTCTTATAGACATATAAGGACTACGCATAATTGGTGTCTATTCAACTTCTATCTCTTTTGTGGATGCTTGGTAGTAGGGAATTCGTACAACGAAAGTTGGCGTTTACTAGTTTCGTGTTATCTGATTAGTGTCATCACCATTACATGCTAAGGTTAAGAACAATAAGGCTATTGAATGAAGTATTTAATGAAGTTAAAATCCCATGTTTGTCTCATATAAGTAATTCAACCTCAATTCTCTTAGTTAATGTTATTTAGTATAATCTCTTAGTTTAATAAAAATCCAATTTATTATTTGTCTTAGCATTGAGCGATAACCATACATTATTGCATAGGTGCATAAATTAAACTTAACCTAAACCAGTCTCTGTGGGAACGAATCTGATTTATATCTTATACTACTTGCGAACGCGTAGACTTGCGTGAATATTAGCGCGTGTTCTCGCCCTAACAAGTTTTTGGCACCGCTGCCGGGGACTCGATGTTAATTTTTAGTTTATGTGCTTGTCATCAGTGGTCGTTAAAGTTCACTGACTCGGATTCTTTTACTTTCACGGTTTATTTGTTTGTGTTTCAAGTACTGATTACAATGGGAGATCCAGCAGCACGAGCGAAAGCCTTGATGGATTTTTCTCAACCCAAGATCAATGACATTCAATCTAGCATTGTTAGGCCAGCTATCACAGCTAATACCTTTGAGATCAAGCCTGGAATAATTCAATGGGTGCAGAATTCAATCCAGTTTGGGGGTTCTTCAACGGAAGATCCCAATATGCACTTTAAGGATTTCATTGAGATCTGCGACATCTTCAAGTTCAACGGTGTTTCTGAAGATGCTGTGAAGTTGAGACTATTTCCATTCTCTCTGAGGGACAAGGGTAAGAGCTGGTTACACTCTCTACCAGCTGGTTCGATTACTACTTGGGAAGATCTTGCTCAAAATTTTCTCACAAAATTCTTCCCTATGGCAAAGACAGATGCAATTAGAAACGTTATTACTCAATTTGCGCAGCAATCGGAAGAATCTCTATGTGAAGCTTGGGAGCGCTACAAGGAGATGCTCATAAAGTGTCCTCATCATGGAATGCCTGATTGGATGATCATCAACTATTTTTATAATAGTTTGGGAGCACAGTCCAGACCCATGCTCGATGCAGCATCAGATGGAGCATTATGGGCAAAGAGCTATGAGGAAGCTTATAATCTAATTGAACTGATGGATGCCAATGAATATCAGTATCCAACCCAGAGATGTCTACAGGGCAAGGTAGCAGGAGTTCTTGAAGTGGATACAGCTACGGATATCACCGCTCAACTAAAGGCGTTGTCTATGAAGATCGATTCTCTGGCTAATTATGGTGTTAAGCAAATAATTAGTGTTTGTGAGCTGTGTACAGGTCTGTATGTGACGGAGCAATGCGCTATATCTAGTGATTCAGCTCAGTTTGTGAGCAACTTTCAGAGATCACAACAACCAGTTCCAGACACTTATCATCCTGACAACCGGAATCATCCTAACTTCAGCTGGAGCAACAATCAGAATGAGATGCAACAACCGTTCCATCATGTTGGAAATAAACTATTCAACCCTCCTCGTTTTTAGCAACAAATTACACCAAAACAACAAACTCATGGTGCATGTCTATCTTCGAATGAAAAATCTGAATTGGAGGAGTTGCGGCTTATGTGCAAAAACCAGGCTCTTATATGCCAAAGCCAGGTTGTTTCTTAAAGACTCTGGAGAACCAAATAGGGAAAATTGCTAATGCCGTATTGGATCGACCACCATGAACACTTCCTAGTGATACAGAAATAAATCCAGGCAAGAGGGAAGCTGAAGAATAGGTGAACGCCATCACCTTAAGGTCTGGAAAGGTCGCAAGCCCCCAAATTCAGCAAGACGAAGAGCCTAAAAAATCTCAAGTTTCAGAAAATGCAGTTGTGGCTGAAGAAGAAGTGCAGAAGGAAGTAGAGGTGGAACCAAGGAAGACTACTGTGGAACACACTCCTTCTGAGGGTAATACAGGGGAGAAACAGATCTATCATCCACCTCCTTTTCCTAAAAGGCTGCAGAAGAAAAAGCTGGTTAAGTAGTTTGAGAAGTTTTTGGAGGTGTTCAAGAAACTTCTTATCAACATACCTTTCGCTGAAGCTCTTGAACAGATGCCTAGCTATGTGAGGTTTATGAAAGGTATTCTCTCTCAGAAAGTGAAGCTCGATGACTTAGAGACCGTTGCTCTAACGGAGGAATGCAGTGTTGTGCTGCAACAGAAGTTGCCTCCGAAGCTTAAAGATCCTGGAAGCTTCACTATTCCTTATACCATCGGAAACTTGTCGTTCGACAAGTGTTTATGTGATTTAGGAGCTAGCATCAATCTAATGCCCTTATCCATCTTCAAGAAGCTTGGTCTGCCTGATCCGAAACCAACATACATGTCATTACAACTAGCTGACCGTTCCATCGCTTATCCACGAGGTATACTGGAGGATGTCTTGGTCAAGGTGGATAAACTCATCTTCCCTGCTGACTTTGTAATTCTTGATTTCGAGGAAGATAAGAAGATTCCCATTATCTTGGGAAGACCATTCTTGGCTACAGGCCGAACTATGATTGATGTGCAAAAAGGAGAGCTTTCGATGAAGGTTTATGATCAAAAGGTCACTTTTAATGTGTTAAAGGTAATAAAGTTACCCACAGCTAAAGAGGAGTGCTTTAAAGTAGAGTGGGTAGACTCTGTCGTGAATTCGAAACTTGAGCAATTGCCAAAGTCAGAGACCTTAGAGAGATCATTAATGTGGAAATCAGTTATTGATGACAAGGAAGGTACAGAGCAACTGTAGGTTTTGAATGCACTTCTGTGGAAAAGGAAGTTGGATATGCCATTCGATTCTCTTGGGTTAGCAGAGCTAAAAATTTCTCGGGAGCGTCTCGAGCCGTCTATTGAAGATGTTTACACACTTGAGCTTCACCCACTACCAGATCACTTGAGTTATGCATTCTAAGGTGCACCACATGATAAGGGCTTGGGATATATCTTTGATGATGTATAGGGTAGTTGAACGAACCCTCCAATGCCTACAGAGGGTTCTTCTCATGTGCAGCAGGTAGTTGATAGGACTGGTGTTGGTGATGAATAGTACAGGCAAGTAATTAGGCGTATGGAGGCCATGCACGACATTCACCGTCATTTTGCTGCCGATTTGACACAGGCTTTGGGCACTATTTTCCAAGCCACTAGTGTCGAGGTTGATTGGCCACTTGATCCTCCAGCCGAGGGGGGTGATCTTTCCGACAACTAGGTATGCCTGAAATCCTTATTATTACCTTTAATGAGGACATTGAAAATTTTAAGTTTGGGGGTGATAATGTAAGGATTAGTAGTGTGTGTGTCCATATAGATTCATATAGATTTATATTGCATGTTTAGTTGTAGTTCATTCATATTTTTGCATGATTGTTCATTTAGGACATATTTGTTTGTTATTATGTGATTTCATATAGTTGCATTTGCATGCATATTTAGCATAAGATGAACTATGATATTTGATAAGTTGATGTTGATTTGAGTATGGTGATGACGAATAGAGGGATGTTTAAGTCCTAATGAATTGATTTGCATGCCAGAAACAAATATTTTCACAAAGTCTTATAGGGTTGCTTTTGATCTAGATCATGATCATACTTGTTTGTTGTTGAGATTCAATCACTTGGTTATATTTAGAATTTGTGATATTCTCGTAATGACGTAAAAACACTGATTGTTTTTATCTGGAGAAAAACTTGGATTTTATTGCTAGTTGTTGTAAGGCTAGGTGTCAAATGGCTAGTAGCCGGCTCATATTTTTATGAGTAGTCTAGGGTTGAATGAGATGGAGTGAAATGCACTCATTCAGAAATTATTGAAAAAAAAGAAAAAGAGAAAAAAAAGAAAAAAAAGAAAAAAAAAGTATGTGTTTATGCATACCTGATCAAGAGTGAGCTCTTTAATACTCGAGTTATTAAGTTCTAGGGGACTTTGTGCCTAGTGACCTAAGGCTTTTATAGTCTGGGATCCGCTAAACTAACGCTCGCTATATGGGTATTATTGCATAAGTTTTTTGGGACCTCATTCATTGCACGGTCAAATAAGCATCTTTGTTATGGGTTAAATAATAGTGTGAATCCTTGTATAACTCTAGTAGAAAGGAGGTGTTGTGAGTCATAATGCGTTTATTCTCTATTCTGTTTATAAACTTTTGATTGTTTCGATGATAGATAAGTTATGGTTATTGATCTAGTATCGAGAGATATCTGTTAAGCATTCCACACACACACGTTTCTGGTTTGTGAGTTGGTTTGTGGGATTTATTTGAACTCTGTTTTAAGTCATTGCATTTTTAAAGGCATTGGCTTATTCATTTGGTTATGGTTATTTCGAGGGGTTCGATTGCAAAATCATTTAGTTGCATTCACGTAGTTGCATTCATGCATTAGGTTTGTTTTGTAGTTTTGAGTTTGTTTATGCTTGAGGACAAGCATCGATTCAAGTTTGGCGGTGTGATAAGTGGATTTTATATCCACTTGGAATGCTTTATTACAAGCTTAAATTGGTGTTTTGGATTCAAGTTGTTGGTACTTGATGTGTTTTTGTGTTATTACATTTCAGGTATCAGTTAAATGAAGAAAGGAGCTTTTAAAGGAAATATGATGAAAAGTGATCAGATTTGGAAGCCAATGCCATTTTCAAGTTGTAGATAATCCCGTTAGCTTCGTGTTGGCAGTTGAATCGCCTAATTCTGATGAGTAGAACTCAAGTTATGGCCAAAATAAGATTTATCAGAATTTTCTAGAAGCCGCCCATGCGACCGCGTCTGAAGTGCACGCGACCGCGTGTTGACACGCAGCTGACTCAGACCCGCGCGCGACCGCCTGCTGATGCGCGGCTGATTTCGCTGAAGAAGCCTTTTTTTAGTGGAATTTGATAATTTTAAGGGTACAGGTCCACTAGGGGCTTATATATACTTAAAAAAAGGGTTTTCATCATCCGGGAAGATTGGGAGATCAAGAAGAAGACCTAGAAGCACAAAACAACTCTGAAAAAGAAGATCTTGTTTTCTACTTGTGATTCTTTGAAAATAGTTGTAACTTTGGATGCTCATTTTCATTCTTGTTGAACCTAGACCTTTTATATTCGTACTTTGATTATTATTCAGTTTATTAAGACCTTGTTTTATACCATGCTTTCATTGGAACCCGTGATGACGATGAGTTCAATTATGGGCTAATGGTTATCATGGGATTCGAGCGGATTTACTTATGGATTTCAATAATTAATTTGTTTCGATACCCTAGTATGTGGTGATTGATTGATATCCTAGTATTGGTTGTGCTTATTCATCTTATGTGTGTAGCTAACATATAATATAGTGTGTTAATCTCTATTGAAGCGACAGTGAATATAGAGGTTTAGAATTTTCCATGCTAGCATAGGTTCATGTATTTGTTACATATGATTCGTAGGTAATTTTAACCATTTTACTTGCCCTGTGTAATCACGATAGATAACTTGCGCATTAAACCGTTATGTTTTCAATTCTTATAGACATATAAGGACTAAGCATAATTGGTGTCTATTCAACTTCTATCTCTTTTGTGGATGCTTTGTAGTAGGGTATTCGTACAACGAAAGTTGGCATTTACTAGTTTCGTGTTATCTGATTAGTGTTATCACCATTACATGCTAAGGTTAAGAACAATAAGACTATTGAATGAAGTATTTAATGAAGTTAGAATCCCATGTTTATCACATATAAATAATTCAACCTCAATTCTCTTAGTTTATGTTATTTAGTATAATCTCTTAGTTTAATAAAAACCCAATTTATTATTTGTCTTAGCATTGAGCGATAACCATACATTGTTGCATAGGTGCATAAATTAAACTTAACCTAAACCAGTCTCTGTGGGAACGGATCTGATTTATATCTTATACTACTTGCGAACGAGTATACTTGCGTGAATATTAGCGCGTGTTCTCGCCCTAACATATCTTAATTTTTATATGTCCAGAATAAAATATAAATAATTATGATATTTCCCTGATAATTTTTGGACCATTATATGATTTTACAATGATTTATGGATTTATAAATTATTTTCTGAGTATTTATAAAACTATTTTATAAAGCCGGGAATCGTCCAACTTCAACCTTTTTTGCGTTTTTACAACCCAAAACTCTTCCGAAAACTCCTTCCTAACCTAATCTGGATATTCTGAGCATTTTCCGTGTTTTAACGTTTTCAATCCTGATTACGGTTTGACTCGTACGCGTCCCGGCGTACAATTTTCGATACGATAAGCGTTTTGATAAATCAACATAACCCGTATCATCAAAAGACGGGATATTATTACATTATCTTCGTATAAAGTGTTTTATAAGAAGCCCGATTTTTATAATTATCCAAATCTGATATTAAATTGTATCGTTTTATAGTTACTTAGCGGCTAAGTTATGTATTTTCGGATCCGATATGACCCAATAGAATACTCGTTACGTGTTTAAACTGTATTTATATAAATCAATTTGTAACTTGGATGTGTGTTTATTTGCGTCTTTATCGAGTTACTCGTTATTTCGCATTTTATGTGTGTTGGAGTGTATTTTATGCGTTTTCGGGATTTTCTGTTAATTCAGGAATCGTTTCTGTTTTTCAAAATTAACGGACCGGGACTCCACCGAGACGTCAAAGCCCACAAATTTTTTGTTTTTATTTTTATAAAATCAATCATATTTCAAATACCCAGGATTTCTGCATTTTTAAATTATTCGCAATTTTTGGGGAATTTCGATACAAATTTTATATCTTATTGCTTTTAAAATTATTCCACGTAATTAGTATTTTTGGGCCTAATTATTTTAATTAGGGGATAAAAATACCCTTAAATGATTTTAGAGTATTAAATTGCTGAAAATATAAATATCAGCTTTTCATTATTTTTTTAATTATCTTTTTATTAAAAAAATTCAGAAAATTCAGAAAGGAACCAAGAACAAGTTCTTGGGGGTGAAAATTCTTTCCCAAACTTTGATTGATGATTTTGGACTGACCAGGAAACCAAATCGAACATTCTACATACCAAATTGATCCTTGTTTCAAGCCCTTTCTGTTGATATCAACACCACGATCTGAGGTTGAGTTCCTGGTAAAATCGATTTTTGATGTTCTTGATGTTGAAATCGTTTTTTTGTTTCTAGTGATTGTTGATTGATTTTGAAGTTACAAATAGCTTTAGAATGTTAATTAGAATCAATTTGTGTATTTGGTTGATGTGTTTTAGTCCAGGAGGTATACAACCGGGTTCTTGAATTTTTTGTATTTTTTATTCGATTTTCAGAAGACATGGTTGAAAGATTGTTGATTATGAGCATTGGTAATGATTGTAATGATATTAAGCTTCGTTTTGATAATTAAAACACGATTTTTGGTTAGGGATTAGCTGAGTTTCGGTTTGCCGGATTTGGGTCGCCGGTTTCTTTGAAATCGGCCGGAATCGATGGAGTTCTCATCGATTTCTGTTACAGATATGTGATTTAAGTGGGCTAAATAATTTACAGTAGTGCTGACAGAATATCCCAGGGGAAACGAGCTCGTTTGCTCGAGATTTATGGCTGACCAAAGTAATTTTCGGTGACCGGAACTGGTTACCAGATTCTGGGATTTCCGGAATCCGACGACATGTTCTTGGTCGTCCAGCCAACTGCCGCCTACTCCGGCCACCTGTAGATCTTCCCAAGGCCTTTCCCCGATTTCAAAATTTGTTTCTGTTTATTTTATTTTGTTTTATTCAAAATTCATTTCCTTTTTTTAAAAAAAAATCTTTTACTTTAATTTTAAAATCATTTACTTATTATTTATGATTCTAAAAATTATTTTCTTAATTGTTTTAAATTCCAAAAATTATTTCGTTTATTATTACCAAAAATCCATATTTGTTTTAATTATTTATAATTTATTTTAATTAATTATTTATAGGTTTAATTAATTGGTTAATTCATTTAATCAATTAATTTTATTTATAAATAGTTAAATGAAATAAAATTATTTATATTTAATTCAAATAAATCCTAAAAAATTATTTTAGCGTTTAAAAATTATACTTTAGTATTTAAAAATCAATCAATATTACTATTAATTAATTTATTCTTCTTTTATTCGTAATAAATAAACCGTTCATTCGTTTAATACGAAACGAACGCATATAGACTCAGAAAAATACCGCTTTCAATAAAAATATTTTCAAGATCCAAAACCTTTTGTTTCGAAAGGTCGCTTGTTTTACGAGTCATTCTGAGTCGATTTTTGAGCGATAAATCATATTTTTGACCTGATTTCAGTTTTAAACGTACCGAGTCGAACCTTTTGACGAACCGAGGCATGTGTTATATGAATGATGTGATATGCGAGTTACATGTTTATATGTTATGTGAATAACGTGCGTACATGAGTCGAGAGTCTTTTGTTTGACTGTTTTAATTATGTGCGGGCTATCGTATAGGTAGAAAATAGGGTTTTGACGTGCAATTCGTCGAGTAATTATCGTTTAAATGATTAAGTATTATGTTTTAATGATAGATACGGATTATTCGAGTTGATCCAGACAAGACGTTGGATAAAGAGTGAAATGGAATGGTATTGAATATCTGGCTTCTAGCAATCGCAAGAGCAGCATATCAGTAAAGTGTTGAAAAGAAGGACGGTGATGTTTTGAGACCGAATGTCAGTATAGATGCGTTTTTTCGAGTGTGACTAACTGCTAAAAACTCAAAGGCAAGTATCCCTATCATCACTTATTGTTCAAATGATATTTATTTTGAATCTTATTATGCAAGTATTGCTCTCCATATTCACAGTTCAGAATAGGTAAATGTTTTACATATCGCTGAATTAAATGCTTATTATGCAGATACTATTCTGCTGTTATATGTTCAGAATATGTTAGATATATTTGATAATGTCATGGCTAATATGTTTTATGTTTAGCTTTCAGATCTTACTTGAACAGGATAAATCAGTACTTAACTGTTGATCAGTACTTATACTGGAAGTCAGGACTTAAGGATATCAGTACTTATGTTATCAGGAGATAATCATCAGAAGATAGATATCAGAACTTAAGTGCTGAAGGACGATCAGATAAGGACAGTAGCTGATTAAAGGAAAGAAGATCAAGATAAACATAAGAAGAGATATGCATGAAGAAGGAATTTTGTAAAGAATGGAATACTTGGAAGAAAAGATATCCGATTGATATATTTTAGGAAGCAGAATTATATTCCATATCAATTAGCGATTATCTTGTAACTGTGTAGTATATAAACACAGACATAGGGTTTACATTATAAGTGTTATCATTATTAGAGAAGATTATTCATTGTAACCCAAGCAGCTCTCGTGATATTTGTTCATCACTGAGAGGTAACAGTTCCATACTGTAACAGAGTTTATTGTTTCAATAAAGTTTGTTTTCTGTTACTTAAGTTCTTAAAGTTCGGTTTGAGTGTACTATACACTGTATTCACCCCCTCTACAGTGTGTGTGTGACCTAACAATTGGTATCAGAGCCTATCTGTTAACATACATACAGTTAAAGATCCAAACACAATCATGTCGGACACAGAAACTCCAACTAAGCCTACCAAAACTGAGGAACCACCAAAGATACAAATTCAGAGTCGGTATGAGACCATCAGAGTTCCCATACTGAGACCATCTGAATATCCCATATGGAAGGTAAGGATGATCATGTTCCTGGAAGCAACAGATCCAGAATACCTTGATAGAATCAAGGAAGGCCCTCACAAACCAACCAAGCTCGCTGTTGCAGTTGCAGGTGAAGCAGCAAAGACCGTACCAAAGGAGAAGAGTGATTATACTGCTGAAGACATAGCATCAATTGCTAAGGATGCTAAGGTACGACACTTACTGCATAGTGCCATTGATAATGTAATGTCAAACAGGGTAATCAACTGCAAGACTGCTAAGGAGATATGGGATGCTCTGGAAATAAGGTGTCAGGGAACTGACACAATTAAGAAGAACAGGAAGACAATACTCACTCAAGAGTATGAACACTTTGACTCAAAGACTAATGAGTCATTGAATGATTTATATGATAGATTTGTCAAATTTTTGAATGATTTGTCATTGGTTGATAAAGAGTATTATCTTGAAGATTCAAACCTTAAGTTCCTGTTAGCTCTTCCTGAATGCTGGGATTTGAAGGCAACGACAATAAGAGACAACTACAATCTTGATGAAACAATTCTTGACGAAATCTATGGAATGCTCAAGACTCATGAGCTGGAGATGGAACTAAGAAGCAAGAGGAAAGGAGGAAAGTCAAGGACAGTTGCTCTTAAGGCTGAAGAAGAATTCCCCAAAGCAGCTTCCTCAAAGAAAGACAAGGGTAAAGCTCTTTTCATAAAGTCTGATACTGAGTCATCAAGTTCTGAGAGTGATGATGACTCAGATTCTGAAAGCTTGCCTGAGACTGATGCTGATGAGGAGATGATGAAGCTGTGTGCTCTTATGGTGAAAGGAATCACAAAGATTGCATACAGGAAGATCAGGAAGGGAAAGAAGTTTTCCGGGAAAGGCATAAGTTCTGATAAGAAGAATTTCAGAAGATCTGAAGGCAGAGGAAGAAAGTCTGACAGAGGAGATTACACCAATGTTAAATGCTATAACTGTGGTGAGAAAGGCCACATATCTCCTGATTGCAAGAAGGTAAAGGGTGACAAAGGCAAGGCTCTTGTCACAAAGCAGAAAAGCTGGACAGACACCTCAGACTCTGAAAGTGAGGAAAACTATGCATTGATGGCAAATGCTGATAAAGAAAGTGCTGAGAGCAGTTCTGAAGCTGCTGAAACAAAGGTACCTCAGACTACTTATGCTTTTCATACTGATGATATTAATGAGTTGAGAAGATATCTTAAAACCATGTTTGTTAGTTATAGAGATCAAACTTTAACATGTGAAAGATTAACTTCTGAAAATCTTGCATTTAAGAAAAGAAATGATTTCTTAGAAAAAGAGTTAGTCATGTTCCATCAAACTCAGAAGGATAGAGATGATGCTTTTTATGTTAGGAATGAAGTGCTAAAAATAAATGAATCTCTAAAAACTGAGTTAGAAAAGGAAAGAGAGATTATCAGGACTTGGACTAACTCTGGCAAAACAACTCAAAATTTGCTAAGTAGTGGAAACTGGAAAGAGGGCTTAGGTTATGGAGAAGATAAGAATGATAAAGGAACTGAAGAAATTAAGTCTGTTGATAAGCAAAAGCCAAAGTTAAAACCTGTTAAGTTTGTAACTGTAAAGTCAGAAAATGAAAAATCAGAAGTTACAAAGAAATTAACTTCTGACAAACTAAAACAGGAAAAGACAGCTGAAGTGAACATAGGCTTAATGACAAAGAAGCAGCTTAAGCATAAGCTGAAAGATGTTAAGAATGCAAACAAGGTAAAATCACCTAGGAAAAATAGGAATGGAAAGGAAGGTGTGAATAAAAGAAATAATTATAAACCTGTTCCTGATGCTTCTAGGAAAACATGTCATAACTGTGGAAGTTCTAACCATCTGGCTTCTTTTTGCAGGAAGAATAAGAATATTAACTCCTTACCTTCAAAGTCAGGAGTTAAGAGTCAGTCTGTTAGATACAAACCACAAAATCCTTGTTTTCATTGTGGTAGTTTATGGCATTCCATTTATACTTGTAAGGAATATCATAGCTTGTACTATGATTATTATCAAATAAAACCTTCTTTGAAGAAAGTTTCCATTGTTCGTTCTAGTGTAAATTCTGATTCAAAGTCTGATAGTGTAAGTTCTGATAAGAAAAATATTAACATAAACTCTGATGCTAAATCCGCTGCAAATGTTAACAAACTTAATAAGGCCAAAGGATCCAAGCAAGTCTGGGTCCTTAAAACTAATAATTAGTGGTCTTTGTGATTGCAGGGCAACAGGAAAAATATTCTAGTTCTGGACAGTGGATGTTTAGGATATATGACTGGAAATAAGGCCCTGCTATTAGACTTTGTGGAGAAAGCTGGCCCAAGTGTTTCTTATGGAGATGGCAACATTGGAAAGACATTGGGATATGGCAATATCAATCTTGGAAATATCATAATTAAACAAGTAGCTCTGGTCTCAGGACTTAAACACAACCTACTGAGTATAAGTCAAATCTGTGACAGAGGTTATCATGTTGATTTCTTTGAAGAACACTGTGAAATTGTGAGTAAATCTAAAGGCAAAATTGTTCTGAAAGGATACAGGCGTGGTAACATTTATGAAGCTAAGCTTTCAACAAGTACTGATGGTTCTGCAATCTGTCTGATGAGTAGAGCATCAATTGAAGAAAGCTGGAATTGGCATAAGAAACTCTCTCATTTAAATTTCAACAATATAAATGAACTGGTCAAGAAAGATCTTGTGAGAGGATTGCCAAACACAGTATTTGCTCCTGATGGTCTTTGTGATTCATGTCAGAAAGCCAAACAAAGAAAATCTTCATTCAAGAGCAAGACTGAATCATCAATTCTTGAGCCTTATCATCTACTACATGTTGATCTATTTGGTCCAGTAAATGTCATGTCTATTGCAAAGAAGAAGTATGCGTTGGTCATAGTGGATGAGTTCACCAGATACACATGGGTGTATTTGTTGCATACAAAAAGTGAAACTGCATCAATCTTGATTGATCATGTCAAACATCTGGATAAAATGGTCAAAGATTCTGTGAAAGTTTTAAGGAGTGATAATGGCACTGAGTTCAAGAATTTGATAATGGAAGAGTTCTGCAAAAGCCATGAAATAAAGCAGGAATTTTCTGCTCCTGGAACTCCACAGCAAAATGGAGTTGTTGAAAGGAAGAATAGAACTCTCATTGAAGCTGCACGTACAATGCTTGAAGAAGCAAAGCTTCCAACCTATTTCTGGGCTGAAGCTGTGTAGACTGCTTATTTTACTCAAAATGCAACACTCATTAACAAGCATGGAAAAACACCATATGAGATGGTGAAGAAAAAGAAGCCAAATCTGAAATACCTTCATGTATTTGGATGCAAGTGTTTTGTTCTCAAGACTCATACTGAACAGCTATCAAAGTTTGATCTAAAAGCTGATGAAGGAATCTTTGTTGGATATCCACTTTCCACAAAAGCCTTCAGAGTCTATAATTTGAGAACAAAAGTAGTCATGGAATCTATCAATGTCTCTTTTGATGACAAGAAGATTACTAATCTTGAAGATTTCATTGACCATGATCAGCTGAGATTTGAAAATGAAGACTCAAATTCTGATACTGAAAATCCTGAAAGTCTAAGTCCTGATACTGTAAACTCTGATGTTATTGAAACTGTGGTGGCTACGCCAAGGGAAGATGCACCGATGCAGGGGGAGCATACTCAAGATCCTACCACAGCTCAAGAAACATCAGAACATACATCTGGCTCTTCAAATTATGATTCGTCAAGTTCTGATAAGCCAAGTTATGATAGTGCTGAAAATTTAAATACTGAAGACTCCAACTCAGAGAGCATAGTTTCAGGGGGAGCATCAGAAAATGAAAATGAAGATAGCATGGATCATGGGGGAGCATCCAGTTCTAGAGAAAACCTTCCATCTGCAAGGAAGTGGACAAAATCACATACACCTGATTTGATAATTGGAAATCCCGATGCAGGTGTCAGAACTAGAACAGGTACTTCAAATGAATGTCTTTACAATTCTTTTCTCTCTCAGACTGAGCCAAAGAAAGTGGAAGAAGCTCTTCAAGATGCTGATTGGGTGCAAGCAATGCAGGAAGAGTTGAATGAATTTGAAAGAAACAAAGTCTGGACCATAGTGCCAAGACCAAAGAATAGATCTGTTGTTGGTACAAAGTGGGTATTCAGAAATAAAACTGACAGTGATGGCATAATTACAAGGAATAAGGCAAGGCTGGTTGCAAAAGGATATTCTCAACAGGAGGGAATTGATTATGATGAAACATTTGCACCAGTTGCTAGGTTAGAAGCCATAAGGATATTCTTGGCTTATGCTGCTTACAAAAAGTTTACTGTCTTTCAAATGGACGTGAAAAGTGCTTTTCTCAATGGAGAATTGGAGGAGGAGGTATATGTTGAACAACCTCCAGGTTTTGTAGATACCAAACATCCAGATTATGTCTACAGGCTTGATAAAACACTTTATGGACTTAAGCAGCATGGTATGAGACTTTAGCTCAGTTTCTTCTGGAAAGTGGATTTAACAGAGGAACTATAGACAAAACACTGTTCTACCTCAACCATGGAAAGGACTTACTTCTGGTCCAGATTTATGTTGATGATATCATTTTTGGATCTACAAATAACAAACTTTGCAAGAAGTTTGCCAAACTAATGCAGTCAAGATATCAGATGAGTATGATGGGGGAACTTAGCTATTTTCTGGGCCTTCAAGTCAAGCAGAATGAGGAAGGCACTTTTATTTGTCAAACCAAGTACACCAGAAACTTGCAGAAGAAATTTGGAATGCAAGATTGTTCAAGTGCATCCACTCCAATGGCCACTGCAACAAAACTGGATAAGGATACCGGTAAATCAGTAGATATTACTGACTACAGAGGTATGATTGGCTCTCTACTCTATCTAACTGCTAGTAGACCTGATATCATGTATGCTACCTGTCTTTGTGCAAGATTTCAAGCAGATCCAAGAGAACCTCACTTAACAGCTGTAAAAAGAATCTTTAAGTATCTTAAAGGAACAGCTGCTCTGGGATTATGGTATCCTAGAGAATCAGATTTTAAACTAATAGGTTACTCAGATGCAGATTTTGCAGGTTGCAAAATTGACAGGAAAAGCACAAGTGGAAGCTGTCAATTTCTTGGAGGCAGATTGTTTTCTTGGTACAGCAAGAAACAAAAGTCAATTTCCACATCAACTGTAGAAGCAGAGTATATTGCTGCAGGAAGCTGTTGTGCACAGATTCTTTGGATGAAGAATCAGTTACTGGATTATGGGTTAACATATTTCAAAATCCCTATTTATTGTGATAATCAAAGTGCTATTGCTATGACAGGTAATCCAGTTCAACACTCTATGACAAAGCACATCAGCATCAGGTACCACTTCATCAGGGAACATGTGGATGAAGGTACAGTGGAATTGCATTTTGTTCCCACAGATCAACAACTAGCAGATATCTTCACAAAACCACTGTGTGAAGCTACTTTTACAAGATTGGTAAATGAACTTGGAATGGTTTCAGGTTCTTTCTCTAAATCTGCTTAGTCTTGTTCTGTGTTATCAGACTTTATGCTCAGTATTTACAGAATTAATCTCATTGTGTATTCTGTGCTTAATTGATAAATGTCTTTAAGTACTGACTGTTGTCTGATATATGTTTCTAAACTCTGATAAGTGATATGTCTGTTCAAGTACCTATTCAATCCTATGAGGATAACTGTGCTAGATACTGATCTAGTAGTCTTCAATAAACAAATGATTCCATGTAAGAAGTAATTATTTCAGTGGAAATCTTATGACACTAGCAAATTCTGATAATTGAGCTTAGTTAAGTTTACTTTGTATATCTTATTACTAAGTCACAAATTAGAATAATGCTACTCATCTGTTAAGTTCTGATACTAGTAAAACTGCTGAATGTACTAAGTGCTGATAAACCTCACTTATCAAAAGAAAAAGCAAAAAGATCAAAGAATAAAATCAGGCACTCCTTTGAGATCTAGAGTAAAAATGTGGAAGGGACGACCCAAGTGCATTGCTGGTATTAAGTAAATATGCATTAGAAAAGCAAAATATTTTCTTGGTGACTTTTCACAATCTATGATTACTGGAGAAATACCCTGATAATAGCATAAATTCTGATAAACAGTCGTGACTCACTTACACTGAGAAGCCACTGTAAAATAGAATTTCAAAAGATGCATAAAATTAGCACAAAACAGTTGAGGTGGACTCAAGCATGAACTCATTCATCAGTAGGTTTCAGGACAATGACAGCTCTTTAGCAAAATTTTAGTTATGCCTTATTTCTAAGATGTACTGAAGTGACTCAGACTTTACTCTTTGTCTGTTATTTAGCTTAATGCACACACTAATCACTCCATATGAATGGTGAAAATTACTGTGGTGGTCTATGTTATTTTAGATAAATAGTCACTGTGTCACTTTGCACAAATTCTGAGGACAAGTTCTAGTTACACGTTCTAATGATTAAGTTCTGAAGTCTATAACTCAGAACTTGTATGAGGATTTACTAAGATGGGCATTCCTTTTCGAGTTAAGAAATTATGTTCTGATGACTGTTAAGTTCTGATATAAGTCTAAGTTCTGATATTACAGTCTAATGTTTTACTTGACTTATCTGTGAATAAAATTTGATAACAGTCTCAGTTAATAATTGAATATGTTCAAGTGGAAGATTAATAGTCACTATGGTTAGGGTTAATGGTATTTGTACCTGAACAGTCCAATGTTACTTGTTTCTTGTGCGCTTTAAACCATGTTTCCTCTTTCCAATGAATGTTATTCTTTTTCAAAGTCTAGGGAGACGAGGTTGAATTAATTCTACCTGTCAGCATTCAATTTCTTTGCATCTCCTGGCATTCTCTTGCCTATATAAGCAGCCACTTCACATCAGTCTTTCTATCAAATTCTTCTCACACACTTATCTTCATACTTCTTCTTTCAAAAATACAATGGTCAGATACAACATGTTTTTGAACTACCAAAACTTCAATATGGAGCTAAGTTGTGCCGATTGGCAGCAGGAATGGCATGTCACAGCCATTCCTGAGGAGATATGGGACTCTGTCCTACAGGAGGTACTGACACACCTCCTGTTCTTCTATATGGACTACCATCTCCATCTGGAGCGATTGGAGGAGAAAAGGCTGGCAGCTCTCCGCCAGCAAGAGCGAATCATCAGACTCGCCATTCTGTTTGTCGAGAGTAGGAAGAAGAAGAAATGATTTAATCTTGTCTTCTTCCTGTTTTTCTTCATCATCAGCTTTGTCAGGCTTCTTAGCTAGGACTAAGGCTGTTGATGTTCGGTTTAGAAGCTTAGGGAAAATCTTGTATAAGTATGGATGTAATTTCCATTTCATAAATGTATTGTCTTGATATATTAATGAAAGTTGTTTTTACTTCAAGATTTTGTCTCTGAGTTATTTTATCTTGTGTTGATAAATCCTGATTGATATTCTGATGACCATATAAATTTTGTTTTATATTAAGTTCTGATTCGTTTTCAGCACTTACTTATCTAATTTATCTTGGTCATTTTCATGTGATGTATTTTCAGAATATTAATGATGCAGTGAAAAATAATTCAATCAGTGATAACGGTTTAAATTTTAAATTAAAACTGTTTCTCTTGATAAATGGAACGGTTTTTCCTTGAAACTAGGCAAATGGGTAAGTAATGATTCCTGTTTTCTCGAGCCCAGTAATTGTCCGTTATTACTGCATGTCTGACAGGTGTCCAATGGTAACATTTTTGTTCAGAGTATAAATACAACAGAGAGAAGATTTCTTTAATATTTTATTTTCTTCATATTTTATCTCTCTCCTTACTTTTACTCTCTTTCTCTTTATTTTTCATGTTGGTTTTTCATACAAACATTATATCAAACACCTAACAGGCATACTTGAATCTCAATTTTTTTTCACATGGCACCAAAGGATTTAATTATTGATGGAGCTAAGTTTGTCCCCAACAACTATGCTGCAGTTCTTGATCACACTGAAGCTCCATCTGAATTGCACTTTATGCAAGATCTTCTTGCACATAGTGAGGTTGGGTATGCATTAACACAACCTGAATTCTTTTCAAGCCAACAAGTTCTGAGGTTTTGGAGGACTGGACTTTTTGATGATGGTGGTCAACGTGGAACTCCCAGTATTATCTTCCAAGGGGGTGATTCATCCTTTGTAGTCACTTCTGGTACAGTACGCAGGGCTTTACATCTTCCAGAAGATTGTACTTTCTCAATTCCGGAGGACTCAGCCCTTCGGGAGTTAATGGCTGAATTGGGATATGAAAAGAGTCTGACGAAACTTGGACAGTTGGAACGGGCTAATATCAGAAGAGAATGGAGTTTCTTCTTTGATTGCATCACCAAAGCTTTTGGGAACAAATGTTCGAATTTTGATGCTATTCCAATTATGTGTCAGCACATCGGGTATGCAATTATCAATCAAACTCATTTTGATTTTGCAACTGCTTTAATTGGTTTTATTGGGGATAGGATGACAGAGGATCGAGATGTTGTTTATTTTGCTAGATTCTGTCAACTTATTTACACTTATTGTACTGATGAACCTCATTTAGTCAGCACCCAAACCCCACCTTTTAAGGTTGCAAAACGATACTTTAATGACCTGGTAAATGCTGATACTAAGAAAAAAGTGGTTAGACCATTACAGATTCCTCAGTCTATAAAACATATCCTAGTAAATGCTGATCCTGATACTTATAGATCTGTTTACTCTGATGTCCAACCAACTCCATACACCCAAAATCCATCAACCTCAGTACCTACCTCTCATTCTACTCAACCTACCCTCATAACATATCTCAAATCCTATCTCTCCACTTCACAGACTGCTCAACCTTCATCTTCAGCACCTACTGTGAAATCTTCATCTTCCAAGCCAAAGAGGACAAAGAATGTTCCTCAAACACCTCAAAAGAGAAGGAGGATTGATTTGAGAGATGAATCTGATTCTGAGGAACCGGTTCCTGCTAGAGAACCTGTTGTAACTGAAGCTGAGAAAGAGATTTCTCAGAAAGATTCTGAAATTGGGGGTTCTAGGCTTCTCAAGAGGCTTAGACGAATGACAGTTCCTGAAACTCCCAAGGAATCTAAATCAACAAGGAAGTACAAGAAACAGAGGGCACAAAGGCCAGTTTCAGATGATGAAGAGGAAGCAGCTAAGGAAGGGGATCCGGAATCTCTGATCTCACAAGACAAGGAATTTGCTCTAGTCACTTCTTCTCCATCAACTCCATCTCAGGAAGTTGTATCTGACAAGGCTAACTCACCATCTCTGTCTCTTGTTGATCCAAGCACAAGTGCTGATATTGATGTTCAACACTTGGTTGTGTCTGAAGTATTTCTCTTAGAAGCTCTAACAGCAAATAATCCTTCCACAACACCTGTTACTGATGCTGTTCAAACTTCAGAGTTATCAACAACACCTTCTCTGCATCAAGATGCTGATGATCAGACTTTAGGTGAGCATCAGGATGTGGCTGTTGATCAGAACTTAGTATCAGATCAGCAATTAGAGGATGATGAAGCCTCCATTGCTACTCACACTGTTGTCTTATCAGAAGATACTGATTCTTTAAGTTCTGATGCTGTAAATGCTGGAGATATTGGTGATGCTGCTCCAACTGTAGATGCTGATGAAGCAGGTCCTTCAGGACATACTCCTCAACAGACTCTTCCTAAGTCTGAACTGGTAAAGAAGTTTGTTACCGGGGAAGCACCGGTACCTTGGAGTAAAACTCCTGCAGGTCAGGAGTGGACTAAGGAATGGAACTCAGTTTCATGTGTTCCAACTGAAAAACATCTTGCTGAGCACTTGACTAAAGCTGATGAAATGTTAAATTCTGATGATTTTAAAACCCAGCTTAGAGTCGCTGCATTGAGTACTAAACATCTACAAGGTCTTCATTCAACTACTCATGCAGAGCTACACAAGATTCAGGAGAACTTTATCAAACAGGAACAAGTTTGGAAAATTGATAAGAAAAAGTTCTTTCAACCTACCATTGACAGGATTGCTTATATTGAGAAAACTCAAGAGAAACAACAAGCTTGGATTGATGAAATTCTGACAAATCAAGCTTCTCAGCAATCGCAACTTACTGAAATCCAATCCTCAGTGGAATTACTTATCTCTCTTTTACTACCTGCTGATGCCAAAAAGGGGGAGAAGGTAATTAAGTCCAAATGCAAAACTAACAAGACACTGCAAGGAAAGGATGATGGAAATGATGATCAAGGATACTCTGGAATGGGTAGCGGTCATAGTCAAGGTAGAAGGTTTACATCAAGACAAGCTAGTCACAGGACAAGTTCTGATACTGGGAAAAGAATAAGTTCTGATGCTGGTAAAAGGATAAGTTCTGATGAACTTCTAGATCTTGATGAGGAAATGTCAAGACAGTTATTTCTTCAAGAAAATCCAGGAATGGACTTGGAAAGTTTAAAGGAAGAAGAAGCCAGACTTAAATCAGAGAAAGTCACATCTAAATCTGAAGCTTCTGGTAAAAAATCACTTCCAAAACTCAAAGGCATTGTGATCAAAGAAAGGACACATACTGAAGCAACATTGGCTAGATCACAACCACAGATAGATCCAAGATCCAAGGGTAAATAAAAGGTTGTGAACCTATCAAGGTTTATGTACCTCTTGAGGAAGAAGAAATTACTGATGAAAAGGATGATCTTGCTCTGACTTCAAGAAAAGTTCTTAAAACATCCTCTGACATGGCTCAAGTTGTTCAGAGTCAAGAAATTGTAAGTTCTGATATTCAGAAGAAGCAAGTAACCTCTGACATAGCTCAAGTTAACTTGATATCAGAAAATAGATCAAAGACACTCCTACCCGGATTCACTAAAGCAAAACAGACTCAATTTTTGAAGACTACTGCAAGTGGTTTTGAAGCAAGAGTAGTTACTGGAAAGGAAGCTAGAGATAAAACTGGATTGGGAAGTGCTGATGAAAGAAGAGTACACAACACTACCAATGATCCAACTTTCTTGAGTGAACCAGGTATTGGAGCAACTCCTGAGAGATTGAATCAACTGGAATCTGTACAGATGGTTTACCATACCTACTTGAAAGAATACATCATGTTGTATTTCATGACAGATGAATAACAGGGACTGCTGCAAACTACTTAAAAGAATAGATTCAGAGACAGAAAAGGCTTTATTCTGTTAAGTCTGACAGCATATATGTTCCAAAGTACAGAGATCACAATGGTGATATTGTTGATATGAAGCCTAATACTGCACAGATCAGAACATATCTTGGTATTAAGGGACTTGAATTCAATCTAGAGTCTGACAAAGCTTATGTCATAAGACTAGATCAGGAGTTGAGAAAAGCAAAGATCAATGATCTCAGAGCTGCAATCTTTCAAACTGGTGAAGATACTGCAGAGCTTAAAGATGTCAAAAGGAGAATGATTGATGAACTCAGATATGCCGAGAAATGTTTGTTGAAGAACTATCTCAGAACAAATCCTGACATCAGAGAGATCAGAAAATGATGAAGCCAAGTCGAAGATCTACAACTGCTTAAATTCTGATATTTATACAGACTGAAGTTGTTATCAGAAGTTGAAATTGGTAAAAGCTTTAAGGACTGTAAGTTGTAGTTATCTAGTCTAATTCTCATGCATTTGTACTTAATGTTTTTGACATCATCAAATATCTGTTAAACTTGTATATTATGTTAATTTACAAGTTGGGGGAGATTGTTAGATATATTTGATAATGTCATGGCTAATATGTTTTATGTTTAGCTTTCAAATCTTACTTGAACTTGATAAATCAGTACTTAACTATTGATCAGTACTTATACTGGAAGTCAGGACTTAAGGATATCTGTACTTATGTTATCAGGAGATAATCATCAGAAGATAGATATCAGAACTTAAGTGCTGAAGGACGATCAGATAAGGACAGTAGCTGATTAAAGGAAAGAAGATCAAGATAAACATAAGAAGAGATATGCATGAAGAAGGAATTCTGTAAAGAATGGAATACTTGGAAGAAAAGATATCTGATTGATATATTTTAGGAAGCAGAATTATATTCCATATCAATTAGTGATTATCTTGTAACTGTGTAGTATATAAACACAGACATAGGGTTTACACTATAAGTGTTATCATTATTAGAGAAGATTATTCATTGTAACCCTAGCAGCTCTCGTGATATTTGTTCATCACTGAGAGGTAACAGTTCCATACTGTAACAGAGTTTATTGTTTCAATAAAGTTTGTTTTATGTTACTTAAGTTCTTAAAGTTCGATTTGAGTGTACTATACAATGTATTCACCCCCTCTACAGTGTGTGTGTGACCTAACAGAATAGCTAAGTGATTTTACTTATCAAATGAATGGATTTATAAATGTTTTGGGTTTTGAGAGAAATGATTTTGTTACAAGTATTCCTGCCCAAGTGAATGGGGGAATAAAATTATTTAGGGTGTCGATTGATTCGGCTCCTTCTGAATAAAATGTTTTAAGATTGGATGATCACAAATTACGTAAAAGGCCGTGGCGGCGGTCCATTGGAGATTTAGGTGTTATATCGGATATAATACCTTTAGGCTGATATGTGCCTTGGGTGCCCCATTTGTTTAGTTGGATATGCTTCGGCATATCGGTGTTACTCTGCGGCTGATCACCGGCGGCAACACACCGTCGTTCGAGAATTCCAATCTAAATTACTATATTGCTTTTGATAATCTTATAAGGAATGGTTTATCAACTATTTCTGTTTTGGATTAAAGGTGAAATGCAGTTTTGATTCAGTTTCTGATTTATGCTTATACTTACTTTGTTGTTAAATAGTAAAAGGTGGTATTAGTATAGATGATTAATGTTGACTTCAGTATGGGATGTTGTGAGCATCAAAGTTCATATTGGTATCTAATTTGATATGACTACAAAATAAGTATTAATATCAAGAGTTCGGTTTTGAATAAAGTTTATGATTCAATCTATAATCATTGTTTCATGTTATTGTTGTTTACGATATTTCCGTAAACACTGTTTTACGAGTTTTATCCTCGTCAAGATTCAAAGTATTGCTGAAGCATTTCGTTTGAAAATATCAAAAGGATTTTGAATACAATTAAGGAACCAATTCTGGGGTTCCTCGGCTAAAATTCTATGTATCAGCAATCATGATTTTAAATGTTCTGCTCTAATGTAGATATCAGTTTTATATCAAAATGACTATATATATATTACAATAATCTTGCTGAGCATTTCTTTCTCTCATACTTTCCTGTTTTCAAATTTAACCTCCAGTGAGGATTAGCTTACGATGTTTAGCTGCGTAATTCAAGGAAGCAGAGAAGAAGCTTTTGGAAGGTGGTTGGTCCAGGGTTTGCGGACTAGTGTAAGTTTTGTTGTATAAAGTTGTTTATATTATATTATATTATATTATAGTTGTGTATTTTATAGTTGGGCCTAGTATACTTCTTTTCGAAGTTATACTAGCAGGTTAGTATTGAATTGAGAATTGTTGAAAATAGTTTTAAAAGAAAGTGAAAAAATTATTTGTGGAATTTGGATTTCTTGTTTCTAGAACTGTAACCTTGAAAGATCTTGGATTAGTTTGGGGTCATAGATGTTAAATATCTTCCGCTGGCATTTGTATATTGATTAAACAGGTTATTTTGGATTGAGATTTTATAGTGACGACCAAATCCCTTGACCCCAAATTTGGGGATGTTACACATTTAGTATGCCTTACTGGAATAACATGTTTGCACAAAATATGCCTTTCCTTGTTAATCAGCATGTGCATGATAATTCTGCAATGATGAATGGTTTTAAGGGTTCAATTCAATTGACTAAGGATGAATCTAAAATGTCTAAGTCAAATGAAGACAAGCCTAAGAAACCTAAGAAAAAGGCTAACAAAACAGGACCCAAGGAAACTTGGGTACCAAAGTCAACTTGATTTGATTTTGTTGCGTACAGGGAAACAGAAAAAATATTTGGTATCTGGATAGTGGGTGCTCAAGGCACATGACTGGAGATTCTACCCGGCTCACTGAGTTCAAGAAAAGAGTTGGCCCAAGTATTACTTTTGGAGATGAAAGCAAGGGTTATACTGTGGGATATGGCTTGATTTCAAAGGATAATGTTATCATTGAAGAGGTTTCTCTAGTGGATGGACTCAAGCATAATTTTTTGAGTATCATCCAGCTTTGTGACAAGGGCAACTCTGTAAAATTTAATTCTGAAGCCTGTGTTGTGACCAACCAGAGAAGCAATAAAGTGGTTCTCACTGGAGTGAGAAAAGGAAATGTGTACTTACAGATTTCAACTCATCAAATGTAGAATCTGTCACTTGTCTATTTAGCAAGGCAAATCAAGATGAAAGTCGGCTATGGCATAAGAAGCTATCCCACCTTAATTTTAAGACTATGAATGAGCTAGTCAGGAAAGACTTGGTGAGAGGTATTCCTCAAGTAGAATTCTCAAAGGATGGACTGTGTGATGCATGTCAGAAAGGAAAGCAAATCAAAGCATCATTCAGAAAGAAGCTTGATTCAACAATTGAAGAACCTCTACAACTATTACACATGGATTTGTTTGGACCAGTCAATGTGTTGTCAATATCAAGGAAAGATACTGCCTAGTAATTGTGGATGATTTCTCAAAGTTCTCTTGGACATATTTTCTAAAATCCAAAGATGGAGCTAGTTAAATCATCATCAATCACATAAGGCAAGTCAACAATCATCCTGACTTCAAAGTAAGAAGAATTAGGAGTGACTGGAACTGAGTTCAAGAAGTCTGTGATGAAATCATTTTGTGAAGAGAATGGGATCATGCATGAATTCTCAGCAGCAAGAACCCCACAATAAAATGGTCTGGTGGAAAGGAAAAATATATCTCTTATTGAAGATGCAAGGACAATGCTAGAAAAATCAAAGTTATCTACATATTTTTGGACTGAAGTTGTAAATATTGCATGCTATACTCAGAATATTTCTTTGATTAATCAAGCAAAATGCATGACACCCTACCAATTATTCAAGAACAGGAAGCCAACACTAAACTTTCTTCATGTCTTTGGCTGTGAATGCTATATCTTAAGGAATCAAACTGATCAGCATGGGAAGTTTGATGCCAAAGCAGATTAAGGCTTTTTTATTGGATATACAGTTGGAAAAGCATATAGAGTCTACTATCTCAGACCCAACATTGTTATGGAATTTGTACATGTTGTGTTTGATGATAAAAAGATTGAAGGGCTGCAAGATGGAGATTTCCATGAAAGCCTCAAATTTGATAATGTTGAGATAATTTGTGATGATCATAGTGATCAAGAAGAAAGACCTAAAGACAATGCAGAAAAGTCTACAACCAATGAAGCACATAATTCAACATCCGTCGAGAGACAAAGTACATCATCCGTTGAAAGATAATCTGCATCATCCGTCGAAAGGCAAAACTCAACATCCGTTAAATCATCAATAAAAATTGAGGGCCAATACAGATCACAATCAGAAAGGACCCCTACCACAAATCAAAGATTCACAAACTCAGGGGGAATTTCTTCTAATCAAAACTCTATCACTCATCAAGACAACAATGAGGCCTCTTCATCTAGAGCTAATCTACCTCAACAAAGAAAATGGACTAGAGATCATGTAATATCCGGGATATAGCGTGTAATTATTTTTATCGCTAAATGATTATTATATGATTTTTGGTGAATTATCTGATGATTGGTGTGGAAATATGGATATTTATATATGATAAGGTATATGTATGTTAATTTTAATACGTCCAGAATAAAATATAGATAATTATGATATTTTTCTGGTAATTTTGGAGTGTTATATGATTTTATATTAATTTATGAATTTATTAATTATTTTCTGAATAATTACAAAACTATTTTCTAAAGCCGAGAATCGTCCAACTTCAACCGTTTTTACGTTTTTACAACCCGAAACTCTTCCGAAAACTCCTTCCTAACCTAATTTGATAATTCCGGACATTTTCCGTATTTTGACTTTTTCGATCCGGATAATTCCGGACATTATTTTCATATAAAGTGTTTTAGAAGAAGCCCGGTTTGGATAATTATCCAATACAGGTATTAAATCGGATCATTTTTGCAGTTACTTAGCGGCTATGCAACTAATTTATCGATCTAATACGATCCAAAACGAACCAATATTCCATAAATATAAATAGCCTATTTGTTATCTTATTTTATTCGTATAATCATAATCAGTCAGTCAAAACTGATAAAATACAGAGAAACCCCCAAATTAAATGTCGCATTCTTCATAATCAATCGCACAAACGAAGGCGTCATCGAACTCCGATTCAGGCGTGCAATATATCAAATTGAAGCTCTCGAAAAACTCTTTCTGAATCAACCATCCATTTTTGTGCAGAAATCAAGGTATTTTTCCTAGTTAATTATTTTATTTTGAATTATTTATGGATTAAATTATGAATTCTTGTTCTTGATATTTTTGATGTGATTTGATGGCAGAATCATGTAGATCTTTACTTCCTGGTCATTTTGGTATAATATATGACTAATTTGGAGTTAAATAACATGTTCAAATTGTTGTTTGATTCTCGAATTGAAAAATTAGGATTTATATGTTTGAATGTTTGAATGTTCTTGATTGGAAATTGGGCATTCCTTTATTTGGGGTTATTAGTTGATTCTGAGGATTGGTTATGCTCCTTATTTGATTTACAATCGATTTATGTATCTGTTGATAACAAACGATTCCTGGATCGGTTTAATTGAACATCACCGAAAAATACAAAAGTGCGGCGGCGGGAATTTCGTTCCGATTTTCCGGCCTGTACAGGAGATGTTTGTGGGTTGTGATTGTACGAATGTGATCGTGGAAGCGTAAGGATCATTTGCTATCAATTTGAGGTTGTTCGGGGTTACTTTGAGGAGACCGGAAAAGCTCTATAGCGGCGGCCATGAAGATCCGGCTGACGGGTGGTAGAAGACGGGGATGGGGGGGATTACTATTTCCACCCCTGTCGTTTACAAAACTTACAAATTTTATATTTCGGTTTAAAAAGCTTGAAAAAATCTGATTTATGTTTTAAAACTTTCAAAAATCAGATTCTTGTTTTAGTATTTTCAAAAATTGTATTTTCTTTTTATATTATTTTCAGAAATTAATTTTTAATTATTTAAAAATTCCACAATTCAATATTTAATTTCTGAAATTTATTTTTAATTTAAAAATAAATCTTGATTATTTAATTAATTAATTTTAGTTGATAATTAATTATTTAATTAGTCAATTAATTTAAATATTAATTGATTGATTAATTTAATTAGTTATTAATTAATTTGAATTGATTGTTTAATTAGATTTAATTATTTATTTTCATTTAAAATTTCCGAAAAATAGTTTCGAGCTTTAAAATATTATTTTAAAGTATTTTTAAGGCTCGATAATTATTATTAAATTGTTTTAAAGTCAGATTCGGGTATTCGAACCCTGTTATTTAATTATAAAAAGATTCAGAGTCCCATTTTAATTCTGAAAAATGTTCAAAAATTCGTATTAAATACCTGGAAAATCGTTTTAATCCCGAATCTTCTTCGAATAGTTATTTTAATTGAATATCTTACATGCTATGTGTTATATATGATATGATTGATGCATAATATGACTATACGTGCATTGTTTGATTGTTTTTGCAATAACTTTCAATCCGTAAATCGGATTTGGGTAAAACGAAGGGTAGATAAAAGCTTATGATGTCTATGTGACGATTAAAATAATATGAGATTGAATATTGATAGATACTTGTTATCCCTAGCAGAGTAATCGAGGTATAGAAAAAGAAAGTCAGTGATCTGTAAATAGAACTGAAGCGTAGAAAGAAAAGGCAAGTGATTGATGAATAAAAGCAAGTCATAGAAGAATAAAGAAAGTGATTGATGAGCAAAACTGTTAGATGAGTACAAGTAAAGTCTGAAATCATCCATGATAAGGCAAGTACTTTTGAACCTTCCTCAAGATAGATTGCAAATATTTTTGAACTTTCTCAAAACATGTTGTAGTATTCAAAATAAATCCTGATTTATATTGAAAATGCTTTAAACTATTCAACCTTGAACCCTGATCGTATCGTTGAACTTGAGCCGTAAGCTTTATTTCTTGTGAACCACCAATGGTTGATTCCCCAGATATTAAACCATACAAATACAATACTACCCCACAAATACATACATACCATGAACCAAGTATTTCAACAGAATTTCTTGAGTATACAAAAACTTATATACCATGGAATACCCTATCACATCAAATATCTATACCCTGTATTATCATTAAATTATTGTTCTTCATATACTTGATTTTTCATCATGTGTAAAGTCGTTCTTCATATTTACAACTTGATACACCCTGATGATACTTGTGAAATGTGTCATGCTCTGAGATAAATGTATTATTAATGTTATTTATGATTCTGTTTTTATTGAATTGCAATGGTTATCATATTGAATAGTTTTAGAATTGGATGGTTTTATAAATGGGGACCAGATTCGTGGTCAGACCAGATTCGTGGTTATATTAGGCCAATGCGTGCCTTGGACCCAGTATATGGAGCAGAGCTGGGAGCCTTGCTCGGGGTTAGTGCGTGATTGATCAACAGCTTAACCTTGGTTTTTAAAATGAAAAGTGAATATCCAATTCTAATCATTGCTTATCCAGAAAATTGATTCTTCTGAATCATTTCAATTGGTCATTGTTTAACCTCAGTTATCGCTATTATGACTTGCTGAGCTAGTTAACTCACTCTTACAAATCTTTTTATGTTATCCTATAATTGAAAAAGGAAATTGTTGGTAACGAGGATTCCCAGTCCAAGGTACGAGCTAGGATTCCAGGTTAAGTTGGATCAAGCTAGCGGGAGCTTTATATTGTAGATGAGTTATGCAGAATTGTAAGAATGATATCATTATCAGTTATAAGTGGAACTAGTTGGGTTTTGGTACGATGTAATAAAAGATAAGGTTGTGGTTATTTTCGTACTTTAACCTGTTGCGTTCTGTGGTTGTGTAAAGAAGGGTCAATGCATATAATATTTTATATACAGGTTTATATATTAGGTGTGTGTGTTGTGAAACCCAAACTTCTGACCCGGGTTTGGAAGGCGTCACGGGTTTGGTATTAGAGCTACAGGTTATAAGTCACTGAAATAAGCCTAGATTGTCGGAAATGGATAGAGGGTTAGGATGATGATTAGGAAATAAAAAGATAGAACATCTAGAGGTTGAGTACGACTGTACAATAGCTTTTGGTATGACTCGTGATGAGATTCGAGATTCTTATCTAGCGACGTGATTGTTAGATAGCGGCGATGGTAGATTCTTTTATCCCACGATCATCTGATCATTCGGAGCCTTCAGTCGGAGGATCATCATCTAATTCACGCCCTATTCTTCGACCGGTATTAGCCATATCACCTCCTATTGTGACGGTTGCACCTTTTCAAACTATTATTCCATCCCCTGATGTGAGACCACCTATTCGAGGATCCCCACATGCTGATTCTGGTTCTACCGAATATTCAGCTGTGAGTGCATCTTTTCTTTCTACCCTACACCTTGTTCTATACTTAAAACCCGTCTTATGAAGTAATAGCACCTATGAGGATGGATTCGAGAGCTACAACATATGTTCACGAGGTATTAAAGAAGGTGAGAAAAAAAACCTAGAGAGAGGATTCGTGTGTTCCTGAAAATAACCTCTATCAGGATATATGGAGCTACCAGTAAGTATGTCACCTATGATTATCTTATGGAATGAGCTAGATGGATTTTAAAGAAATTTGGGAAGATTGGAAATCGAGAGTTTTCTTGAAAGTAGATGATGATGTTATGACCAAACATGATGTGTATAGTAGTAATGTGATGTGATATTAGTCGACCTTGTTTTATAAAATAGATTTGATGATTACTGGATAGGCTTGTTATACTTAGTAGTCATAAGAGATGATGATGATGGGAGTGTTACCAATATGTAAGACTTGAAGAGAAGCTACGAATAAGATAATATGCAACGGTAACTGGAATTTTTGTCGATCAATGAAGGCAAAATGGACCCAATAAAAGGTAGAAGATAAAAGGAAATGAATGAGCTCTTATTTGAGAGTTTCCCTAATTTGATACTTAGTAGTGGTTGAGAAAGATGACAACCAACTCATATTGTAATAACGACCGGGTGTGTGATTTCCAAAATTTTAAACAGTTTTCAAAAGAGATTTTCTTAACAAATTTTTTCTAAAAATCCTTTGATTAAAATAGGTTTTAAAAACTTGGTTGTCAAACTACTACTTGAGTTTCTTGTTTATTATAAGATTCAGATTATTCAGAAGAATACTTGTTCTATAAGTTAGTATAGTTCGTTTAGAAGGCCAAGTGGACTCGCTATAATGGAGAAGAATGCAAATGTTGTTTGATAAGTTTAACGACAGAACCATATACGGAGAAATTGTTCATCCAATTTCTGAGACGATTAGAGTTCAAAGAATACGTCGATTCACAAGAAGCCGATTATGAGCAAGGAAGATTGAGAAAATCTCTAGACTTTTCTAAAGGAATAATATTATTTGAAAAGAAGTTGATATGTTGAATTATCAGTAGCGTAAGCGAAATTTGAAGTTATGATTGTAAATCTTGTAAGAGTGTAAGTAGGGTCGAATTATAAAAAAATACTGAACCTGGATGCGCGATGCTAAAGATACAAGACCTAATAAATGAGAATTTATTCTAATGATCAATTTAAGAAGGCATTTCAGAGAACCTTCCAAACTTAATATATAACTCGAAATGGGATCTATTGATCGAACAAGCGCTGAAGCTGTAAATAGATGAAATGTGGATGGAGACCAATGATATAGTTCTTTCCTATAATCCTATACATTCTTATGAATCTTGAATGAAGTATGAACCTCTTTCATAATCAGCTCTATGAGGTGATAAGAAAATTGTTGTATTCCTTTCAACAATCATTTTTCCCCTCAAGTCTTATTTTCTGATTGAGATAAGCAGTATTATGGTGTGACTCTTTGTCAAAATAACGAAGAGTCTGGTGGGACGCCACCTAATCATGTGCTGTATACCATATAGTATGAAAGACTGGCCATCTTGAGTACAAATATGGTTATCTCGTTCATATCTAGATCATCATTTATTCTTTTTTCTTCAATTATGACTTGTTGATTTATGGATCATCCCGATTGTTTCCTTGTACTGTTATCTCTTACAAAAAAGTTTCCAATCAGAATCATATACACAAATTCCCTTCTTGCATAAGGTATATTCCTTCAATGTTTTAAAAGGAAGTGAAATGAACGCGTGTAGCAAATTGAGTTACATGACGAGTATGGATAATTGCAGGCCAATAAATGGTGGACATATACCTGCAAAAAAGAATCATTATGCCAATAACGTGGTTGTCACGATGACATCAAATCAGAAGCGGAAATCTGTATAAATGGTACACTTCAAATTTGAGATTTTGGTGTGAATTGAACTAGTTAGCGGAACGTCTGAGGTAAATTAACTAGAGAAATAAGAAAGTAAAGTTGCGTGTATCGAATAAGGCAAATGATTGATTGGAAAGTAGAAGCGAATAAAGAAATTCTTAATAATAACCAGATAATCGATTAATACATTGTGAAGATGAAGCATACCTCAATCATGTGGGAGATACTATCATGAAGGTTAAAGATCGAAGAAATGCTAGTTACGAATAAATTTTGAGTGTGTTTTTCAAAGAATGGTTGGGCTTTTCCACTTAAATAAGTGAGTTATGGTAAATTTGATACTCATAACTGAGCCAGCAAAGAAGGTTCAGTATGGAAAGGCATAGGTGGAGATGAAGATATGGTGGTTTAACTGCAACAATTTTTAAGAAGTGATGCTTTAAAACCAACTGAATTCTTTCACAAGATTATGATTGTGTTGGTTGAGACCGTGTGTTGGTTATCAGAAGTTGAATAAGTTAACTAATAAAAACAAGTGTACTGGTTAAGGGTAGATAAATTGTAAATTAGAGAGCTTGAATTGAAATAGAAACTAGAAGAATTCTAGAATAAATGGTAATTGTATTCATTAGTGATATTCTGTTATAATCAAAAGAAATGAGAAAAGGTATGGTATAATAAGAATATAAGTATATATGGTGGTGAAATGGTGAGCTTAGAAGGTGGCAGTTGATTGGTGTACTTGTGGATTGATAGTTGGTTATTTGATTGATTGTTGGTGTCGGCTTGAGTCCGACTGGTAGACAATCATATAAAGGAGATGCTGCCCAAATTTTTGGAAAATACCCTACTTTTAAACATATAAAGTATAGTTCCGTCTGTTATCGATAATCTTGTTGATAATCCAAATAATTGTGATCTCGGTTCTTGGAAGAGGATGTTAGAGCATATTCGACTATATATAATTGGTCTTTGATTTCCTTTAGCTAGTCATCAATTGGTGTAATTGATCAATTGAGTGAATTAATTGTTTAATGTTACCAACTAATGGTCAGTTAGATAGAAATCGATTCCAATTAGATTAAGTTAAATTTTGATGTGATTTTCAAATCTGAAATCAAAGTAATGAGAAATTTGGAAAAAGTAAGGACACTAGTAGAATTCAGAAATTGCTGCAAGTGTGTGGGGATTTACTTGGATGAATATGCCCTTTATAATGGACAAGAGAAATTAAAAGGTTATTGGTATGGACAAGCGAGAAGAATGTTTTTCGAGAACTAAAGATTTAAGATAGAGCAGATTGAAGGAAGGAAAGAAGGGAAGAAGGGAAGAAGGGAGGTGGAATAAAGAAGAGATTAATAGCTACACCAATATGGATTTTATTAGACAATCAAAGAGATTTTATCATCTGCAATAAAGTTTTATTAATGGACGTCTTGTTTCAAAGTATTTTGATAATCACATGATAAATGATTTATCAAGTATTTCTGTTTTGGATAAAATGTGAGATACAGTTTTAGTTCAGTTTCTGATTGATATTGATACTTAGGTTGTTGATAAATATTAAAAGTGGTATTAATATAGATGATTGATGTTTACTTCAGCATGGAATGTTGTGAGCATCAAAGTTCGCATTGATATCTAATTTGATATGACATCAAAATGAGTATTAATATCAAGATTTTGGTTTTGAATGAGCTATGAGAATGAAGAACGAAAATAAGAAAGAAAGTGGAATCAAAATGATGATAAAGAAACTTTATATAATTCCATGATATAGGTAAGATGTGGGTAATATGAAGGAAAGAAGTAAGGTGAAAAAATTAGGAAAAATTTGTAAATTGAGATAGGGAATGCATCCCAAGAGTACGATTAAGTACCGAGGGCTAAAAGAAAATATCTAGTGACCAGACATGAAGAGAAAATGGGGGAAAACATGTAAATAAATGTTATACCTACCCAAAAATTAAGGCGGGACATCAAAGGCTAGTGGATAAATTTCGCCAAGAAACGTCGTAGTGAAGTCACCTAAGAACCAAAGTTTGTCCAATAAGTGGGTTAGTTACTGCTTGAAGAAATGGTGGTATGTTATCAGATCCAGAAATTGATTGTAAATGATCAATATTATTTGATTTGAGATTTGACAGGAGTATTCATAATACGATGAATTATCTTGAACCAGAATAGTATATACCACTCCTAGATGAACGGGCATTAAGTAAGGCAAAACTAAAAGATAGGAATTTGGCTAAACATCGATAACTCAAGATATTCAAGCTACTCCGAGAATATGATACGAGACATAGATGTCAAAGAAGACTTTCTGATAGTATGGCATAAAGGAAAAATAAACGACTAGACATCAAGGAAAGCATTACAGTCAGTTTCGGACGAGAACTTCTTAGAACTAAAATAAATGATAATATGGGCTATAATATGTTGGTAATACCTCCAGGTTAGTGTATTTTCTTCTAAATAGTAAGAGATTTTCGCGCGGTAAATATACTCAATTGTGATTCAAGGAAAATAAGATATGGTGATAAGTTTGTGCGTCAATCATATGCAGTCAAGATTTTCTCATTAATTCTGGTATAATTTCGAGAACGTCAGAGATCGAATACTCCATGGTTTCAATATATCATTCGCAGATGGACAAGAAGATTAAGGGGACGATTAAAGAGCCTTGAATGCGATTGGAAGTAATTACAAACTAGGTTAATTGAACAAAAAAACATGTGGGAATGAGGTTCAACAACCAGTAACTATTGCAAATGCTCGTGAGCACGAATTACTAGAATTAGAAAGAAAAGAGAATTAATATGCATTATGTTGATCCTTTTTAGATAGTAAAAATAGGCAGGATAAGTATAAGTGAGTTGGCTTCACCGCCACATGTATAGCAGATTCGTAGAGTGTTTATACGTGTATATTCAGGAAGAGTAATCTAGCTCTGTTATATATTAAAAATGGAGACTTGAGTTGAGTTATATGAGCAACTAATAGAATATGATGTCAGCAAGAGGCTGTTAAGTAATGAGTGATGCTGCAAGTAAAAGTCAACAAAAAGTTGTAAGGTTGAGGGATCAACTTGAGAAAATGGAAGTGAGATACTTAAATGTATCATTATTTGATCCTTAGTATGTTTCTGAGGACATAATCCTTTTAAGGGGGAAGGATGTAATATCCGGGATATAGCGTGTAATTATTTTTTTATCGATAAATGATTATTATGTGATTTTTGGTGAGTTATCTAATGATTGGTGGGGATATGTGGATGTTTATATGTGATAAGGTATAGGTATGTTTTTTTTAATAGGTCCAGAATAAAATATAGATAATTATGGTATTTTTCTGGTAATTGGAGTGTTATATGATTTTATATGATTTTATGAATTTATTAATTATTTTATGAATAATTACAAAACTATTTTCTAAAGCTGGGAATCGTCCAACTTCAACCGTTTTTACGTTTTACAACCCGAAACTCTTCTGACACTCCTTCCTAACCTAATCTATTAATTCCGGACATTTTCAGTGTTTTGACTTTTTCGATCCGGATTACGGTATGACCCGTGCGCGGCCCGACACAAAATTTTTGATACGATAATCATTTCGATAAATCAACAAAAACCCGTATTCTCAAAAGACGAGATAATATTACATTATTTTTGTATAAAGTGTTTAATATGAAGCCCGATTTGGATAATTATCCAATACGGGTATTAAAATTGGATCATTTTTCCAGTTACTTAGCGCCTATGCAACTAATTTATCGATCCAATATGATCCAAAATGAACCAATATTCCATAAATATAAATAGCCTATTTGTTATCTTATTTTATTCGTATAATCACAATCAGTCAGTCAAAACCGATAAAATACAGAGAAAAACCCTAATTAAATGTCGCGTTCTTCATAATCAATCGCACAAACGAAGGCGTTATCGAACTCCGATTCGAGCATGCAATATATCAAATCGAAGCGCTCAAAAAACTCTTTCTGAATCAACCATCCATTTTTGTGCTGAAATGAAGGTATTTTTCTTAGTTAATTATTTATTTTGAATTATTTATGGATTAAATTATGAATTTTTGTTCTTGATGTTTTTGATGTGATTTGATGGCAGAATCATGTAAATCTTTTCTTCCTGGTCATTTTGGTATATTATCTGACTAATTTGGAGTTCAATAACATGTTCAAATTGTTGTTTGATTCTCGAATTGAAAAATTAGGATTTATATGTTTGAATGCTCTTGATTGGAAATTGGGTGTTTCTTTATTTGGGGTTATTGGTTGATTTTAAGGGTTGGGTTATGCTCCTTATTTGATTTACAATCGATTTATGTATTCGTTGATAACAAACGATTTCTGGATCGATTTAATTGAACATCTCCGGAACAAAGGGGCAGCGGCGGGAATTTCGATTTTATTTTTCGGCCTGTACATGAGACGTTTGTGGGTTGTGATTGTACGAACGTGATCCTGGAAGCGTAAGGATCATTAGCTATCAATTTGAGGCTGTTCTGGATTACTTTCAGGCGACCAGAAATGTAACGCCCTCCAAACCTGGGGTATAAGTCTGGGGGTTACGAGCTAATCACCAACCTGTACAATCTTATTAATAAATAATTAAGAAATGAAACTAAACCCCTTTAACACTAACCAGGACCTTTTTAGGTTGAAGTATGAAAACAAGAACCACTAACTACTTTTATTACAAACCAACATTCAAAATCTCACAAACTCTTTTTATTACAAACCATTGTCTAATTTATTTTAAACTAAGTTCATCTTTTATTCAACCATACATACTATCTATCAACACTCCACCTGCTCGGGCAACTCAAAGCTTTCTTCCTGGATTGGGATCAACACCTTGGGTATGAGAGGATCCCGAGGCTTGACCCGCTTCTTTACCACTTGAGTCGTGATGGGTTTCATATTCCTTCTTAACTGAAAACAATAAGGTGAATAACAACAAAAGGGGTGAGCCAAAAATTTGCTCAACAAGTCCACAAAATATAAATAGTGTTAAAGCAATTTAAATGAATCCGTAACCCAGGTATATCTGCAAAGATATAACCTCATGAGAATAGAAAGAAGGCCATTACTGGCTAATACAAACGAACTAAACTAGACTCAAGTTCGCAGCTATACCCTGCTGATCAGCCAGGATACATTGCAGATCTATATCTCACTATATAGATCCTATCGGGCACCCAGGCACTACAGCCCATCTCAAGGATCCGGTTTTGTTCCGGTCCTTGGGATTAAGTAAACTTAATCCCCAAAGTAGTATTATCTAGTCCCTGGAATAGCAACCAGAATAATCGGTATGCTTTGATATATTCTAATCACCTGAATATATCAATAATTGTGAATGACAATTAGAATATGAATAATGAATTCAAATGAAGAGAATAATTCAAGAATCGAACCGAAATATGAACAAAAGAATTAAAGGAGTACAAGCGTAATAAGAATTTGAAATGAATATTACTATTCTGAAAGTAGAATAGGGGAGAAACTTGCCTTCTGCGCGACTTACTGCAATTAAATTACTTTCGTCTATCACCTACTTGGCCTGCCTTGTTGTCTTAGCTTCTGTTAGAAAAATAGACTGGTTAAGTCATTTTGTACTTCAATTGCATCTTGAATCGACTTCATTTCGTTTCTATTATCTACCCATGCGCTCATGACTGACTCTTATATTACATATAAGCAAGTAAGACTCGATTAACCACATGATACACATAAGCACATAAGCACATAATCATTTTTTTATAGTTAAAATAAATTTTAGAATCAAAATCGACTCGCTGATTGCTCCGCTAATCACCTTTTGCCTCATTTCCCATTTTTCCGGAATTCTTCGGACTCGTCTCGGCACGCATTTCGACTGATAATCAAGTAATTAATAAAGTCAACTAATTTCTAGAAGAAATTAGGTCTTCATATTATTTTTAATGAAAAGAATTCATTTTTCTGAGTAAAATGGCTTTCATTTCGCTCAATTCGGACTAACGGTTGAATTATTATCAATTAAACATTGATAATTCAATTTATTAATCAATAAAAGTAATTATTACAAATTTTTAAATCCTAAAGTAATTATTTAAGAAAAATCAAAGTCAAAAATAATTTTTTTATAATTTTTGGAGTTAAAATGAATAAGTTATGATTTATTGAAAGTTACTTGATTAATTTTCGAAATAATTAATCATTTTTAATGATTAATAAATAATAAATAACTAATAAATAATTAATAAATAATTTAAAATAATTTAAAATAATTAATCCCTAATTATTAGGATTAATCACAATTTATTACAAATATTTACAACTTATCGTTATTTATTCGATTAGATCGATTATTTATAAATAAATAATCGATATCATTAACTGGTACGTTAATTATTGAATAAATGAGTTATTATTCGAATCATATTTCAACTCAACAATCCACTACTCGTATTTCTACGAGTTATTCGCGTTTCTCGCATAATTATCGAAACATTACCGTTATTATTACAGTTTATGCGACTTAAATTAACTATCTGTATTTAATTACCCGCTACGAGTAATTATTACATATTTTACGAACAATTAACTATCTTCTGAATAATAATAATAATAATATTAATAATCGAACTTATCATTCAATTACTCGTATAATTACGAGTTATTCGTTTTATTCTCCTAATTATCGAATCTTTAATCATAGTATTCGATTAATTTTAATACTTAATTATTAAATAATTACTTAATTACTAAATAATAAATAAATAAGTAATTAAATACTTTATTAAATCACTAAATTCGAATTTATAAATTAAGAAAATAATTTAGGAATTATTAATAATATTTTTGAGAATTTAAAACTGATTTTTAATTGATTTTCAAAATTAATAAAAATAATTTTATTTTATAAAAATATAATTAAATAATTAAAAATCCAGAAACATTTGTCTGAAACCAACCATCTAAAAAAACAGATCAAAACCGGGTCAACCATACTATTGGATTTTAATCGCAGCGGGGGCATGGTAAAACACTTTTACACATACAAAATCCAAATAAAAGCATATAAATCATGGTAAAAACATAGGGATCGAATCTAACCTTTAAAATAATTCGGATAGAACGATCAGAGATCCTTAGCAGTTGCTCCTCAAGTGTGAAGCACTCCACCGGTATCCACCAAGAAAACGATGTTAAGGAGGAGGAAGGAGGTGGAGTGAATTGAGTTTTCCAAACTTTTTGGGTTTTGGGGTTCGAATAAAGTATAGGGTCTATAATAGTATATTTATAGGCAAAATTTTCAGCTGAAATTTTCCCATAAATATTATTATTATTATCCCATTTATTATTCTCATTAATAATTAAAACACCTTTTAATTATTAATCATTTTTCTAAACACTTTAGAAATAATTCTCTCTCTTGATTTAATTTCTAAAAATTAAATCCTTAATTAATAATATTAAGAACTTTTCTTATTAATTTATAATCAATTAAATCTCATTTAATCAATTATTAAATTTGCCAATTAATTATTTATTTCATAAATAAATAATTATTAGCCATTATTAATTAATTCCTCCACCATTAAATCATTCTCTTTTTATGGTGTGACCCTGTAGGTTTAATATTAAGCCGGTAGTAGAAATAAATAATAATAAAACTATTTTATCATTATTTATATAAATTCTCTAATTTATTAAATATGATTAATTAATTAATCATATTTATTATACATCGTGAGGGATACTTCTCAGCATATCGCGACTATCCGGATAATATGAATTCACTGCTTAGAATACCAAGAACCTATTCAGTGAATAGTTACCGTACAATAAACTCCTTCTACCCTACAATGTCCCGATTAAATACAAGGCATGAATCTCGTGTCAAGCCTATCTAATTCAATCACTTGCTTACCATTCCATTTACTATGCTTAGTTCTATGCAAATTAGAAACTCTTTTCTAATTTCATTCACTCTGGCCAGAGATTCCTGAACTAGCATAAGTGGATCAGCCTTGAACATTCGCTTCCTTCACTGGAAGGGGTAGATCCTTTATTGATCATACACTATCTTCGTGTACAAATTCCTATACCCAGTAGAGCCCTAATAATTGTCCCTGGAGACTAAGAACTAAACCAAAGCATAGTTCAGTGTACACAAGATGACTATGATGACCTCAAGTCTAAGGATACTTGTACAACTATCACTATGTGAACAACTGCTGACACGTGAGTGAACTCCATCAGTTGTTCAGCTGGGCGAGTCATGTTCAGTGAACTTATTCTATAATAAGCACCTACATACTAGCTATAGTGTCACCACACAAATGTCTATGAGAACAGACATCCTTCATAATGAAGCAAGCATAGTATGTACCGATCTTTGCGGATTATTAATTACCAGTTAGTAATCCTACGACCAGGAACTATTTAAGTTTAGAGTTATCATCTTTTAGGTCTCACTATTATGATCTCATCATAATCCATAAAAAGCTTTACTCTAAACTATAGTATTTCTTATTTAAACACTTAAATAGATAAAGCCCGTAATAAAAATAAAACAAGTCTTTTATTAATATCAATGAAATCAAAATAGATTACATAAAAGTTATTCCTAAATCCTCATACATGATTGGACTTAGGACATATTCCTTTCAATCTCCCACTTGTACTAAAGCCAATCACTCTGGTATCTAATACCCATCTTGTCTTTATGACGATCAAAGTGACTTTCATAAAGTAGCTTTGTGAGTGGGTCTGCTATGTTATTATGTGTGTCAACTCTAATTCAATACAATACAAGAAATGTTACCGCGCTCCCTCTTACCCTTTTGTAGACGCATGGTTCATCTTCGTTTTTGATAAAATCAAACTCTTTGATTGTCTCATCAAAACGAATGTTCCATCTTTCGAGAAGCTTGCTTTAAACCACATATGGTTCGCAGCAGCTTACACACTAGGTTTTCATTTCTCTTGGAAAGAAAACCATCTGGCTATTTGCCAGATCTCATAGTCATAGTAAGCAGCAATCGCAAGCAAAATCCGAACTGATTATAGCAGGGCTACAGGTAAAAGGTTTCATCAAAGTCAATCCATTGCCTTTGTTTGAATTCTTTTGCCACAAGCCTGGCCTTAAAGGTCTCCACCTGGCCCATCTGCTCTAATTATTCTTTTGTATCCCGTATACATAGATTTCATTCCGGATTTTATGGCACTATGCCATTTCTCTGAGTCTACACTACTCATAGCCTCATTATAAGTTACAGGGTCGTCATCATCAATGATCGACAACTCATTGTCATTCTCAATGACAAGGCCATAATACCTCTCAGGTTGGCGAGACACTCTCCCTGATCTATGAATGGGCTGTTCCACAAAAGGTTGTTCAGTCAGAACAGGTGTTTCCACTCGATCTGTAGTAGTTTGTGCTTCTTGAACTTCATCAAGTTCAATTTTGCTCCCACTGTTTCCTTCAAGGATAAACTCCCTTTCCAAGAAGGTAGCATGTCTGGAGACAAACACCCGATGATCCGTGCAAAAGTAATACCCTAAAGTCTCTTTAGGATATCCCACAAAACTACATTTTACGGATCGATATTCTAGCTTATCTGGGTCAACTTTCTTGACATAAGCTGGACATCCCCAAATCTTAACGTGTTTAAGACTCGGTTTCCTTTTTTTTCCATATCTCATACGAAGTTTGAGGAACAGATTTTGGAAGGCACCATATTCAGTAAATATGCTGAGGTTTCTAATGCATAACCCCATAGGAATACTGGAAGATTTGCATAGCTCATCATGGACCGAACTATGTCTAACAAAGTTCGATTTCTCCTTTCAGATACCAATCTGGAGGAGTCCACTGGGAGACTATACCATTTACTTTGAGATAATCTAGAAACACTCCATTAAAGTATTCACCACCTCGATCTAATCGAAGAATTATAATACTATGTTTGGTTTGTTTCTCCACTTCATACTTATACTCTTTGAACTTTTCAAAGGGCTTCAGACTTGTGTTTCATCAAACACATATCCGAATCTAGATCTATCATCTATGAAAGTAATGAAGTATGAAAATCCACCCATGGATTGCTTAGACATTGGTCCACATACATCTGTGTGTACCATTCCTAGCAAATTTGCAGTCCTCTCTCCATGTCTACTAAATGGAGACTGCAGTGCCATAATGAAGTGAGATTTTCATCATCCCTTTTCTTTTATTAGTTTGTTCAATCTGAAGTAAATTATGTCACATTTATACAGACCATTATTTAAAGTAACACGTCCATAAAGAATATTATCTCTAAGAATAGAACATTCATTATTCTCAATAATAAATGAAAATCCAGCCAAGTCTAACATGGGAATAATATTCCTCACAATCGAGGGAACAAAATAACAATTATTTAAAACAATAGTCTTGCCCGTAGGCATATGTAAATGAAATGATTCTACATCTTCAGCAGCAACTCGTGCTCCATTTCCCATCAGTAGAATCACCTCCTCTTCCTCAAGAGTCCTACTTCTCCTTGGTCCCTGCAATAAATTGCAGATTTGAGAACCACAGGTGGTATCTAATACCCAAGTAAAAATTTGATTTAATGACATATTCACTTCTATCATGAACATACCTGAATCAGAAGCGGTAGTCTCACTACCCTTCTTCTTCTTCAATTTTGCAAGGTAAACCTTGCAGTTCCTCTTCCACTGCCCCACCTTGTTACAGTGAAAGCAAACAACTTTGCTCTTGGGGTCTTCAGCTTTTGGTGGAACCGGCGTTTTCTTACCTACTTTCTTCTTCTTGGAAGGGTTCCTCTTCCTTTTCTTAGGATTGGAACCTTCACCAATTAGAAGAACATAACTCTTCTTGGGGGAAAATTCGATTCCGCAGTCTTCAACATGTTGTGGAGTTCAGGCAGGCTGACATCCAACTTATTCATGTGAAAGTTCACAACAAACTGCGAGAACGAACTCGGAAGCGATTGTAAGACCAAGTCTTGGCTCAGCTCCCCATCCATGGCAAAACCAAGTTGTCCAAGACGTTCAATCAAATTGATCATCTTAAGTACATGGTCATTCACAGATGATCCCTCAGACATCCTACAACCGAACAACTCATTCGATATCTCATATCGAGCTGTCCTCCCCGCCACATCATACAACTCTTGTAGATGCATGAGGATAGTGTGAGCATCCATATGCTCATGTTGCTTCTGTAGCTCAATGTTCATGGAAGCTAGCATGATGCATTGAGCAACATTTGCATCATCTACCCACTTACGATACACAACATGTTCATCATTATGTGCATAACTAGCAGGTTCAGTAGGCTTAGGTGAGTCAATCACGTATTCCAGCTTCTCAATCCTGAGAACAATTCTCAAGTTTCGAAGCCAGTCAGCATAATTAGGACCAGTCAATTTGTGAGCATTCAGTATGCTCCTGAGTGAAAGTGCAGAAGACATGATGTATATTGTAAATCTGTAAATGATAAACACATAACAACACTTAGCAAATATTCGATTTCATTTTAAAACACTATATGAATCGGGTCTTTATTCATAAGTGGCTCCCACTAGTTTATCTAATTTATTCAACCCCCTACGTGAAAAATTAAGCATTCATAATGCTAGTGGGAATAGGGATCATACATTCCATTACACAACCCCGACTGTGGCACGAAACGCCATGTAATGTTCAATAGGCAGACAACTCTTGTCAATTACATCTAATGTTATTCCCTAATCAAACTTTAGCCTCTTGAATAATTGAGTAACGGCTGTGGCACGACAAACTCAATATTCTAAGTCAAGTTTAACCCAACATTCCGTACAATTGAATCAGTCCCCAAAGGTCCACGGCTGTGGCACGTAACGACCTTTAGATTCTTATTCAATATACACATCTCTATGTAATAGACAAGTATTTCTTACTTCAAAATCAAAGCCCTCGGCTGTGGCACGAAACGACAATGATTAAAAATAAGAACTACTTTTCTATCATGTTGGAAGGCTATGACCGACACAAGCCCGTTGTGTCATTGGCCAATTACTACTTGATATTATTTAATTTTAGAGGGATTATATTACGTTACAATCATAATCATATTATAAAGAGATTCTTCCTTTTAAATTAAATATTTCAAATCAATAATCAATAATCAGATGATTCCAAGATCGGGTGGAGCATTGTCAAGAGGCGTCACTTAATAACCCTTTCTTACAGATAGAAATCTGTTGTTGACAGAATCATCCTTTCTCTCATATCGAAAATTCATATTCAATTATGTGTTTCATAAACACAAGAATCTAATGATTATATTCATAATATTATTATTAAGGTTATGAAACAATTTCACTATACTAGGTTGTCTAACAAACGCCTTATGTTCATTTAAGTTCACCTAAATCTATCATCACATGATAAACTAAGCATATATCACATATATAAACATGAATAAACATCAAGGTAGGCATGTTATATCATCTAGCACATTAGTCTAAGTATTATACATCTCTATGTATCACATGAAGCATTTAAAAGCAGTTAAAAACAGCTTTAAAACACTTCCGGAAATATAAACAGTTCAAAACTTTTATATAAACTAAAATTGATCACTCCATTAGATCCGTCTCGCAAAAACGAATCCAACGGTATATTGCACGCCCAAAACGGAGTTACGAAACTCCCAGAAAATCAATTTTAATATGGATAGTCGGGCTATAACGCATTACAGGAACGCGTTACAAGCCCTGTAACGCATTCCGGTGATGCGTTACAACCCTTTTAACCAATTAAAAGGTGTAACGCATTCCGTGAATGCGTCACATATGTGTAACGCATTCCCAGAATGCGCGACACCCTTTTTTTCTTTTTTTTCCAGCAGCTGTCAACAGCTTCTTCTCGAATAGCGTGCATGACAAACATCTGTGTCTTCTACTCATTCCGTGCAGCAGACAGACAAGCAACAGCAGTACAACAGATGCAATATATATATATATATATATATATATATATATACTATATATACATATATTTATACTTATTAAATTACGAATTTAATTTTAAGAACTTCAAAAATTATAATAAAAAATCTATACATCATAAAATTATAAAAAAAAATACCCAGATGATCTACAACACTTGTAGAACCCAGATCAACATTCAAAATTATTCTGAGAAACGATTTCTCATCAGACAAAATTAATCCATGATATAACTTGTAAAAATCATAATTAATTCATACAAGCACATAAAATTCTGAAATTTTTACCACAGATCTATATGCATACAACCTAAGCTCTGATACCAATGTTGGATTTTAATCGCAGCGGGGGCATGGTAAAACACTTTTACACATACAAAATCCAAATAAAAGCATATAAATCGTGGTAAAAACATAGGGATCGAATCTAACGTTTAAAATAATTCGGAGACAACGATCAGAGATCCTTAGCAGTTGCTCCTCAAGTGTGAAGCACTCCACCGGTATCCACCAAGAAAACGATCATAAGGAGGAGGAAGGAGGTGGAGAGAATTGGGTTTTCCAAACTTTTTGGGTTTTGGGGTTCGAATAAAATATAGGGTCTATAATAGTATATTTATAGGCAAAATTTTCAGCTGAAATTTTCCCATAAATATTATTATTATTATCCCATTTATTATTCTCATTAATAATTAAAACACCTTTTAATTATTAATCCTTTTTCTAAACACTTTAGAAATAATTCTCTCTCTTGATTTAATTTCCAAAAATTAAATCCTTAATTAATAATATTAAGAACTTTTCTTAATTAATTTATAATCAATTAAATCTCATTTAATCAATTATTAAATTTGCCAAATAATTATTTATTTCATAAATAAATAATTATTAGCCATTATTAATTAATTCCTCCACCATTAAATCATTCTCTTTTTATGGTGTGACCCTGTAGGTTCAATATTAAGCCGGTAGTAGAAATAAATAATAATAAAACTATTTTATCATTATTTATATAAATTCTCTAATTTATTAAATATGATTAATTAATTAATCATATTTATTCTACATCGTGAGGGATACTTCTCAGCATATCGCGACTATCCGGATAATATGAATTCACTGCTTAGAATACCAAGAACCTATTCAGTGAATAGTTACCGTACAACAAACTCCTTCTATCCTACAATGTCCCGATTAAATACAAGGCATGGATCTCGTGTCAAGCCTATCTAATTCAATCACTTGCTTACCATTTACTATGCTTAGTTCTATGCAAATTAGAAACTCCTTTCTAATTTCATTCACTCTGGCCAGAGATTCCTGAACTAGCATAAGTGGATCAGCCTTGAACATTCGCTTCCTTCACTGGAAGGGGTAGATCCTTTATTGATCATACACTATCTTCGTGTACAAATTCCTATACCCAGTAGAGCCCTAATAATTGTCCCTGGAGACTAAGAACTAAACCAAAGCATAGTTCAGTGTACACAAGATGACTATGATGACCTCAAGTCTAAGGATACTTGTACAACTATCACTATGTGAACAACTGCTGACACGTGAGTGAACTCCATCAGTTGTTCAGCTGGGCGAGTCATGTTCAGTGAACTTATTCTATAATAAGCACCTACATACTAGCTATAGTGTCACCACACAAATGTCTATGAGAACAGACATCCTTCATAATGAAGCAAGCATAGTATGTACCGATCTTTGCGGATTATTAATTACCAGTTAGTAATCCTACGACCAGGAACTATTTAAGTTTAGAGTTATCATCTTTTAGGTCTCACTATTATGATCTCATCATAATCCATAAAAAGCTTTACTCTAAACTATGGTATATCTTATTTAAACACTTAAATAGATAAAGCCCGTAATAAAAACAAAACAAGTCTTTTATTAATATCAATTAAATCAAAACAGATTACATAAAAGTTATTCCTAAATCCTCATACATGATTGGACTTAGGACATATTCCTTTCACATATGGGTCAACTGGAAAAGAATGGGTATTGAGAAGCAAAAGCTCTAATGCTAAAAGCAATAATGAGAGTTTGTGCAATAGACTTGAAAGAATTTGGAATGATCACTTAAGATTGAGTTTTCTCATGATAATAGATCGTATGTCATGTATCGAGATGTCGTCTTATGAGATCTTTGAGGGAAGAAAATGTCGATCTCCCTTATGTTAGGATGAAGTTGTAGAGCGCAAGATGCTCGGACCAGCAGTGGTCCAAAGGACCAAGGATATGATAGATCTAATCAGAGGACGGCTGGTAGTAGCCCAAGATGAACATGAGAAATATGTTGATTTGACACGAAAGGACAAAGAATAGGAAATAGGGGACCTAGTAATGTTAAAGGTATCCCTTGGAAAGGATTGATGAGGTTCAAAAAGAAAGGAAAGCTAAGCCTACGAATTGTTGGACCCTTTGAGGTATTAAGACGTATTGGGAAGTTAGCATATGAGCTAGCCCTACCCCCGAACATGTAGTAAGTTCATAACGTGTTCCACATATCAATGTGAAGGAAGTGTAATTCAGATGCCAGACAAATAGGGGCATATGAGCGCATAGACATGCAACCAGACGTAACCTACATGGAGCAACCAGGAAGGGTTATAGATCAAAAATGGACAAATGCTTGGGAGAAGAGTTATCAAACTAGTCAGAGTTTGATGGTAGAACCAGAATGTGGGAAAATTACGTAAGAGTTAGAAAGTGCAATGCTAAGAAAGTATCCCTACTCATTTTCTATCTGATTCCGGGACGGAATCCTTTTAAGGAGGGGAGACTGTAATAACCCTAATTTTTGGAATTTTTGAAACCCTTATGAATAGTGTTTTGCTGATTATGCTGAATAAGAAAACTTTTCATGCCACACTATGTAGGGGTTCTTTTATTGATCTTCTGGGATATTATTAGTACTCTATGTGGTATATAAGTGTATGTAAAGATCGTCAGAATCCAAATCCGAACACTTTGATTTTTCCCGAAAATCTACCAGATACAGAAAGAATTGAGTATAAGGTAACAGAATAAAAAGGATTTAAATTCAAGGATTATAAGAGAGGATCATAAAAGGAATATAATGTATTGAGAAATGTTAAGGAAACCTAAGTAATAAGATCCCGGGTATGATCCCTCAAACGATAAACGAAAATGAAAGTTAAGCTAACCGCACAACAGATCAGCAGTCGTTAGGCAAGCAATTAAGAGTTAATCAAGGAGGTTAGGGATGATGATGTCATCAAACCAATAAGAGGAGGACAAGTGGGGGAGGGTGACATAACAAGGTGACATAAGCATGACAAAGAAAGGTGTGTTGTTGGTTGATTAAGAACCACACAAAAGTTACCATGGTAAAAGGTAATAAATCAAAACAAAACAAATCAACCAAGCCAACCAACAATTCATTTCACCAAAAACACAGTTATTTCCCTTTCTTCATCAAAAGCTCTCGGCTTTCTTCTTCTTCAAAGAAAGAAAAAGTCAAAATCCTAGCTCCAAGCTTTGTTAATTAGCAAGGTAATTATCTAAGACTCCTTATGCATAGATATAGCTATCCTATAAGTTTGAGCTTCTAATTCATTCACAATCTCTTCCTAAAAATCATGGAAGAAGAAGGTGAATAGTGTTTTTCAAGAACTAAAATTTTTGTTCTTGAGATTTTGTTTAGATTAAGCTTGGATAAGACTTTTAAGGGTGATTCCAAGCTAATTACTGGATTCTCCACTCTCCAAGGAAGGTATAACCCCTCCAAACCCTAAATTTACTTTGAGTATTAGGTTTAGTTTTGTTGTTATAGTTCATGAGCGGCTTGATTGTTGTGTATGTAGAGGTTAGTTGGTTTTGTGATGTTTTTGGAGTTGTAATTCTTGAATTATTGATTAATGAACTTAAGTATAGTTTAAATTCATGTTTGAGAATAGTATAAATTGATAATATTGAGTTGTTGGGGCTGTTATGGTGAAGTATGGATGGAGTTTGGTTGGGATGTTGATTGTGGGTTGGTTGTGGGTTGATTTGGAGTGGTATAAATTTGGGTAATCGCGTAAATATAGCCGTCGTAATGCCCGATTTACTTTAGACTGTTTTTGTTCTTAACATTAGGACCCGTGAACTCACTGCTAGCTCTTTACCATTGCCATGATTAGATAGTTCATGTTACGAGCTTCGTTTTGATATGTGTTTCGTTTGAATCCGATGTACGGTTTAGGAGAAACGACCGTTTTAAGTAATGGCGTTTCGCGAACGAACCATTACCCCTCGCCTTACTTTGAAACATAGGTGAAAGACCTAAAAGGAATAATTGGAATATGAAACATTTATGCAAAGTTTATTAGGCAGTTGGTAAGGCAATCGCGAAAGAATCGCCTTAAAACTCTTAATGGTTAATATATTAAAAATGGTGGAGCCGAGGGTACTCGAGCGACTTAAGAGAATCATTAAGCGCAAAGCGAGCGTTAGAGTCTAAATTGGTTAAAGTATAGATTTATAAGTGACTTTGGTTTAATTCCAACTTATATGTTGTTTATAGGTTACCAGACTCGTCCCAAGCCATTTATAACCCCCAGTCGCTCAGGCAAGTTTTCTACCCGTTATACTGTTGTTGTGATGTATACATATGTATATGCATTATCTTGTGATAGATGCATGATGGTTAATTAGAAAATCTTGCGATATATTGGAGCATGTGATATGGTATATATGCATGTCTGTTTCGTAATCTTGATATATACCTGTTGATTCAAATGCTTATAGTTGCATAATACCTATGCTAGAGATAAGCAGTAGTTACGTATACTCTTAGTATAGGGGACCCAAAGGTGGACATTTTTCTAAAACCGGGACGATGTTCCCGAGTATATTATATATATATATATATATAGTTTTTAAAACTATGAATCGAATAAGGTTTATTCGATAACCTTATTTTATTAATGAATATTATTTTCAATATTCATTCGGGGGCTTATGACTCCGTTTATTTTATTAATGAATATTATTTTGAATATTCATTCGAGGGCTTATGACTCCGTTTATTTTATTAATGAATATTATTTTGAATATTCATTCGGGGGCTTATGACTCCGTTTATTTTATTAATGAATATTATTTTGAATATTCATTCGAGGGCTTATGACTCCGTTTATTTTATTAATGAATATTATTTTGAATATTCATTCGAGGGCTTATGACTCCGTTTATCTTATTAATGAATATTATTTTGAATATTCATTCGAGGGCTTATGACTCCGTTTATTTTATTAGTGAATATTATTTTGAATATTTATTCGAGGACTTATGACTCCGATTATTTACTAATTATTATTCTTTATTTTATTAAAGAATAATGTGTCGATAATCAAACTCACTTTGATTATTCAAATAAAGATATTACTTTTGTATAAGTATATCTTTGGTTATTTAATATTCATTTCAAGTATAAGTTTTACAACTTCTACTTCAATTATTTTTATAAAGATTATTCTTTATGGGAATATTATTTAAATAATAATATTCGGATATTTTCTAATATATCGGGACTGATTTATTTCATTAAATCAGCATTACTCCAAACACTCTTTAAAGTGTTTTCGAGTCTTCAAAATGATTTTTAAAAGTTAGAGCGGATCCAAAAACTCATTTTTATATTTAAGATCTTCCTTTTAAAGAGGATTTAAATATTGGCTTAAAACCTAAGGGATCCGGCTCTGTGGTGTATTTTATATTCGCAACGAGGTTGCTGCTTTGGTAAATGAATTGATTACTTACCCAACGTTCGGGAAGTAAGTCCATCTATTGAGTAGGCATAAGCAACATGGGCTCAGTGGGCGTTCATGAAAGTGTAAGTGGCTCAGTGGGAGTCCATCAAATGCGTAAGTGGCTGAGTGGCAGTCCAGCCTAAGGTCCTATTGCGGCCAGGGTGATGACCAGTGGGGAATTCGTCCATCTACTAGTAGAAAAGGTTACTTATTGGTATCTTTGCCTGATAAGCAAGATATCAGGTTTATGCCAAAATTCTTTTCCTTCCAAATTCATTGGATATTACAACTCTGTTCATACTTTACATGACAGAGGTTTTCAGGAAATGTATGATATATATATATATATGGATATATATATATATCGGGACTTAATGAAGTATCTCGTAACTTCATTTCTTTTGAATGATATTTCAAGGATTGAATCTATTCAAATCATATCTTGTAGTCTCATCTATGTGATGAACTTTTGACACAGATTATACCTTGAACGGTGGTAGTTCAAGTAGTATTCGGAAAAGATATAAGTATATTGGAGTATCTTGTAACTTCATCTTTTAAACTTATATCTAGTAAATGATTATTTTGTGCATGTCAAAGATTTTCAGAAAAATGTTGAGACAAGGTTAGATATATGAGATCACCTTGCAATGATATTTTTATACAGTTATAAACTGGAACTTTGTGTATATGATGCATGGAAGAGGATTTCCAAGATTTTGAAAAGGTATATATACATATATACTGAATATTTTGCGACTTGGTCGCGTTAAGATATCAAACTTGGTTCATTTCTTCTTGACCAAGACTTTCATGAGTACGATGAGAATGCTCATACATTGTTAATTATTATATATATTATTTCGGTGGGCTTGTTGCTCACCCTTGCTTTTTTCTTTCATCACACAACAACAGATAGAAAAGATGAACAGGACCAAGCTTCCAATTCGTAAGCGGTTAGGAAACGTTCCGCAGTTTTCAGGAAGCGTTGATGCCACTGTAGCTGAGGTAGAAATTACCAATAGGCTAGACTTTCAACTTCTGATGTACCAGACTTATGTATCTATATGAATTGTAATAATGGCAAAGAAATGTAAATTTATTAAGAAACCCTTTTACGGTGTAACGGTTTATAATGGTGGAATAAAATGACTTATGTTATTTTTGGTATTCATCTCTGAGACTATAACTTGTGGTGTGTGTGTGTGTATATTGTGGGGTCACAGTACTCAGTAGTTGGTTGACTGTTAGAAATAAGTATTGATAAGGGAAATGGAACTCGTGACAACCCGAATCCCCGACCCCGGATTTGGGGGTGTTACAGTTCTTGGGTGCTTTTCATTGCAAATCAACACAGCAATCTAATCATAATCAAAACATCCCGGAATCATCCTTGTCACAACTTCTCCGGCCAAAATCGATCAAACACCGACTTCAACTCCGGCCAAAAACCCATCTTTTGATTCTGTAAACGAAATTTAATGTTCTATAGTGCAAATTAAAGCTAAGAACATATACAATCAAAGCCCTAACCTTTCAAAAACCAAAGATTCACAGAAATCATCGAGTTATAATTTGAAAATTCGGTATAAACCCTAATAATCGAACTTTGCTATTTAGGTATCGTTTCATCAACTAAACACCATGAATCAACTGTAAATCACATAACCAAGCTATATCAATCATCAAAACATCAAAATAACCCTGAAATCAAAAAGGCCTAATTCGAACATAAACCCTAGAAATCAAAAATCAAAAACTACGAATTAAAACTTGAAATTGATGCTAGAAATGGAAAGAACAGATCAAAACCTTTGATTTGGTTACTGGAATCACACGATTTGATGAAGAAATTAGCTGGATATCACGGTTTGATTCTCGACCCGATTCAAGTTCTTCCCGACCTGAATTTCAGAGAAAATTCTGAATTTTAATGATTTATTAATTATAATTAATTAATAATTAGGCTATTTATAGTAGTAAAATTAATACTCCTAAATAAAATTAAGGGGCTAATTATACATCTAATAAAAATATTTGGCCCTAATTTTCATAATTTTTGGATATCAAAATTTAATTTATAATTATTTTATATATACAATATATATGTCAAAATTTCCCAAAAATTGTGAATAATTCAAAAATACAAAGAAATGGTATAAATAAAAGTCCTATAATTTTATAAAAATAAAAATGTGATTTTTGTGGGGTTTTTAACACCCAATGGGGCCCGGAAAAGTCATTTTTCGTACAACGAGAAAATTTATAAAATATCTAGATGTTCAGAATAATGCGATTATAAAAGTCGTTTGATGAAAATAAGGCCCATTATTTTATTTGAAATATTGGCTTTAAAATCATTGTTTGGGGTCGTAAAACGTTTGAAATGAAACCTATGAATACGAAATAAAACATCTGGAAAATATTTTATAAATACAGAAATGACAGGGAATACACGTAACACGTATAATTGGGGTTTAACGGATAATCACACATAAACGACACATTAACATACCTTATTTATTATAAATATAATATAATACAGACGTAAATTTCCCAGTCGTTACAGGAAAAGCTCCATGGCGGCGACCATGGAGTTCCTGCCGACGGGAGGTAGAGGACGGGGATGGGGGGAATTACCATTTCCACCCCTATCGTTTACAAAACTTACAAATTTTATATTTCGGTTTTAAAAGCTTGTAAAAAATCAGATTCTCGTTTTAGTATTTTCAGAATTTGTATTTTCTTTTTATATTATTTTCAGAATTTAATTTTTAATTATTTTAAAATTCCAAAATTCAGTATTTAATTTCTGAAAATTATTTTTAATTTAAAAATAAATCTTTATTAGTTAATTAATTAATTAATTTTAGTTGATAATTAATTATTTAATTAGTCAATTAATTTAAATATTAATTGATTAATTAATTTAATTAGTTATTAATTAATTTTAATTGATTGTTTAATTAGATTAATTATTAATTTTGATTTAAAAATTTCAAAAAATAGTTTCGAGCTTTAAAATATTATTTTCAAATAACTTTTAAGGCTCGATATTTATTATAAATTGTTTTAAAGTTAGATACGGGTATTCGAACCCTGTTATTTGATTATAAAATGATTCGAAGTCCCATTTCAATTCCAAAAAATGTTCAAAAATTCGTATTAAATACTTGGAAAATCATTTTAACCCGAATCTTCTTCGAATAATTATTTTAATTGAATATCTTACGTGCTATGTGTTATATGTGATCTGATTGATGCATAATATGACTGTACGTGCATTGTTTGACTATTTTTGCTATAACTTTCAATCCGTAAATCGGATTTGGGTAAAATGAAGGGTAGATAAAAGCTTATGACGTCTATGTGACGATTAGAATAATATGAGATTGAATATTAAAGGATAATTGTGATGCCTAGCAGAGTAAATGAGGCATAGAAAAAGAAAGCCAGTGATCCATAAATAAAACTGAAGCGTAGAAAGAAAAGGCAAATGATTGATGAATAGAAGCAAGTTATAGAAGAAGAAGGAAAGTGATTGATGAGTAAAACTGTTAGATGAGTACAAGTAAAGATGGAAATCATCTGTGATAAGGCAAGTACTTCTGAACCTTCTTAAGATATATTGAAAATATTTTTGAACTTTCTCATAACATGTTGCTAGTATTCAAAATAAATCCTAATTTATATTGCAAACGCTTTAAACTATTCAACCTTGAACCTTGATCGTATCGTTGAACATGAGCCGTAAGCTTTATTTCTTGTGAATCACCAACGGTTGATTCCCCATATATTAAACCCTACAAATACAATACTATTCCACAAATACATACATACCATGAACCAAGTATTTTAATAGAATTTCTCGAGCATACAAAAACTTATACACCCTTGAATACCCGATCACATCAAATATCTATACCCTGTATTATCATTAAACCATTGTTCTTCATATACTTGATTTTTTATCAGGCTTGAAGCCGTTCTTCATATTTACACCTTGATACACCTTGGTGATACTTGTGAAATGTGTCATGCTCTGAGATAAACGATTAAGAATGTTAATCATGATTCTGTTTTTATTAAATTGCAATGGCTATCATATTGAATTTTTTTAAAATTGGATGGTTTTCTAAATGTGGACCAGATTTGTGGTCAGACCAGATTCGTGGTTATATTAGGCCAATGCGTGCTTTGGATCCGGTATATAGAGCAGAGCTGGGAGCCTTGCTCGGGGTTAGTGCGTGACTGATCAGCAGCCTAACTTTGCTTTTTAAAATGAAAAGTGAATATCTAATTCTAATCATTGCTTATCCAGAAACTTGATTCTTCTGAATCATTTCAATTGGTCATTGTTTAACCTCAGTTATTGTTATTATGACTTGCTGAGCTAGTTAGCTCACACTTGCAAATCTTTTTATGTTATCCAATAGTTGAAAAAGGAAATTGTTGGTAATGAGGATTCCCAGTATAGGGTACGAGCTAGGATTCCAAGTTAAGTTGGATCAAGCTAGTGGGAGCTTTATATTGTAGATGAGTTATGCATAATTGTAAAAATGATATCATTATCTGTTGTAAGTGGAACTAGTTGGGGTTTGGTACGATGTAATAAAAGATAAGGTTGTTGCTTGTTTTTATACTTTAAACTGTTACGATCCGTGGATGTGTAAAGAAGGGTCAATGCATATAATATTTTATATACAGGTTTATATATTGGGTGTGTGTGTTGTGAACCCCAAACTTCTGACCCAGGTTTGGAAGGCGTCATAGATCACCCATTTCAACTGATCATTGGTGATGCATCTTCACGAGTTCAAACAAGAAAAGCAACTCAAGAAGAATGTTTATATAGCAGCTTTCTATCACAGGAAGAGCCTAAAAAGGTAGAGGAACTCTGTTGGATCCTGATTGGGTTTTAGCTATACAAGAGGAGCTAAACCAATTTGAAAGAAATAAAGTATGAAAGCTAGTACTCAAACCTAAAGAAAGAATTCTATTAATACTAAGTGGGTATTTAGAAACAAAATGGATGAAAATGGCATATTTGTTAGGAACAAAGCTAGATTGGTTGCTAAGGGCTACTGTCAACAAGAAGGAATTGATTTTGATGAAACGTTTGCTCCTGTTGCAGGACTTGAAGCCATCAGAATCTTCTTAGCCTATGCAGCCCATGCCAATTTCAAAGTCTATCAAATGGATGTTAAAAGTGCCTTTCTAAATGGAGATTTGGAGGAGAAAGTCTAGATTAGTCAACCTTCTGGATTTGAAGACCCAATTTTTCCAGAATATGTCTACTATCTTTTGAAAGCACTTTAAGGTTTGAAGCAAGCACCTAGAGCCTGGTATGATAACTTGTCAAAGTTTCTCTTAGAAAACCACTTCACTAGAGGTACTATTGACAAAACCTTATTCTTTAGAAATGTTAATGGCTATAGTATACTTGTTCAAATTTATGTAGATGATATTACATTTGGCTCTACAGATGAAAAACTTTGCCAAAAGTTTGCCAAATTGATGCAAAGTAAATATGAAATGAGCATGATAGGAGAACTAACTTACTTTATTGGTTTACAAGTTAAGCAAGTTAGTGATGAAATATTCATTAGTCAAACCAAATACATTTATGATCTTTTGAAGAAGTTTGATATAATGGATTGCACATCTGCAAAAACTCACATCGCCGCTGCAACTAAACTTGAATTAAACACAACTGAAAAGTCTGTGGATATTTTAATCTATAGAGGCATGGTTGGCTCACTTTTATATTTAACAGCTAGTAGGCCAGATATAATGATTGCTAATTGTCTCTATGCTAGATTTCAGGTTGATCCTAGAGAATCTCATTGGATAGTTGGCCGGGCTATCACACAAATTGTCTAGGAAAGCTGATCGGGCTTTTACATAAATTAACCGGACCCGCAAAGAAGAGCTAGGTCTCTGATTACCTATGTTGGACTAATCAGTGAAGATAGGGTGCGCAACCGAATTAGCCACTTATGCAACGGTGTCCAATATATGATTCGTTTTATCCAGTTTTAAAAATCACTTTTACATATCTCTTGTTAAAACAACTTTGTCACAACACACTATTCAAACCTCTTTTAAATTTTTAATCACATTTTAGAGATAGGTACTTTCAGAAGTTACTTTTCCCCAAAACATATTTTAAACAGCATTTTCATATACAGGGGATACGTAACTTAAAACGTTTTTGTTCCTGTTTGAAAATAAAATAACAGTTCATTCATATATACTGAAGTACTGAACCATAAAAGTATGGTCAGGGGTACTTGCCTTGCAGAGTGTTACAACTATCTTTGATTGACCTCGAATCGATTTGGACGCTCAGCTTTATCGTTTTACTATTAGACTATCCTGGATCCAACCTCGCTCAGGCCCTTCGATTGGAACCTTGTGGATCTTGTCGACTAATCACTAGGATATCTTTAGTCCAACGCCAACTCTCGGGCCTTCCGACTAGAACCTAAAGAGTCGAAATACCCTAATTTAGACATTCGATTATGCTTGACATATCCTCGCTAACAAGTCTACCCATTCGATATTACACCCCGACTCATAATTATACATAATATAATAACATACGCAACAATTAGGGTTCACGTATTCAAGATTCGGTTCTGTACTCATTTTTGGAAAATACATATACCCGTCACTTCGAGAAAACAGGGTTATCATTTATATTACAGGATATTTTATTACAACACGCAAGTACGTCTCGTAAAATAGGGTTGTTAACTAATTTATAAAATATTTTAATACAATATGCAAGTAGGTTTGTATAATGTTTATTTATAATTATATGGCTATAAACATTTGACCGGTAATCCCGATAGTTATAAGATAGATAGCCGTATTTTAGAATTTAATTTTCCGAAAATCGGGCAGCGTCTCCTTTGTTTATCGGACTACCCGTCGAAACATAATCGACGTCTCAACCAACAAACAACCTAACAATTAAACCAACAGTCACAATTCATCATCCAAATTATGTGCTCGACTTCGATATGAAATAACTAATTTTCGTTCCCAAAAATATTTTTATGTAATAATTGTTATTTATATCGATTTAGGACTCAGAATATTTCATCACAGTCCACCGTTGGCTCGCTAGGGCTCATCACCGACGGCGGTAAAATTCGCGGGTACCCGATTAATTCGGGTTTCCAACGCGAATTTCACCGATAAAATTTTCGGAATAATCGAAAATTAACACAAGGAAAATTCGCAGAATCAAGAATTTTTCATTCAAAATTTTCCACAAAACAACTCAATAATTTGAATCCCTCAAAAACTAAAAGAATCGAATTGCACATAATTGAACCAACAGCAGCGCACACAGATATATACAACCCACACGCGCAACTACCAGCAACAAATCGGAACAGGAAATCAGGAAATGCAGCCTCACCATAAACGCACACATGCAAACACCCACAACACGGCAAACACACAAACACACACACGAACTATACACACACATACACATACAAACCTATAAATTTAAGTATATATATATATGCAGGAACCAGAGCTACCAATCCAGAAAGGCAACAACTCACCGGAAAAGTAAGGCGGCGGCCGGAACTGGAGTAACAGGGGAAGAGGAAAAACATAGAGGCGAAAACGATAAAGGAAGAGGAAGAAATTAGAATGAGAGAGTGAGAGATTCGAGAGAGTAGAGAGATCGAGATGGGAGCAGCAAGAGATTAAGAGGGAGGGTGAAGAACAGGGGATGGGGGAGGGTTTTGGTTTAATAATATATTTTTCATATCTCTGTTGTCCAACAACGAGGCACTACACGTACACTCTAGTTTGTAGGAATTAGACACGTAACATAGAAAGTGATAATTATTCTTGTTCTGTTCCACTATTTTACAATGCAACTGACAAATGCACAGCTAAATAAAATCCCAAAAATTACCAGATAAATGTTAAAATCCTCAAAATAAATAAAAATTAGGAAAATAAATTTTTCAGAATTTTTAAAGCATTTCAGAAATGCACGACGTACCCGCATTTAACGATTAAACGAACCAACGCGCTGCTGGATTTAATCCAAAAAATTTCCAAAATAATTTTAAAATTCTCAGAATAATCTAAACTTAATAAAACATGAGTTTCATAATTTTTGAGACATTTCCGAATTTGATATATAAAATACAATCAGAAAATCATTCAGGGCTAATAATTAATGAAATATTGATTTCTAAATTTTATAAACTCCTAAAAATAATAAATAAATTGTGAAGCAACAAAAATGATTTTAGAGATAATCCATGTATTTATGAGAATAAATCTTAAATAAAATCATATTTAAATATAAAAATAAAATAACACAGCTTCCCAACTAATTACACAAATGATCTTCGAACATCACGATCTCATATAATTAATAACAAAATAATATCCAGTTGATAGAACCCATAAACATATTTTATTTATTTAATTATTTACTACTTACATAATTAAATAATACAAATATATACGAGTCGTTATATCCTTTCCCCCTTAAAAAGATTATGTCCTCAGAATATGATCTAACTAAACAAGTGAGGATATTTGTCAAGCATATATGTCTTTAACTTCCAAGTAGACTCTTCTACTCAAGGATTTATTCAAAGCATACTCACTAAAGATATAAACTAATTCTTGAGGCCCCGCTTTTTACGATCTAGGTTCTAGATTGATTCGTACACCTTATCTTGATTCAATTTGAAGATATATTCTGTTGGCATAAAGACATAAAACATAATATGAGTATGCTGCAGCTATGGCAATAACACTAACTCATAGGCGACTTTACCTGATTTTCTCAGTATTTCAAACGGTCCACTGTATCTAGTAGTCGGCTGCCCTTTGGTTCAAACCTAATTTACCCTTTTCAAGGTAACACCTTTAACAATACCATCGATCCTATTTCTATCCATCCTATGATGTCGATACAAGTCCGCATTCTTTCTCTGTCTATTCTGAGGTGCTTTAACTCTTTTCAAAACCAACACCACTGCGTCCTTGGTGTGCTGAATTAACTTAGGACTTGACAATATCTTTTCTCTCACTTTATCTTAATAAAGTGGGGACCCACACCTATGCCCATACAAGGCTTCGCAGGATGGCAATCCTATATTAACATGATAACCATTATTACAGAACTCTATCAATGATAAAGGATCATCCCAGTTTTCCTTTAAAATTGAAAACACATACTCTCAACATATCTTATATTGTCTAAATCGTCTTCTCACTTTGACTCTCCGTCTAAGGATGATAGGCGGTACTCATTTTCAACTTAGTTTCCATACATTCGAACACCTCTTACTCATTTCCATCAGTTAAGGCCGGAAAGTAATCTTATATATTCACTTCTTATCACCCTCAAGTATTTGAATTTCAACTTCTGCTCTTTCCAATTCTTTTATTAACTCCTCAGTGATCTTAATTACCTTCAATCCTCTCCTTCTACACAAGGCATATGTTACTACCCCGTCTTTGCTTAGGTGGTTGTTAATGAAATAATCGGAATCTTTTGTTAATCTCAACCAAAATTCATACTTGAAACTTAACGCATAGTTGCCTCCCTTCTAATCTTCGTAGAAAAATCCTTGGGCGTTCTACACAGACTTTCTTAGTCTTTGGCATAGCTGAGGATGTTATCAATAAATACAATTATGCTTATCCAAGCGCTCCTTATATACCATATTCATTAAATCCTTAGAGACGACTGGTACACCTGTTATTCCAAATAACATCACCAAAACTTGTAATGTCCATGTCTCATTCTAACTGCAGTCTTTGATACGTCCTCAGGCTGAATCTTGAATCAACCTTCGAGAACTAACACGCTCCTTAAATTAGGTCATATAAGTAATCAATTTTAAATAGGGGTTATTTATTCTTATTTGTTATCTTGTTAAACTTCCGATAATCAGTAGATAATTTCATATTTTCTTCCTTCTTCTCCATAAACAACATTGGTGCACTCTATGAGGATATATCTGGTATGATCACCTTATTTTCCAATAATTTTTTCAATTACTTAACTAAATCATTCACACAGGTCATACAACATAGAGTCTTTGACATTGGTTTGGCTCAGGTTTATCAATGAGAGATCTTATCCCATAATCTAGGGTAATCTTAGTGATTCATCTGGAGAGACTTCTTATCTCGTGTCTGCCTTGAAAACTTACATTAAAATTGGCTTTCGCAAACATTATGATTTGCTTCTTCTAGAAATCTATCTTTGCCTTATGACTGGACAACCAATCTGATCCTAGAATCGCATCGAACCCTCCTAGCTCGAAGGGTATCAAATCAGTTGAAAAGGAATGTTTGGGGGTTTATAATTGACAGCTAAGACAAAGTTGACTCACTGAAATTCTACCCTTATTAACCGCTTCTATAATTAAGGGCTCGAATAAGTCTTCTAGTATCGAATCTATTTTATTCACACATTCCTTTGATATTAAGGACTTAGACGCTCCAAAATCAAATAAAACTTTAACAGGTACGGAATTGAGAGAAAATGCACCTGCAACTACGTCTGAGTCCCAGGCATTCGATTTCTTGGTCACTTTGAAGCTTTTGCCTCTACCGGTGCTGGATGTTGGCCCTTGGGATGTAGTACCTTGAGTAACCATTCCACAACTCCTTACAATATGCCCAATCTTCCCAAAAATGTAACAAGTAACTCCTGGATTTTCTAGATTGCATTTCGACGCATAATGACCCTTATGACCATATTTGAAACATTGAACATTCTTTTTGCACGAACTATTATGTCTCCTGTCACAGGACTTGCAATCCACTACTAACTTGACTGAGTGGGATGGAGTAGAAGCAACTGAAGTAGCACTAGACCTAGCCTGAGAGAAACTCTGTTTCCTGAATCTTTTACTCCTATTTCGGCCAAACTGATTCTGAAACTCCTGACTGGATTTTTCTTGGTCCGCCTTGTTAATAACACCTTCAGACTTCCTTTTCTTATCACCCTCTTCCTTAATGGCCAACTTCTGGTCACTTTCAATTACTAGGGCGGCCTGAATTACGAAAGGATATGTCTTGAGTTGCAATGCCATAACTCATCTGCGAATTTCAGGCTTCAACCCTTATTGAAACCTCCTTGCCTTCTGGGTCTCCGTACTAACATACTTAGGAACTAATCGGGCCATTTCCGTAAACTTGGCCTCATAATCTAACACACTTTTTCCACCTTTTTTCAATTCTAAAAACTCAACTTCTAACTGATTCTATAGACAATCTGGAAAATATTTCTCCAAAAACAATTCTATAAATTTGGCCCAAGAAACATGACCTTCTCCCTCCAATGCACGATTAGATTCCCACCAATAATTTGCCTCACCCTTCAGAAAATAACTCACATAATCCGTTTTAAGATCGTCACTTACCTGAGTGAGGGTAAAAGCCTTTTCCATTTCCTTTAGCCAATTTCTGGTACCAATCGGGTCCACTTCACCTCTAAACTCTGGGGGCTTAACAGACTAAAAGGATTTAAAACTAGTAGTTCGGTTTGGCTCTCTTTGCTGATGTTGTTGCTACTGAATCTGTAGGATTAGCTGCAACTGTTATTGCTGCTGCTGGCGCAAAAAGTCTAGAATTTCATATATAGTTGGACCCTCTGCAAAATTACTACTATTTTCTTTAGACTGGGTAGCTTTCTTGGGTGGCATTTTCCTAAAATATAGCAGGGAATTTATTTGAAAATATAACTAAAATGCATAACAGAAAATATCACCATCGAAACGGTGCACCTGCATCAGGAAAATACTGCCCAGTCAAAGTACCCATGTCTTTATTATCAAGATCCATTTATAAAAGATATCTAGATTAACAACATCAACAATAATGGCAACAACAACAATAGCAGAATCAACAACAGTACAGGAAAACTGAAATATAAAGATACTAAATAGCATAATATAGCTTCTCCATATAATGTCCCACCACTGCTTAAGTGGAACACTAACTAATCCCCATATATCGCACAACTGGGCTGGCTATATCAGCCACCACCTACAAGGAGCATTTAGTAAACCGAATCAAACTTAGGGAACTCTGGACTCTACTGAGTCCACCCTTTCGAGTTCCGACCAACCATTCCTCTACTGAGTTAACCTTTCTAAGCTGCAACCTTCAATACTGCTTCCTGAGTCCTCTTTACCATCTTCATTTCTGGAGTAGGAACCAGACATAAAACTTCTATTCTTCCAGACAGTCAACTCTTGTTTACTTTCAATAACCAGGATTGTCTAAATACAGAGGTAATTGGCGAATTCATTAAAACTAGTTTCTTTTGAGAGAAACTAGAGTGGGTTTTTTTTACTTGGATTTCGAAATTTTTGATTTTGTGGCTTGGGTAGGCACCTGTTTGGTCACTGTCACGGATTCCATAGCCACAGTTGTTTGCAAAGACACTTATGATGGAAAAGTAGCAGGGATAGAAGTGTTTACCTCACTTACCTGAGGCTGCTCCATAATTGGCATGTAGATGAGGGGAACCTCATTATGGTGATTAGCCCTGTTAAGATCAGCAATAACTCTTCTCTCTTGGACTCAACAATCTAACTTGTTTGTTGGGTTCACAATTGAGAGATCCTCAGAAATAAAGTTAGCTATCATTATAAAGAATCTAGCATAATAGATGTTCTTAGACCTCTTTTTAATGTAACCTAATTTACTCCCCAATTCATACATTACAGAAGTACTAAAATTAAAATACATATCACTCAGAAGCTGTTAGTCGCTAAACACGCGCTAAATTACACGCAAGTATACGCGTTCGCAAGTAGTATAAGATATAAATCAGATTCATTCCCACAGGGACTGGTTTAGGTTAACTTTATAATTTATGCACTTAAGCAACAATGTATGGTTATTATTCAATGCTAAGACGATAACAAATTGAGGTTGTTTATAACTAAGAATTAAACTAACAATTATAACTAAGGGAATAAGAATGAGTGAATTAATATATATGACAAACATGGGATTCTAACTTCATTAAATATTTCATTCAATAGCCTTTTCATTCTTAACCTTAGCATGTAATGGTGATGACTCTAATAAAATAACATGAAACTGATAAATGCCAACTTTCGTTACACGAATACCATACTACCAGGCATCCAAAAAAGAGATAGAAGCTGAATAGACACCAATTATATTGAGACTATATGTCTATAAAATTTGACAACATAACGGTTTAAGCACAAGTTATCTATCTTGATTACATAGGGCAAGTAAGATGATTAAAATTACCTACGCATCATGCATAAAAAATACATGAACCTATGCTAGCATGGCAAGTTCTAAATCCTTAAATTCACTTTCGCTTCATTAAGAATTAACACACTATCTTATAAGTTCGCGACGCTCATAAGACGAATAAGCACAACCAATACTAGGTTATCATACAATCACCACACACTAAGGCATCGAAACAAATAAACTAAAGAAATCCATAAATAAATCCGCTAGAACCCCATGATAACGATTAGCCCATAATCGGACTCATCATCAATGTGGGTTCTCATGGAAGCATGGTATAATAAACGTAGTCTCTATAATGAATAATCAAACAAAGTTAACACAAGAGTATAGGTTCAACAAAACAAGAAACAAGCATCCAAGATTACAACTCAAAACAAAGATTCACAAGAATAAACTAGATCGTCTTCGCCTTTGTTGAATTGTGCTATACGTCTCTTGTCGTCTTCTTCGTAGCTTCGATATGTCTCTAGCTTGATATCTTATGAAAAATGACCTAAAGTTGTTTATATAGCAGCACCATGCAATGTAGAAGTCTTTCGCTCAAAAGCCAAGTAGAAACAGGATTCTTCAATCCCGACACGGCGCGGCCGCGCGCTTGATCAGCACGGGCGCGCTGGCTCTCTGTAGTTTGGGCGCGGGCGCGCGCTTGATCAGCGCGGGCGTGCTGGGCTTCTACCAAAATTTTGATGACTTCTTTTCTTGCAGTTTTGAGCCGGTATTCGCGAGCTTTATTCCTTGGACACCATCCTAACACCATATTAGCATAAAAACAATGCTAATTCACCTGATTCTCAGATTAATGCCTGAAATGCAAAAACACTAGAAAACACATTAAAACACCAATAACTTGAGTATAAATACACCAATTCAAAGCTTAATAGAGCATTATAAAGTGTCATAAATGCCACTCAACATACACCCAAACTTGAATCGATGTTTGTCCTCAAGCATAAACAAACTCAAAAAAAACAAGAAATACAAATGCATGAATGCAACTAAATGAATGCAACGATCCCATGGAATAACTAAACCAATCAACAAGCAACACCTCATCAAATGCATTTTTTTGCATAAAGATCAACCAAACCTCATAAATCAATCTACAAACCAAAGACGTACGTGTGTGCAACTGCTTACAGATATACTATCGTAACTAGATGAACAATCATGACTCACTACCTATCAAAACAATCACAAGTTTATAAATAGAATAAAAGCTAGACTCAAAATAACTTATAATACTTCAATTCTTATATCAGAGTTTAACATAGATTCACGCTTTTATTCACAACAAAACAACACAAGTATGCTTATTTGATCGTGCAATGAGTGAGGTCCACAAAAGACTTATACAATAGTACCCATGTAGCGAGCGTTAGGTTAGCGGATCCCAGACTATAAAAGCCTTAGGTCACTAGGCACAAAGTCCCCTAGAACTTAATAACTCGAGTACTAAAGAGCCCACTCATGATCAATTATACATAACACTTTTTTTCTTTTTCTTTTTTTTTTCCAAATTTCTGAACGAGTGTGTTTCGCTCCATCTCGCTCAACCCTAGACTACTCATATAAATATGAGTCGGTTACTAGCCATTTGACACCTAGCCACACAATTAGCAATGAAATCCAATTTTCTCCAATTTTTTTAAATCTCCATGCTAATTTATTATTAAGAGAATATCCTAAATTCTAAATATAAACAAGCGATTAAACCTTGACAAACAAATAAACCATGACCATTATCTAGAACTTTAGCAACCTATAAGACTTAGTGAAATACAATTGTCTCTAGCATGCAAATTAATTCGATAAGACTTAACATCACTAAATACGACATCACTACACTAGCATCAATATCACAGATTAATCAGAAAAATCATCTAAGGGATCACGTTATTTTGCACATGCATGCAACTACATGAACAAATTATCATAAAAACTACCAAAAATAATAAAAAAAAACTACATGGAAAAATATGCAAACTATATGCACTAAACTATCATGAGTATGCAAACTAAATGTGACTCACACAAACATATTCCTTCAACTACTACCCCCAAACTTAAAATATTCACTGTCCTCAGTCAAGATAATAGTAAGGAATCAGGAATACCTACTGCGAATCAGAATCATCACCCTCAACGGGTGGAGTGTCAGGAGTGTCAGGAGGCGGATACACGGAATCCTCACCAAATACTGGCCACTGGATGTCAATACCGGTGGCTTTGAGAGCTGTCCCAAGTGCCTGGTGAGATCATGTGCAAACCGACTATAGATATCGTGCATCGGATCCATCCTCTTCGCTAGAATCCTATAATGTGTCGAACTCAAACCAGCTCCAACATCTGCTCCAGCCTCCTCCTGCTGCTACTGCTGTGACGAACCAGCCTCCTCTCCTAAATGAGCTCTCCAAGCTGCTCTACGGCCCTGCGAAGAACCTCCCGCAGTAGCCTGATCCATGGTTACAACACCTGGAAGATGAAAATATGAATAACCAAGCCCCTAAGGATCGGGCTTCCCTCCATACCACTCCTTCATGCTCAACATCGTAGAACTGTTGATAGGAGCACTTCGAAGCTGAAGCTGCTCATGTGCGGGCCAATGAACACCAACCGCCACGCACAGCTTCGTCACAACGGACATATAAGATATAGCACCTGTGGTACCACCTCTCAAGAATCTCAAAATCCCCTGATAAATCACCATCCCCAAATCAATGTAATCGCTCTGAAGAATACCGCATAGCAGATGAGCACGCTCCATAGTAATCTCATGCACATGCGAAGACGATATGATGTTAACATAAATAAACGAATTCCAAGACCGTGTGAACCTGTTCATGCACGACGCAAGGAACGTGGAGTAATCAGTAGTGCCCCTCTTGAACTTCCAGTGAGTCTTAGGCACACACAGAGTCGCAACGATCAGATCCAAGTTGAAGTCCTCGGGATTCTTATCATTCCACGTGTCCTGACCGGGCTTCCTCACGGGCTGCTCAATCACCCTCCTAATGGCATCAGCACTGTACTCTATAGTCATCCCCCTAACTACCGTGAAGCCATTCTTCTCCGCCTTAGCGTTAGCATAAAACTCCCGTACAACACTCATGGGCACAGCAGCGGGAGCCTCACAAAAAGGAACTCAACCCATCTCAAGAATCATCTCCAACAGCTTGCCATCCTTCCCTGATGGCAGAAAACCTCGCTCCTTAGTAATAGGCTTCGAGAGAAGCCTCGTGTACTCTTCTTCAGCCTCAGGAGTAGAAAAACTTGGCCTCACACCACCCACAGATGAAGAATCGGCAGTGCTACTGCCTACTTGTATTCTTTGCCTCTTGGGTGCCATTGGGATTGAATAAGAGAGAATAAAACTAAGTGTTTGAGAGAGATTTGTGTTTGAGAATTTGTGAAGTGGTAGAGAAGTCTGTATATAAGAGTGTGTAATTTATAGATGGAGAGATGAGAATTAGATATGGAATAGAAATGGAAATTGATTATGTGAATCGTGGGAATAATGGGTTTGATTTGGAGAGGGAAATTTGGGATGAGGAAGAGTAAAATTCGGTTTGAAATTGATTTTATAGTTAAAATTCCGAAATTCCCTTAAAAACTGTTGTTTTTATTTTTTTTTTTTTCGAACAGGACCCGACGCGGCCGCGCGCTTGGACAGTGCAGGGCGCGCGTTGGACAGCGCGGGCGAGCTCACCTTCTAGAAAACTGGCATGGCCACGTGCTAGATCAGCGCAGGCGCGCTTACCTTTTAGAAAATAGCTCAGCCACGCGCTAGATCAGCGCGGGCGCGCTTGGCTACTGAAGTTGACTCTAAATTTTTTTCTTTTTTTGACTTTTTTGTGTTTTTCTCATTTTTTCTTGCTTCCTCTACCTACTAATGTACAACAAACTTGAGTTGCCTCCCAAGAAGCGCTTATTTTACGTCGCTAGCTCGACGTAAAACCTTGAGCTCAAATGGACAATAGAACGACACTAACCACCCTCGCGGTTTGCCATGTCACTATAGTAATGCTTCAAGCTCTGACCATTTACCTTGAATGCTTGGCCCGGATCACTTTCAAAAATTTCCACCGCTCCATGCGGAAATGCTTTTTTGTTTATAAAGGGCCCTGACCACCTTGACTTCAACTTTCCAGGAAAAAGACGGAGACGAGAGTTGAACAAAAGAACTTGTTGCCACCGGCACAAATAATTTGAGCACTAGACCCCTATCATGCCACCTCTTGACTTTCTCCTTGTACATTTTGTTGTTCTCATAAGCTTGAAGTCAAAACTCGTCGAGTTCATTCAATTGAAGCATCCTCTTCTTTCCAGCTGCATCCAAGTCAAGATTCAATTTCTTCAAAGCCCAATATGCCTTATGTTTAAGCTCTACTGGCAAATGACACCCCTTACCATAAACCAACTAAAATGGTGACATTCCCAATAGAGTCTTGCATGTTGTTCTATACGCCCAAACAACTTCATCAAGCTTCAAAGATCAATCTTTCCTTGATGAACACACAACTTTCTCTAAAATGCGCTTGATCTCTCTGTTAGACACCTCAGCTTGACCATTTGTCTAAGGATGATAAGCCGTAAAAATGTGATGATTCACATTCTACCTTTGCATCATAGCAGTGAACTTGATTGCAAAAATGTGACCCCTCATCACTGATTATGACTCTTGGAGTTCCAAACCTTGTGAATGTCTGCTTGTGAAGACAATTAGGCACCACTTTCGCATCGTTCGTTGGCAACGCCTTAACTTCAACCCATTTTGACACATAATCAACCGCCAACAAGATGTACTGATTGTTACAAGATGAGACAAATGGCCCATGAAATCATTCCCCAAACATCGAAGACTTCAACCTCGAGAAGCACATTAAGAGGCATCTCATCCCTCCTAGACATATTAACCACACGTTGACATCGATCACATTTCAAAATGAACTGGTGAGCATCTTTAAACAAGGTTGGCCAAAAGAAACCTGCTTGAAGAATACGAGTTATTATCTTTTCTCCACCATAATGTCCTCCATAAGCCGTTGAGTGGCAATCTCGCAAGATCCCCCCCGTTTTGCTGTAAGGAATATATCTCCTGATGATTTGGTCAGCTCCTTGTCGAAAAAGAAAATGGCTCATCCCATATATACCACTTCACTTCATGTAGAAACTTCTTCCTTTGAGCATAAGATAAGTCGGGAGGCATGATATTACTCACAAGGTAGTTCACAATGTCTGCAAACCATGGTTCTTCTTCTTGCACTCAAAATAGCTGCTCATCGGGAAAAGACTCATTTATCAATGTCTTATCCAATGAAGTAGCATTAGGGTTCTCTAAACGCGAGAGATAATCAATGACTTGATTTTTAGTCCCCTTTCTGTCCTTGATCTCTAGTTCAAATTCTTGAAGCAAAAGAACCCATCTAATCAATCTAGGCTTCGAGTCCTTCTTTGAGACGAGATAACGAATTGCAGCATGATTAGTGAAAACTAACACCTTAGTCCCAAGTAGATAAGATCCAAATTTCTCAAAACCATAGACAATAGCCAAAAGTTCTTTCTCTCCGTAGTAGTATAATTTAGTTGAGCACCATTTAGGGTCTTGCTAGCATAGTAGACCACATGAAATATGTTGTTCTTTCCTCTGCCCAAGAACTGCTCCAACTGAATAGTCACTTGCATCGCAAATCATCTCAAAAGGTTCATTCCAATCAGGTGCAGTTATGACCGGCGCCGTGATAAAACTCTTCTTCAATGTCTTAAAAGCTGTAAGGCACTCGTCATTAAACTTGAAAGGGACATCTTCTCTAGCAAAACTGCATAATAGATTCGAAATCTTGGAGAAGTCTTTGATGAAATGCCTATAGAAACCCGCATGGCCGAGAAAACTAAGAATTCCCTAAACAGAAATAGGTGGAGGATAATTCTCAATGACCTCCACCTTGGCTTTGTCCACCTCAAGACCCTTACTAGAAATCTTGTGCCCGAGAATAATGCCCTGTCACACCATAAAGTGACATTTCTCCCAATTGAGAACCAGATTTATCTCAACACACCTCTTGAGAACGTGTCCCAGATTTTGCAAGCATTCATCAAAAGAATCGCCAAATACAGAGAAATCGTCCATGAAAACCTCCACATTCTGGCCAATCATATCAGAAAAGATGGCCATCATACATCTCTAAAATATGGTTGGTGCACCACACAAACCAAAAGAAACTCGTCTGAAGGTGAAAGTACCAAATGAACAAGTGATGGTAGTCTTCACCTGATCTTCAGGAGCGATACAAATCTGATTGTAACCCGAATAGCCATCCAGAACATATTAGTACTCGTGACCAGCCGATCTATCAAGCATCTGGTCAATAAAGGGAAAAGGGAAGTGATCCTTCCTAGTGGCCTTGTTCAGCTTCCTGTAGTCCATGCAAACTCTCCCCCCCCCCCCGTGACTGTTCGTGTAGGAATAAGCCCATTCTTCTCATTTGCTACCACAGTAATTCCACCTTTTTTTTGGTACACATTGAACTGGGCTCACCCATGAACTATCAGAGATATGATAATTGATCCCTGCATCTAGCCACTTAAGAATTTCCTTCTTCACTACTTTCTTCATGATCAGATTAAGTCTTCTTTGCTGTTCGACCGTAGGCTTGCTACCTTCCTCTAGCATAATTTTATGCATGCTGATTCCCTGGATATCTGCTATAGTCCAACCAATTGCTGATTTGAACTATCTCAGAATCCTCAGAAGCTTTTCCTCGTCACTACCTGAAGGTCAGATGCAATAATAACAGGCAAGGTAGATGCATCATCTAAAAACGCGTACCTCAAATGCTCAGGTAAAGGCTTAAGCTCAAGAGTGGGAGCTTCCTCAATAGATGGCTTGAGGCATTTAGGAGCTTTGTTCAATTCCTCCATTCCAAGAGATTCAAAAGGCATATCAATCTTCCTCTTCCAGGGAGAAGTATTCAAATATTGTAATTGTTCTTCACCTTCATCATCTTCACTATCTGAATTCCCTAATAAGGCTTTTTCTAAGGCATCGGACCTTAGCAAGTGATCAAGTTCTGAAGTAACCACATAATCGACCAACTCCACCTTTAAGCACTCCTCATTTCCGTAGGAAATTTCATAGAATTAAACACATTAAAAGTTACATCCTGATCCAGCACTCGCATTGTGACCTCACCCTTCTGCACATCTAATCAAGGTTCGGTCAGTCGCCAAGAAAGGTCTTCCCAAAATTATGGGAATTTTCTTATCCTCCTCGAAATCAAGAATTACAAAATCAGTAGGGAAGATGAGTTTATCAACCTTGACCAAGACATCCTCCTCAATACCTCGCGGATATGTAATAGAACGGTTGGCCAATTGCAAAGTCATATAAATCGGTTTTGGATCAGGTAAGTCCAACTGCTTGAAGATTGACAAAGGCATCAGATTGATGCTAGCTCCCAAGTGACATAAGCATCTATCAAAGGACACTTTTCCAATAGTACACGGAATAGTGAAGCTTCCTAGATCTTTAAGCTTCGGAGGCAACTTATGTTGCAGCACAACATTGCATTCCTCCGTGAGAGTGACTGTCTCTAAATCATCTAGCTTCACTTTCCAAGAGAGAATTACCTTTCATAAACTTTGCGTAACTAGGCATCTGCTCAAGACCCTCAGCGAAAGGTATGTTGATATGAAGTTTCTTGAACACCTCCAGAAACTTCTCAAATTGCTTGTCCAGCGTTTTCTTCTGCAGCCGCTTAGGAAAAGATGGTGGAGTATAGATTTGTTTCTCCCCTGTATTACCCTCAGGAGGAGTGTGCTCAACAGTAGTCTTCCTTGATTCTACTTCTACTTTATGCTGCTCTACTTCTTTCTCAGCTGTCAAAATTTGATCTAAAAGCTGATGAAGGAATTTTTGTTGGATATCCACTTTCCACAAAAGCCTTCAGAGTCTACAATTTAAGAACAAGGGTTGTCATGGAATCTATCAATGTATCTTTTGATGATAAGAAGATTACTGGACTTGAAGATTTCAATGATCATGATCAACTGAGATTTGAAAATGAAGATTTAAATTCTGATTCTGTAAATTCCGATGACTTAAACTCTGATCCTATAAGTTCTGACGGGTTAAGTTCTGATGTCATTGAAACTGTGGTAACAACTCCAAAAGAAAATGCACTTGCCAGGGGGAGCAAGCTGAACATCCTACCACAACTCAAGACTCTCAAGAAGCATCAGCACCTGTGTAACACCCCCAGATCCGGGGTCGGGGATCCGGGTTTTCACGGTCTTTCTTTCCACAATATCACTTCACTCAATTAATAATAAATAACCTCATACTGTGACCCCACACTAACACACACCACAACCCGTTATAGTCTCAGAGATGAAATTGAAATAAGTACAAGTCTTTGAATCCACAATTTAAAATTATTACAACCCAAAATGATTACTTGATAATTTACAGTTAATTGCCATTATCTGCCACAAGTTATAATTATACATAATTTGATTCTCAAAAGTAGATGGTCTAAACTACAATGGATCTACCTCTGCAGCTATAGCAGCTACAACATCAGCGGGAAGACGCGGGACGCTTCCCACGCGCTTTGCGCTGGGTCTGCTGGAGTCTGGCCATCTCTCCTAACTGTTGTTGTGTGATGAAGAAATAAAGCAAGAGTGAGCCTTACAGCTCGCAAGTTAATACATAGTGATAACAATAATATAAGTATCTAAATGGATACTTGATAGCATCTCTATCATACTTGATAACAATATATAAGTATCTACAATCGTTGCCTTTTTGCACCAGAGTGGCATAGTCCGTAAGCTCAAGGATTGCCACCCTATTCTGAATCCATGGTTTCAGTCCCTGCTGAAACCTCCTAGCTTTCTTTTCCTCAGTGCTCACAAACTCCGGCACAAACCTTGATAATTCAGTAAATTTCGCTTCGTACTCTGCTACAGACAAATCATTCTGCTTTAGCTCCAAGAACTTGAGCTCCATCTGGTTTTCCATAAACCTCGGGAAATACTTCCCAGAAACAACTGACTAAATCTCTCCCAGGTTATAATAGCATCTGTCTCCATGTTTTTCTTGGCCTCCCACCAGTAGTTAGCTTCTCCTTTCAGAAGGTAGGTAGCAAATACAGTTTTCTGTGCCTCATCGATACTCAAAATCTCAAAAGATTTCTCCATTTCCTTTAACCATGCCCTTGCCTCAACTGGGTCGGCTGATCCGTGGAACTCAGGGGGCTTAAGGGACTTAAAAGCCCTGAAAGAGTTTGCCACTGCATTGTTACTTCCTTGAGGGGGTGGGTTGGGTTGACGTTCCAAATTCTGTCTTAGGAGTTGCATGAACTGGCTTATGGGATCCATGCCTGGGTTTGGTACTGGTTGCTCAACCTCGGTTTCTCCTTCTTCAGCCTCTATCTCAAATCCCTCAACATCATATGTTTCCTCTTCTTCTTCATACAGGGAGTCATCCTGTTCCACATAATCCTCATCTTCCTCTTCACTGTGTTCTTGGTTTCTATTGTCCTGATTATGGCTTCCCTGGTCCTCAGACCCAGGGTTCGCCCTAGTTCCAATCTTTCTTGGCGGCATGATTCTGATAATAATAAAAACAATTATTGAGAAAATTCAACGTTAGGTCACAATCATATACAACATTGTGCCTTGCACAGCTCTTATAATGGGGAGAACGTATATCGCAATTCTATTAATTTAAGAAAGTTCTAATACGAAGTGCAGTAATAATAATAATAAAACAGTGATCCCGTCACTATGGAACTGAACTGAAAGGAAACAAATATATACATAATGCGAGAATACATAGTTTGATCTGGTCAAAAGTACAACAGTGCTACAGTCATCTGTCCCAAAAGTGATACACAAGAGTCTATCTGTCTAGTCAGAAAAAGGGATGCTATATACAAGTCAACTATCCCGGAAAATTGGCTCTTACTAAGGCCTCGGCTAACTAGACAACTAGACTATTCCATCATCAATCCTGAATCACACACCGGAACGGGTCAGCTCCCAAACCCTTTCCATCGCACGACGGAAGATATAGTCGGCCTGCCGCCTGGAGATCCTACCATGCCTGTCCCCCTGGAGAGATCTGAGTCTCGCTCGGGACGTGAGCTCTATCCCCGTAAGCTCCCTCCTCAAGGATCGGGGTATAGAAGCCCTGGTCTCATAAGCTCGGGTACGCCTACCCGCCCTCTCTGCATCCAACTCCCTCCTGGCCTCATCCAGTCGGGCCTCGGCAACAGCCACTCGGGTCCTCAAAACATCCTGAACATATCCATGAGCTAACGAAGACTGTCTCTGGGCAGGGTCAAGAGGTGGTGAATCCGGAGCCGCTGAGGGTGCCTCCTCGGTCTGCCTAGGCTCGGAAGTATGGGTCTCTGAGCTGTCATCATCAGGAATCCAAGATAGTGGTGGAGGGGTAGGGGCTCTGACCACCGGAAGTGTGGGTAAAGGGATACCAGCATACACTACCATAGATCCAACACGCTCCTCAGCTACTGGGACCTCATCCGGGTCCTCCTCATCTGGAATAGCAATAACCTCTGTCTCTGACTCCTCTGAGGGGTCCTCCTCATCTGAAACAGCAATGACCTCCGTCTCAGGCTCCTCTGGGGGGTCCTCCTCATCCTCCTCCATCTCAGGCTCCTCCTGATCCTCAACATCCAGCAATGCCTCATCATGCTCACGCTCGTACATCTCAGGGTCCTCCATGTCAGGCGCCTACACATTAAACGAGCTAAGTTACTATCATGATACTTATAAGGGTTCCCGTAAGGGTTTTAGCTGTCAGTACTACTTTAAGTAGTCCGACCATGAACTTGGCAAGAGTTCTTATTATCTTTGTGAGTTTATTATTTTATCGTCGCATCATCTCTGAGGTTTATAACGCTTAGCTCTGATACCATTTCTGTAACACCCCCAGATCCGGGGTCGGGGATCCGGGTTGTCACGGTCTTTCTTTCCACAATATCACTTCACTTAATTAATAATAAATAACCTCATACTGTGACCCCACACTAACACACACCACAACCCGTTATAGTCTCAGAGATGAAATTGAAATAAGTACAAGTCTTTGAATCCACAATTTAAAATTATTACAACCCAAAATGATTACTTGATAATTTACAGTTAATTGCCATTATCTGCCACAAGTTATAATTATACATAATTTGATTCTCAAAAGTAGATGGTCTAAACTACAATGGATCTACCTCTGCAGCTATAGCAGCTACAACATCAGCGGGAAGACGCGGGACGCTTCCCACGCGCTTGCGCTGGGTCTGCTGGAGTCTGGCCATCTCTCCTAACTGTTGTTGTGTGATGAAGAAATAAAGCAAGAGTGAGCCTTACAGCTCGCAAGATAATATATATAGTGATAACAATAATATAAGTATCTAAATGGATACTTAATAGCATCTCTATCATATGCAAGATAATTACTTGCTAGATATAAGTAAAAACAAGGAATGAAGTTACCAATACTTCACCACACTTATATCATATAAAGTTACTTGAACTGCCACCGTTCAAAGTATTATAAGTTTTAAGAAAAACATCTCATAGATGAGACCACAAGTTAAGACTTGAATAGATTCAATCTTTGAAATATTATTGAATGAAAAAGTTATGAGATACTTTATTTAGTCCCGATATATATATATATCCACATATATATATATATATCCCGAAAACATTTCCTGGAACCTCTGTTATGTGAAGTATGAACAGAGTTCGAAACATCCAATGAATTTTGGAAAGGAAAAGAATTTTGGCATAAACCCGATATCTCGCTGATCAGGCAAAGATACCAATAAGTAACCTTTTCTACTAGTAGATGGATGAATTCCTCACCGGTCATCACCCTGGCCGCATTAGGACCTCGCGCTCGACCGTACCCCGGTCCCTCACGCATTGATGGACTGCCACCCAGCCACTTACACAATAATAGACCGTACCCCGGCCTGTCGCTTATGCCGACTCAATGAGATGGGCTTACTTCCCGAACGTTGGGCAAGTAATCAATTCATTTACCAAATCTGCAACCTCGTTGCGAATATAAAATACACCACAGAGCCGGATTCCCCAGGTTTTGAGCGAGTATTTAAATCCCCTTTAAAAGGAAGATCTTAAATATAAAAATGAGTTTTGGGATCCGCTCTGACTCTTTAAAAATCATTTTGAAGACTCGAAAACACTTTAAAGAGTGTTTGGAGTAAGGCTGATTTAATGAAGTAAATCAGTCCCCAGAATATTTAGAAAATATCTGAATATTATTAATTAAATAATATTCCCATAAAGAATAATCTTTATAAAAATAATTGAAGTAGAAGTATTAAAATTTATACTTGAAACGAGTATTAAATAACCCAAGATATACTTATATGAAAGTATTATCTTTATTTGAATAATCGAAAATAAGTTTGATTATTGACATCTTATTCTTTAATAAAATAAAGAATATATTTCAGCAAATAATCGGAGTCATAGTTCCTCAAATGAATATTCAAATAATATTCAATAAATAAAATAAGCTGAGTCATAATACCTCGAATGAATATTATAATTAATATTCATTAAATAAAATAAAAGAATCATACATCCTCAAATGAATATTCAAATAATATTCAATAAATAAAATAAGCTGAGTCATAATACCTCGAATGAATATTATAAATAATATTCATTAAATAAAATAAAAGGAGTCATAAATCCTCGAATACTATTCGAAATAATATTCAATAATAAAATAAAGTTTCAAGTTATCGAATAAACCTTATTCGATTAATAGTTTGGAAAACTATAACCATATATATATATATAAATATATATATATATATATATATATCCATATCCATATATACAAGATTACTCGGGATCCTCGACTCCCGGTTTTTAGAAAATATTTTCACCTTTGAGTCCCTATACTAAGGGTATATGCAAGATACAACTATCCTTTAGCATAGGTATTATCAGATAAACCAACAGATATATATCTCAAGAATATAAAACAGGCATGCATATATACCATATCACATGCTACAATATATCGCAACATTTGCTAAATAACAATCATGCAATATCACAAGATAATGCATAAACATACATTTACATCACAACAACAGTGTATCGGATAGAATACTTGCCTGAGCGACTTGGGGGTGAGAAAGGCTCGGGACGAGTCTGGTAACCTATAAACAACAAGTAAGTTGGAATTAAACCAAAATCACTTGTAAATCTATACTTTAACTAACTTAGACTCTAACGCTTGTTTTGCGCTCACCGATTTGCTTAAGTCACTCGGGTACCCTCGGCTCCATCATTTTTAATAATTTAATCTTTACGAGTTTTAAAGCGATTCCTTCGCGAATGACTTACCAACTGCCTAACACACTTACCATAAATGTGTCACACATTAATTAACCCTTTTTGGTCTTTAACCTATGTTCCAAGGTAAGGCGAAGGAAAAAGTTTCGTCCGCGAAACGCCGTTACTTGAAACGGTCGTTTCTCCTAAACCGTAAATCGGAATCGGACGAACTACATATCAAAACGAAGCTCGTAACATGAGCTATCTAAACATGGCAGTGGTCACAATCTAGCAGGGGGTTCTCGGGTCCTAATGCTATGCACAAAAACAGTCCAAAGAAAATCGGACGTTACGACGGCTATGTTTACGTGATTTCCAAATTTTAACCCATTCACAAACAACCCAAATCAACCTCAAATCCAACATACAACCATCCTCCATCCTTATCACATCATAACAACCCCAACCAATTCAATTTAACCATTCATACTTATGCTTAAACTTTACTTTAATCATTCTTAAGTTTCTTTAAATCAAAACCACAAAATTACCATTTCATTTCACTACCATTCCAAATCTCAAACTCTAATCATAACAACAACTACAATAACATCCTACTCATCAAAATCACCTTATAATATATATGAACCTAGGGTTTGAAAATGGTATACCTTCCTTGGATTGGTGGGTGGAGCTAGGAAGCCTTAAGAAGCTTGGAGAAGCCTTAGGAAAGCTTGGATCTTCAAGAAAAACAAGAAAAAGTTCAAGTTAAAAACTTGAAAACACTATTCATTGTCTTCTTCCTTGATTAAATGAAGAAGTTAGAGAAAGAATTAATGGCTTAAACTCATGATATAGCCATAACTAAGCATAAAGATGATTAGGGAATTTTCTTACCAATTTAGGATGCTTGGATCTTGATTTTTGGAAAATCTTGCCTTTTAAAAAGTAAAAAGCCGAGAGCTAAGTGATGAACAAATGCCTTGGTTGATTTTTTGATTTTTGATGAAATGATTTGCTAGCTTGGTTGGCTTGGTTTTGTTTTTGATTTAGCAAATTACTACCTTGCCCTTGAATTTGTGTGGTCCTTAATCAACCACACCTCCCTTCTTCCCATGTCATGCTTACCTCATCCTCATGATGTCATCCTTCCTTCCTTGTCTTCTTTCTATTGGTTGGATGACATCACTCCCATTAATCCCTTTGATTAACTTCCTAATCGTTTGCCTAATGACCGCTGATCTGTTATACGGTTCGCTTAACTTTCGTTCTCGTTTATCGTTTGAAGGATCATACCCGGGATCTTATTACTTAGGTTCCCTTAACCTTTCTCAATACATTATATTCCTTTTTATGATCCTCTATTATAATCCTTTAATTTAAATCCTTTTTATCCTGTTACCTTATACTCAATTCTCTCCGTATCTTATGGATTTCCGGGAAAAACCAAAGTGTTCGGAATTGGGTTCTGACGATATTTACATACACTTATATACTTCATAGAGTACTAATAAAATCCCAGAATATCCATAACAGAACCCCTACATAGTGTGGCGTGAAAAGTTTTCTCATTCAGCTAAAACACTATTCACAAGGGTTACAAAAAGTTGAAAAATTTTGGGGTTATTACACCCAGCACCTAGGCCTGGGTTACGGTATTGCATCATAATTCCAATTGGAAGAATAGGACATTCGTTGGAGCCACCGCATACGATGATCAGTCGTACTACGATAAAAGTAACCTTTTCTACTAGTAGAGGGACGACACCTTCACATCTTGGTTATCACCCTTGCCGCATACGGGCTATGTGTCCTCATTTCGGGTATACACACACTTCGCAGGTCCATAGGTACAGATTGTACCGTCTCCTACAGTACCAGTAGTCTATCCAATACACGAAGTACTTGGATCCAACCCCTCCCTTGTCCTTTAGGAAATCCTATAATATCTCGAGAACTTGAACCACATCGAAGTTTCTCCAAGCGTTTTGCTTGTTGATAGGCATAGCTTTACTTTATATATATATATATATATACTTCCGAAAGTTTCGGAGGAAGTACTAAGGATGTGAGTTGACCGTTGTCAATAGATAATTATATAAGGGGGAAAAGTTTCTCCTTGAAACTATATTCAAAATATTTTAAAATAAGTCGAGATAATATTCTCCGACGATCTGAAATTATTCGAATGATTTTCCGAAAATCAGAAAGTATTTTAAACCAGGTTATATTATTTTTAATCATAAATAAACCCTTTAATAAATAATAAATAATTAAATTATAATCGATAAATAATTAACCTCGAATGGTTTTACTCTCTAAAAGAATATTTAAAATAATGTTCCTCAACTAGTTTATGTCTACGTAATTAATAATCTTTAATGCTTAATCGGGTTTGAGATAAATATTCACTGGAGAATACTTCTCCCAAAATAAATTAATAGTAAGTAAATATTTCTTGTCCAAACGATAAAGTATAGTTGAGGGAATACGATCTTTGGAAATCGTTTTAATAAAAGTTCGAGGTGTTTAATATTTCGTAAGTGGACGTTGATTCTCTTGGAATAAAATAATTTCGGATTTTTAATCGTCCAAAACATCTCCGGGATGATTCCCGGGTTTATATTTTATAAAACAAAACTGACCGACTCTCGGTCTTACGACTTATACATCACGCTCTACTATAGCGCTAATATTCTTAAATAAGCACCTCCGGAATACTTCCGGGTTTTCATTAATTTTTACTGAACGATCCTCGGTCTAAAATATATACATGCCACGCTACTCGCTAGCGTTACGTTCTCAATTATAAACTCCTCCGGGATACCTCCGGGTTTTTATAAGCTTACACCGACCGACTCTAGGTCTAAATATTACATTTCGAACTCTGTATGAACATATACTAGAAATTATCAACAATTGAGTAATGTAATACATCTCAAACTTCGTAAAATAGTTTAAAGCAATCTCATGCATATACCATAGTTTTATAAAATATTCACAACACAACAATTCTTAAAAGGTAGGGTTTGAAAACTTTCCTGGGTATCTCGAGGTGGAGGATGCTCTGGGTTCCGCTCGGAAATCTATGACCATAAACACAATTCATTTCGTTAGGTCCCGTTCTAATTTACGGCGACTCGCACTCATGCGCTATTTATTATGCACCCTCTCAACTTATACTACCATTATTATTCCTTTAAGTCCTTATTCACATTATGGTCGCTTCATTTTTCTAAGTATCTTAGGTTCATTCTCTTTATCGTCGTCGGCTCCGCTTATGGATTCTTACGGTTTCTACTCGCGCGGTCTCGGCTCCGATATTTTTATAAACCTGAAAAATAATTTTTTTCACTTGAATTTTTATGCCAGTTAGGAAACTCAATATGTTACTCTCTGTAAAAATTTCATGATTTATGAATACTTTTAAGTTGATCCTTTATACTTTCAAAGTTCGTGATTTGTAGCAGATTTTGTCGCGTAAATCACTTTTACTAAAACGACCATAAGTTTTGATCCGTAAATCGGAATCAAGTGATTCAAGTACCTAAACGATCCTTATAACATTGCTTATAATAATCAAGGGTTATTTTTCAAGAAACTACAGTTTACAACTACGGGATTTTCTGCAGAAACTTAAAGTTACGATTCATCGGTTTTAACAGAGTTACGTTTACGATCGGGGTTTCGTTTACGCCCTAACTCTTAACACAATCACCAAAAATCATCATTCCATCATCACAAACCCCTCTCAAGAACATCATGTTCTAGAGGCAACAACAATCAACCTTAAATCTACTTAACTTAAACTTCAAGATCTCAACAATACCACTTCTTAAACTAAGTTTTCTACCACATACTAAATGGATCTTAAAAATGAATCTTAAATAAAGTTGGGCCAAAGAATTTTACCTTTATTGAAAGCTTGAGATGTGTTCTTGAGGATGGTGGAGGCTTGGAAGTGCTTGGTATGATTTTTGGAGCCTAAAACCACCATTGAAATCAAGAAACCAAAGAGATGTTAATATTAATACTATTCACTAGTGAGTTTCTTGATTTTATTTCACCCATCAACCTTGATAAAAAGAGATGAAAGAATTTTCTTACCTTAGTTTAATTGCTAGGAGGCTTGAGAATTAATGGGATGATTTTACCATGGATAGATTTTGAGATTTGAAATTGAATTTCCTCTCCCTTTTTGATATAGCCGAATGGAACAATTGTGAGGGGGGTATTTATACTTGCTTAGCTTGGTTGCTTTGCTAGGTTGCTTCTAGGAAATGGGGTGGAAGATCTTGCACTTGATTTTTATTCTCCTAGGTTGAATCCTAGGTTTAATCTTGTTGCAAATCTTAAGGACAAATCTTTGTATCTTGCTAGGTTACAAGCTAAACTACATTTGTTAGCTTCCTTAGCACACTATTTTGCTAGCTAGCTTGATCATCCTATGGTTAGTTTACTATTGATGAATTAACCATGGTTACTTTATTACCATGGTTTAGTTAGTGCATTACGTTTATTTAATCGTTTATGCATTCGCTCGGTCGCTTAAACGTTTTCGTAATACTTACTCGTAAATGGTTTGTGACGTAATTCCTTTCATATTTATTCCTTATATTTGAATTATCATACTTGAATATGAATCCGTAGGGTTTTAATCTTGTAATTATATACTATTTTGCTAGCTAGCTTGATCATCCTATGGTTAGTTTACTATTGATGAATTAACCATGGTTACTTTATTACTATGGTTTAGTTAGTGCATTACGTTTATTTAATCGTTTACGCATTCGCTCGGTCGCTTACACGTTTTCGTAATACTTACTCGTAAATGGTTCGCGACGTAATTCCTTTCATATTTATTCCTTATATTTGAATTATCATACTTGAATATGAATCCGTAGGGTTTTAATCTTGTAATTATATTGTGATTCCCGTAATCCTCGATAAGTCGTAAATATGGTGGTTTTTCAAAGTTCGTTTTCTTCGAAAACTAATAGCGTTTACATACACTCATTTGGTACGTATAATCAAAGTATCAACTCCGAAACTCATTTTCTCATGCACTACATAGTGTGGGCTAAAAAAATTTCCCCGTCCGCCAGGGTTACTATTCATTAAACATTTTACAAGGTCTCAAAAATTCAAGTTGTTATATTACTATTCATAAAGGTCTTTTACCAATGTCAAAAATTTGGGTTCTTACAGTCTCCCCCCCTTAAAAGGATTTCGTCCCGGAATCTGTTCAGAAACAGGTAGGGATATGCTTCTCGCATGACAACCTCGAGTTCTCACGTTGACCTTGCAGTATTTGATCTCTTTATAAAATTTCCACTCATCCATCCAATATATTTCTGGGTACTCGTCCTTGTAGTCTTATGACCTCTACACGTTACTCGACATACGCTAAGTCTGGCTACGAGTTTATTAGCTCATTTTCAATCATATGTTTAGTTTTGACGGTTAAATTTTCTAATCTCGATTTGTGGTACTCGTTATAAACTTGGTGACCGTTCGACGAGGGTGCTAATTTATAAGTCAACTTTCTTAGTCCTTTAATCCTTTAACTGGTCCAATAAATCTTGGGTTCAACATTTCTTTCCCTTTTGAATCTCATCACTCCCTCCTCGGGAGGTACTCTCAACAATACTTGGTCTGCTACTTCGTACTTTCTGTCTTTATAGTCTTGGTTCGCATATCTCTATTGTTCATCCTGGGCTGCCACTAGCCGGGTTTTGATAAGTTCTAGGAATTTCTTCGGTCTGTTGACTCAATTATGGTCCAGTACCCTCCGCTTACCAATTTCTTCCCAACCTAAGAGAGAACGATTCTTTCTTCAGTACAAGCTTTGTAGCCGTTCCAATGCACGCATGATAACTCATTATTATCGATAATTCGATTAACGTCAACTGGTCGTTTTATTTCCTTTAAAAACTGATAACATGGACGATTAGCGCATCTTCTAGTGTTTGGAATCATCCTTCAACTTATTCGTTTCCCCCTACATTGCTCCTACTAGTGCTAGATTTGCATTTCTTAACATTTTCCCATTTTGGGTGCATCATCTCTGTCGATTATTCTATGTAAGAAGTTCTTGTCGTATTTCTACACGCTCGTCTCCTGCTACACGCTTAGCGCCAGATTTAACATTTCCTCCCGTAGTAACGTAAAGCACGTCATCGTCTTGTTGCCATCTTGAAGGAAGCACCATTTTATACGCAATTTATTGACACATTTTAGGATCGTGCAACGTTCAGCTTCTGTCATCGGTCGGACTACTTTAATCACTCCCCGTATAATATCTATAGTACTACGACACTTTTTGGGTCGTACTTGTTATTCTCGCTAGTGCCTTAGACGTATTCACGTTTATTGGTACCTGCTACTAGTGGCTTTTATAGGGCGTGTACGATCTTCTTTGCCTTCTATCAGCTCTGACAATGACATCCTTCATTCTTTCACGTTGCCCTTCGTAAGGGATATCGGCGACTATTTTTCGAATGCTAGCGTGGTAAGTACATCTATGTTAGATATATTTGATAATGTCATGACTAATATGATTTATGTTTAGTTTTCAGATCTTACTTAAACAAGACAAATCAGTACTTAACTGAAATTAGCACTTATACTGAAGTCAGAACTTAAGTTATCAGTACTTAAGGTTCAGGAGATATTTATCAGAAGATAATATCAGGACTTAAAGGAAACGTTCAGATAAAGAAGGCGGCTGATTGAAAGGAAAAGAAGATCAAGACAAACATAAGAAGAGATATGCATGAAGAAGGAATTCTATGAAGAATAGAATACTTGGAAGAAAAATATCTGATTGATATATTTTAGGAAGCAGAATTATATTCCATATCAATTAGCGATTATCTTGTAACTGTGTAGTATATAAACACAGACATAGGGTTTACACTATAAGTGTTATCATTATCGAGAATATTATTCATTGTAACCCTAGCAGCTCTCGTGATATTTGTTCATCACTGAGAGAGGACAGTTCCATACTGTAACAGAGTTTATTGCTTTGAATAAAGTTTGTTTTCGGTTACTTGTGTTATTAGAATTCGATTTGATTGTTCTATACACTGTATTCACCCCCCACTACAGTGTGTGTGACCTAACAAATGGTATCAGAGCCTATCTGTTAACACACAAACAGTTTAAGATCCAAAAACAATCATGTCTGAAGCAGAAACTCCAACCAAGCCCACCAAAACTGAAGAACCACCAAAGACACAAATCCATAGTCGATATGAGACCATTAGAGTTCCCATATTGAAACCGTCAGAATATCCCATATGGAAGGTGAGGATGACTATGTTTCTGGAAGCTATAGATCCAGAATATCTTGACAGAATCAAGGAAGGACCTCACAATCCAACAAAGCTCGTTGTTGCAGTTGCAGGTGAAGCAACAAAGTCTGTACCAAAGGAGAAGAGTGATTACACTGCTGAAGATATCGCTTCAATTGCTAAGGATACGAAGGTACGACACTTACTGCATAGTGCCATTGATAATGTAATGTCAAACAGGGTAATTAACTGCAAGACTGCAAAGGAGATATGGGATGCCCTAGAAACAAGATGTCAGGGAACTGGTTCGATCAAAAAGAACAGGAAGACAATACTCACTCAAGAGTATGAATACTTTGACTCAAAGCCAAATGAGTCATTGACTCATTTATATGACAGATTTGTCAAGCTCTTGAATGATTTGTCACTGGTTGATAAGGAGTATGATCTTGAAGATTCAAACTTTAAATTCCTGTTAGCTCTTCCTGAAAGCTGGGATTTGAAGGCAACAATTATAAGAGACAATTATAATCTTGATGAAACGACTCTTGATGAAATTTATGGGATGCTCAAGACTCATGAACTTGAGATGGAACAAAGAAGCAAGAGGAAAGGAGGAAAGTCAAGGACAGTTGCTCTTAAGGCTGAAGAAGAATCTCCCAAGGCAGCTACCTCGAGGAAAGGCAAGGGTAAAGCTCTCTTCACAAAGTCTGATACTGAGTCATCAAGTTCTGATAGTGATGATGACTCAGAAACTGAAAGCTTGCCTGAGACGGATGTTGATGAAGAGATGATGAAACTTTGTGCTCTTATGGTGAAAGGAATCACGAAGATTGCATACAGGAAGTTCAGGAAGGGAAAGAAGTTTTCCAGGAGAGGTGCAACTTCTGATCAGAAGAATTTCAGAAAAATTGAAGGCAAAGGAGGAAAGTCTGACAGAGGAGATTATACAAATGCCAAATGCTACAACTGTGGTGAAAAAGGCCACATATCTCCTGATTGCAAGAAAGTGAAGAGTGACAAAGGCAAGGCTCTTGTCACAAAGAAGAAAAACTGGACAGACAACTCAGATTCTGAAAGTGAGGAGAACTATGCCTTGATGGCAAATGCTGATATGGCAAATGCTGAAAGCAGTACTGAAGCTGCTGAGTTAAAGGTACCTCAAACTACTTATGCCTTTCATACTGATGATATTAATGAGTTGAGAAGATATCTTAAAACCATGTTCATTAGCTATAGAGACCAAACTTTAACATATGAAAGATTAACTTCTGAAAATCTTGCTTGTACAAAGAGGAATGATTATTTAGAAAAAGAGTTAGTCATGTTCCATCAAACTCAGAAAGATAGAGATGATGCTTTCTATGTTAGGGATGAAGTACTTAAAATGAATGAATCTCTAAAAGCTGAGTTAGAAAAGGAAAGAGAAATTATTAGGACTTGGACTAACTCTGGCAGAACAACTCAGAATTTGTTAAGTAGTGAAAACTGGAAAGAGGGCTTAGGTTATGGAGATGATAAGAATGATAAAGGAACTGTAGATATTAAGCCTATAGTTGTTAAACAAAAGCCAAAGTTAAAACCTGTTAAGTTTATAGCTGTAAAGTCTGATACTGAGAAATCAAAAGTTAAAAAGGAATTAACTTCTGACAAACTAAAACAGGAAAAGACAGTTGAAGTAAACATAGGCTTAATGACAAAGAAGCAGCTTAAGCATAAGCTGAAAGATGTTAAGAATGCAAACAAGGTAAAATCACCTAGGAAAAATAGGAATGGAAAGGAAGGTGTGAATAAAAGCAATAATTATAAGCCTGTTCCTGATGCTCCTAGAAAAACATGTCATAACTGTGGAAGTTCTAACCATCTGGCTTCTTTTGCAGGAAGAATAAGAACATAAACTCCTTACCTTCAAAGTCAGGAGTTAAGAGTCAGTCTGTTAGATATAAGCCACAAAATCCTTGTTTTCATTGTGGTAGTTTATGGCATTCCATTTATACTTGTAAGGAATATCATAGTATGTACTATGATTATTATCAAATAAAACCTTCTTTAAAGAAAGTTAGCATTGTTCCTTCTAGTGTAAGTTCTGATTCAAAGTCTGATAGTGTAAATTCTGTTAAGAAAAATGTTAACATAAACTCTGATGCTAAATCCGCTGCAAATGTTAACAAACTTAATAAGGCCAAAGGATCCAAGCAAGTCTGGGTCCTAAAAACTAATCATTAGTGGTCTTTGTGATTGCAGGGCAATAGGAAAAATATCCTAGTTCTGGACAGTGGATGTTCAGGACATATGACTGGAAATAAAGCCCTGCTATCAGACTTTGTGGAGAAGGCTGGCCCAAGTGTTTCTTATGGAGATGGCAACATTGGAAAAACGTTGGGATATGGCGATATCAATCTTGGGAATGTCATCATTATAGAAGTAGCTCTAGTCTCAGGACTTAAACACAATCTGCTGAGTGTTAGTCAAATCTGTGACAGAGGTTATTATGTGGATTTCTTTGAAGAACACTGTGAAGTTGTAAGTAAATCTACAGGTAAAGTTATTCTGAAAGGATACAGGCATGGTAACATTTATGAAGCCAAGCTTTCAACAAGTACTGATGGTTCTGCAGTCTGTCTGATTAGTAGAGCATCAATTGAAGAAAGCTGGAACTGGCACAAGAAACTCTCTCATTTAAATTTCAATAATATAAATGAATTAGTCAAGAAAGATCTTGTGAGAGGACTGCCAAAGTCAGTATTTGCTCCTGATGGCCTTTGTGATTCTTGTCAGAAGGCCAAACAAAGGAAATCTTCATTCAAGAGCAAGACTGAATCATCAATTCTTGAGCCTTATCACCTACTACATGTTGTTCTATTTGGTCATGTAAATGTCATGTCTATTGCAAAGAAGAAATATGCTATGGTCATAGTGGATGAGTTCACCAGATACACATGGGTGTATTTCTTGCACACAAAAAGTGAAACTGCATTTATCTTGATTGATCATGTCAGGAAACTGGATAAATTGGTCAAAGATTCTGTGAAGATAATAAGAAGTGATAATGGCACTGAGTTCAAGAATTTGATAATGGAAGAGTTCTGCAAAAACCATGGAATCAAGCAGGAATTTTCTGCTCCTGGAACTCCATATCAAAATGGTGTTGTTGAAAGAAAGAATAGAACTCTTATTGAAGCTGCACGAACTATGCTTGATGAAGTAAAACTTCCAACCTATTTCTGGGCTTAAGCTGTGTAGACTGCTTGTTTTACTCAAAATGCAAGACTCATTAACAAGCATGGAAAGACACCATATGAGATGGTGAAGAAAAAGAAGCCAAATCTGAAATATTTTCATGTATTTGGATGCAAGTGTTTTATTCTTAAGACTCATCCTGAACAGCTATCGAAATTTAATCTAAAAGCTGATGAAGGAATCTTTGTTGGATATCCACTTTCCACAAAAGCCTTCAGAGTCTTTAACTTGAGAACAAGGGTGGTCATGGAATCTATCAATGTCTCCTTTGATGATAAGAAAATTACTGGACTTGAAGATTTTAATGCTCATGATCAGCTGAGATTTGAAAATGAAGACTTAAATTCTGATACTGAAAATCGTGACAGTCTAAATCCTGATACAGCAAACTCTGATGGATTAAGCTCTGATGTTATTGAAACTGTGGTGACTACGCCAAAGGAAGATGCACCTGTGCAGGGAGAGCATACTGAAGATGCAACCACATCTCAAGAAGCATCAGAACATACAACTGGCTCTTCAAGTTCTGATTCATCAAGTTCTGATAAGCCAAGTTCTGATATTTCTGAAAATTTAAATACTGAAGGATCCAACTCAGAGAGCATAGTTTCAGGGGAAGTATCAGAAGATGTTGATGAAGATGGCATGGATCATGGGGGAGCATCCAGTTCTAGAGAAAACCTTCCATCTGCAAGGAAGTGGACTAAATCACATACACCTGACTTAATAATTGGAAATCCTGATGTAGGTGTCAGAACTAGAACAGCTACTTCAAGTGAATGTCTTTACAATTCTTTTCTTTCTCAAACTGAACCAAAGAAAGTGGAAGAAGCTCTATAAGATGCTGATTGGGTGCAAGCAATGCAGGAAGAGTTAAATGAATTTGAAAGAAACAAAGTCTGGACCCTAGTGCCAAGACCAAAGAACAGATCTGTTATTGGTACAAAGTGGGTATTCAGAAACAAAACTGATAGTGATGGCATAATTATAAGGAATAAAGCAAGGTTGGTTGCAAAAGGATATTCTCAACAGGAGGGAATTGATTATGATGAAACATTTGCACCAGTTGCTAGATTGGAAGCCATAAGGATATTTTTCGCTTATGCTGCTTACAAAAAGTTTATTGTCTTTCAAATGGATGTGAAAAGTGCTTTTCTCAATGGAGAATTGGAGGAGGAAGTATATGTTGAACAACCTCCAGGCTTTGTCGATTCCCAATATCCAAATCATGTCTATAGGCTTGATAAAGCACTTTATGGCCTTAAGCAAGCTCCTAGAGCATGGTATGAGACTTTAGCTCAGTTTCTTCTGGAAAGTGGATTTAATAGAGGAACTATAGGCAAAACACTGTTCTACCTCAACCATGGAAAGGACTTACTTCTGGTTCAGATTAATGTTGATGATATCATCTTTGGTTCTACAAATGACAGACTTTGCAAAAAGTTTGCCAAACTGATGCAGTCAAGATATCAAATGAGTATGATGGGGGAACTTAGCTATTTTATGGGCCTTCAAGTCAAGAAGAATGAAGAAGGCACTTTTATTTGTCATACCAAGTACACCAGAAATTTGCTGAAGAAATTTGGAATGCAAGATTGTTCAAGTGCATCGACTCCCATGGCCACTGTAACAAAACTCGATAAGGATACTGGTATATCAGTAGATATGACTGATTACAGAGGTATGATTGGCTCTCTACTCTATCTAACTGCTAGTAGACCTGATATCATGTATGCTACCTGTCTTTGTGCAAGATTTCAAGCAGATCCAAGAGAACCTCACTTAACAGTTGTGAAAAGAATATTCAAGTATCTTAAGGGAACAGCTGATCTAGGATTGTGGTATCCCAGAGAATCAGATTTTAAACTAATAGCTTACTCAGATGCAGATTTTGCAGGTTGCAAAATTGACAGGAAGAGCACAAGTGGAAGCTGCAAATTTCTTGGAGGCAGATTGGTTTCTTGGTTTAGCAAGAAACAAAAGTCAATTTCCACATCAACTGCAGAAGCAGAATACATTGCTGCAGGAAGTTGTTGTGCACAGATTCTTTGGATGAAGAATCAGTTACTGGATTATGGGTTAATATATTTTAAAATCCCTATTTACTGTGATAATCAAAGTGCTATTGCTATGACAGGTAATCCAGTTCAACACTCAATGATAAAATATATCAGAATTAGGTACCACTTCATCAGGGAACATGTGGATGAAGGTACAGTGGAATTGCACTTTGTTCCAACAGATCAACAACTAGCAGATATCTTCACAAAACCACTGTGTGAAGCTACTTTTACAAGATTGGTAAATGAACTTGGAATGGTTTCAGGTTCTTTCTCTAAATCTGCTTAGTTTTATTCTGATACATCAGACTTTATGATCAGTATTTACAGATATTACTCTTTTTGTGTATTCTGTGCCTAATTAAAAATTGCTTAACTACTGATTGTTTTCTGATGTGAATTTCTAAACTTTGATAGTGAAATGACTGTTTCTGTGACTATTTGATCCTATGAGGATAATTGTGCTAGATGATGACCTAGTAGTCTTTAACATACTAGAGATCCCATGTTAGAAGTAATTATTTATGTGGAAATCTATTGACACAAGCAAATTCTGATATTGAGCTTAGTCACGTTTACTTTGTCTATCTTATTACTAAGTCCAAAACTAGAATAATGCTTCTCATCTGTTAAGTTCTGATGTTAGTAAATCTGCTGAATGTACTAAGTGCTGATAAACCTCACTTATCCAAAAAAAAAAAGGGAATAAAAATCAGGTACTCCTTTGAGATCTAGAGTAAAAATGTGGAAGGGACGACCCAAGTGCATTGCTGGTATTAAGTAATATGCATTAGAAAAGCAAATAATTATTCTTCTTGGTGACTTTTCACACTCTATGATTACTGGAGAAATACTCTGTTAATAGCATAAATTCTGATAAGCAGTCGTGACTCACTTACACTGAGAAGCCACTGTAAAATGGAATTTCAAAAGATGCATAAAATAAGCACAAAACAGTTGAGGTGGACTCATACATGAACTCATTAAATAGTAGGCTTCAGAATAATGACAGGTTTTAAGTAAAGTTCTTAGTTATGCCTTATTTCTAAGATGTACTGAAGTGAATCAGACTTTACTCTTTGTCTGATATTTAGCTTAATGCACACACTTACACTCCATATGAAATGATAAAAATTACTGTGGTGATCAATGTTGTTTTAGATGAACAGTTTATATGTCAGATTGCATAAATTCTGAGGACAGGTTCTGATGATTAAGTTCTGAAGAACCAAAATCAGAATTTGTGTGAAGATTACAAAGATAGGCATTCACTTTTCGAGTTAAGAAATCATGTTCTGATGACTGTTAAGTTCTGATATAAGTCTAAGTGCTGATATTAAATTCTGATTTTTTACTTGACTTATTTGTGGTTAAAATCTGAAACAGTCTTATTTTAAATCCGAATATGTTTGGGTGGAATATTAACAGTCAATACAATTAGGGTTAGTGGTACACGTCCATGCACAGTAATATTTACGTGTTTCTTGTGCGCATTAAACCCTGTTTTACACTTCCAATGGCTGTTTTTATTCTCCTTGGTCTAGGGAGACGAGGTAGAATTAATTCTACCTGTCAGCATTAAATTCTCCTTGCGTCTCCTGGCATTCCATTGCCCATATAAACCAACAATTCACTCCAGTCAGTACATCTCTCATTTTTTATCATTTGCTCTCATTTTCTCTCAAACTCTCAAGCTCTTACTCTCATCTATTTCTCTCTCATCACAATCATGGTGAACTACAACTTCGCTATAAACTATGATACTTTCTCTCTCACCATGAGCTCTCCAGAGTGGCAGCAGGAATGACATGTTACTGCTATTCCTGATAAAGTTTGGGACTCTGTTCCCCAAGAGGTTCTGACAGACCTCTTGTTCTTTTATATAGATTACCATCGCCATGTTGAGCGATTGGAAGAAGCACGGCTGGAAGCTCTTCGACAGCAGGAGCGAATCATTCGTCTCGTTGTTCTGTTTCTAGAGAGTAGGAAGAAGAAATAGGATTTGTAGCTTAGGACACTCTTGTAATCTTGTGCTGTAATTTCAATTTCATGAATGTATTCTCTTAATATATTAATGGAATTTTTATATTTTTACAAGATGTTGTCTCTGAGTTGTTTGAAATTCTGATACATTTTTATATCCTGATTTATCCATATTCTGATGACCATTTTATTACTGATACAAATCAAGTTCTGATTCTGACGTGGCAGTACCTGATTCCTTGAATTATTTTTTTGGTCATTCTCTCACCTGATGTATTTTTCCAGAATATTGGTTTCGTAGTAAAAATGATTTAATAAGTGGGAACAGTTTAAATTTTAAATTAAAACTGAATTACCTTGATTAATGGGATTACTTGGTCAATGGAACGGTTTTTCCTTGAAAAACTGCATGTGATAAGTAATGATTACTGTTTTCCCGTGTCCATTAATTATTCTTTACTGCTGCATGTCTGACAGGTGTCCAACGGTTACTTTTTTACTACCGTGTATAAGTAAATGAGAGAGAAGCTTGTAAAATATTTTATTTACTTTCACACTTCATCTTTCTTTACTTTTATTCTCTCTCATCTCCTGACGTTGTTTTTTCATACAGACATTTTATCAAACACCTTACAGGCAACCTTAATTCTCAATTTTTCTAATGGCACCTACGGATTTGATCATAGATGGAGCCAAGTTCGTTCCCAACAACTATGCTGCAATCTTAAATCATGATGAAGCTCCATCTGAGTTGCACTTTGTGCAAGATCTTCTAGCACACAGTGAAATTGGGTATGCATTGACCCAACCTCAAGTTATTTCCAGCCAATAAGTTCTGACGTTTTGGTGGACTGGGCATTTTGACAATGGTGGTGCTACTGGTACTCCAAGTATTATTTTCGAAGTAAATGAGGTTGAACATGTGGTAACTCCTGGAGCAGTTCGCAAAGCTCTACATTTACCAGAAGGTTGCATTTTTTCAACAGCGGAGGAACCAGTGTTACAGCAACTCATGGCCAATTTGGGGTATGAGAAGAGTTTGGCCAAGCTTGGACAGTTGAAACGAGCACATATCAGAAAGGAATGGAGCTTTTTCTTTGACTGCATCACTAAAGCATTTGGCAATAAGTGTTCCAACTTTGATGTCATTCCAATCATGAGTTAGCACATCGGGTATGCTATTATTCACCAAACTCATTTTGATTTTGCAAGTGATGTGCTAGGCTTTATTGGGGATAGGATGACAAAGGATAGAAATGTAGTTTACTTTGCTAGATTCTGTCAGCTTATATATAACTTTTGTTGTGCTAATGAACCCCAACCAGCCAGTTCTTTATTTCCACCTTTTAAACTTGCAAAACGTGCTTTTAATGACTTGGTAAATGCTGACCTTAAGAAAATGGTGGTTAGACCCTTACAGAAACCTCAGTCTGTAAAACAGATCTTGGTAAATGCTGATCCTCTAACCTACAGATCTGTTTACCCTGATGTACAACCCACCACCACGACCCAGACAACTCAACAACCATCAAAACATACCACACATACTCCTCAATCTACTCAACCTTATGTCAGAACATATCTCAAAACTTCACAGCTACCTCAACCTTCATCATCAGTACATACTGTGAAGCCTTCATCTTCCAAGCCCAAGAGGACAAAGACTGTACCTCAGACAACACAAAAGAGAAGGAAGTTTGTTCTGAGAGATGAGTCAGATAGTGAGGAACAGGTTCCTGTATCAGAACCTGTTATACAAGAAGCTGAGAAGGTCTCTTCTCAGAAGGATACTGAAATTGGGGGATCTAAGCTTCTCAAAAGGCTTAGAAAACTCCCAAGGAATCTATACCTTCAAAGAAAAGAAAGAAACTGAGAGCTCACAGGCCAGCTTCAGATGATGAGGAAGCAGCAGCTAAGGAAGGAGATCAGGAATCTCTGATCTAAAAAAAGCCACAATTTGCTGAAGCTACTGCATCTCCATCTTCATTGTCACCAACTCATGAAGCTACTGCTACAGATAAATCATTTACACCACCTGTGTCTCCTGTACATGAACCAGTATCTACTGAAGACCCAGGCACAAGTGCTGAAATTGATATTCACAATCTAGTTGTGCCTGAGGTTCTCTATTTAGAAGCTCCAACAGCAATAAAACCATCAACAACACCACTTACTGATGCTAATGAAACTCCAGAATTGTCTGCAACACATTCTCTGCATCTAGATGTTGATGATCAGAATATAGGTGAGCATCAGACTATGGATGTTGATCAGAACTTGGAAGTAGATCAGCACTTAGAGGAGGATGTTAAAGTCTCAATTGCTTCTCATACTGTTCTTTTAACAGAAGATGTTGATTCTGTCAGTTTTGATGCTGCAAATGCTGATGATACTGGTGATGCTGCTATAAATGCAGATGATGATGAAGCTGGTCCTTCAGGACATGCACCTCCACAAACCGTTTCTAAATCTGAACTAGTCAAGAAGTTAGTTCGAAAAGAAGCACCGATACCTTGGAGTGAAACTCCTAGAGGACAGGAGTGGACTAAGGAATGGAACACAGTTTCCTTTGTTCCATCTGAAAAGATTCTTGCTGAGCACTTGGAAAAAGCTGATGAGATGTTAATTAATGATGATTTCAAGACACAGCTTCGAGTCACTACATTGGGTATTAGACATCTGCAAGGTCTATATTCAACAACTCATGCAGAGTTACATAAAATTCAGAAAGAATTGCTCAAGCAAGAAATGATTAAGAAAATTGACAAGAAAACTTTCTTCCAACCTACCTTTGACAGAGTTGCTTACATTGAAAAGACCCAAGAGAAGCAACAGTCTCAGATTGATGATATTTTAAAAAATCAAGCTTCTCAGCAGTCTCAACTCGATGAAATACAATCCTCAGTGGAATTGCTTGTCTCTCTTCTCTTACCTGCTGATGTCAAAAAGGGGGAGAAGGTAATTAAGTCCAAATACAAAACTGTTAAGACACTGAAGGGGAAGGATAATGAACAAGATGACCAAGGAAACTCTGGAATTGGTGGAGGTCATGGTCAAGGTAGTGGTTTCTCATCAAGAAGAGCTGAAGCTACAGGTCATAGAACAAGTTCTAATACTGGAAAAAGAATTACTTCTGATACTAGTAAAAGGATAAGTTCTGATGAAATTTTGGATCATGATAAAAAAATATCAAGACAATTATTTCTTAAGGAAAATCCAGGAATGGACTTTGAGAGTCTGATGGAAGAAGAAGCTAGACTTAAGTCAGAAAAAGTCAATTCTAAATCTAAAGCTTCTGTTGGTAAAAAGAAACTTCCTAAGGCCAAAGGCATTGTGATAAAAGAAAGGACAAATCCTGAAGCAACCAAGGTCAAATCACAATTGCAGATAGATCCAAGGTCCAAGGGCAAAGAAAAAGTTGGTGAACCTAAAAAGGTTTATGTGCCTCCTATGGATGAAGAAATTACTGTTGAAGATGCTGATCTTACTCTGACTTCAAGGAAGATTTCTAAGATAACCTCTGACATGGCTCAAGTTGTTCAGAGTCAAGATATAGTTAGTTCTGATATTACAAAGAAGCAAGTAACCTCTGACATAGTACAAGTTGACTTGATATCAGAAGATAAGGAAAAGGAAACCTCTGACATTGCTCATGTTAAACCCTCAAAGTTACTCCTACCAGGATTCACCAAAGCCAAACATACTCAACCTTTGAAGACTGCATCAAGTGGTTTTGAAGCAAGAGTGGTTACTGGAAAGGAAGCAAGAGATAAATCTGGATTGGGTAGTGCTGATGAAAGAAGAGTACAGAACACAACCAATGATCCAACTTCCTTAAGTGAACCAGGTATTGGAGCAACTCCTGAAAGATTGAATCAACTAGAATCTGTACAGATGGTTTACCATACCTACTTGAAAGAACACATCTTGTTGTACTTCATGACAGATGGTAGGGTTTATCATATAAGGGAAAATGCTATTCCGATGAAGTATTTTGAAGAATTGGAACATGTATTATTCTTACTTCAAGTGAATGATAGAATAACAGAAAGTGCTGCAAACTATTTGAAGAATCAAATTCAGAGACAGAAAAGGCTTTATTCTGTAAAGTCTGACATCACATATCTTCCAAGGTACAGAGATCACAAGGGTGATATTGTTGAGATGAAGCCTAACTCTGCTAAGATTATAACTACATTTCTGGGTTATAAGGCTGTAGAATTCAATCTTGAGTCTGACAAGGCATATTTGATCAGACTAGATCAGGACATAAGGAAAGCTAGAATTAATGATCTCAGGGCTGCTATCTTTCAAACTGGTGAAGATTCTGCAGAACTTAAAGATGCTAAAAGGAGGATGATTGATGAACTCAGATATGCTGAGAGATGTTTGTTAAAGAACTATCTCAGAACAACTCCTGACATCAGAGAGATCAGAAACTGAAGCCAAGTCAAGATCTATAACTGCTTAAATTCTGATATGAATACAGACTGAAGTTTTATTAGTAGTTAAAGTTGGTAAAGCTTTAAGGACTGTAAGTTGTAGTTATCTAGTCAAATTCTCATGCATTTGTACTTAATATTTTTAACATCATCAAATATCTATTAAACTTGTATATTTTGCTAATTTACAAGTTGGGGGAGATTGTTAGATATATTTGATAATGTCATGACTAATATGATTTATGTTTAGTTTTCAGATCTTACTTAAACAGGACAAATCAGTACTTAACTGAAATCAGCACTTATACTGAAGTCAGAACTTAAGTTATCAGTACTTAAGGTTCAGGAGATATTTATCAGAAGATAATATCAGGACTTAAAGGAAACGTTCAGATAAGGAAGGCGGCTGATTGAAAGGAAAAGAAGATCAAGACAAACGTAAGAAGAGATATGCATGAAGAAGGAATTCTATGAAGAATAGAATACTTGGAAGAAAAAATATCTGATTGATATATTTTAGGAAGCAGAATTATATTCCATATCAATTAGCGATTATCTTGTAATTGTGTAGTATATAAACACAGACATAGGGTTTACACTATAAGTGTTATCATTATCGAGAATATTATTCATTGTAACCCTAGCAGCTCTCGTGATATTTGTTCATCACTGAGAGAGGACAGTTCCATACTGTAACAGAGTTTATTGCTTTGAATAAAGTTTGTTTTCGGTTACTTGTGTTATTAGAATTCGATTTGATTGTGCTATACACTGTATTCACCCCCCTCTACAGTGTGTGTGACCTAACAATCTACACGAATTATCTGTCAATAATAGGCGATTCCCCAAACCGTTCTAAAAAAAAGGTAAGCCGCTAGACGTATCTTCAATGGTCAGGATAGTCCTCTCATTCTACTTGTCGATTTGAGAACCCTAAGTCATTACTCTGTCCGTTCTTTTTCACAAAATATCTTGGGAAATAGTCTCGTTAATTAAATCTTGGGTACTTGCGTGGCGCAGTCGTCACGGGGTCTCTCTGTCTCAATTATCTCTTCTGTTTTCATAAAAATTATGTAGAGTGGACATCTATCGTTTGCATAATAAATAAGCGGTCTTATTTAATCTATCACTCAAAATCCTCAAATAGCACGACGGCTAACTTGGTTCTTGATAATCCTCCTTCAAAATTTATTATAATTAACTCTTAACCCTATTTAGGTCATCTACAAGTCGAAATCGCCAAAAATTTTAACCCTCGCCTTTCCGTTTTCATTTTCCAACTATGTCGAATACTTACTTACCTACTCAATGACATCCCCTTTCATATTCTGTCATGACTAATATCCGTTTACATTTTTATGCATCTTTAAGTTTCTTGTTAAGTAATAAAGCGTTCTTTTCATGCGATCCTTTTCATCAGTTATTCTGAGATTTGTCATCCTCAATATATATTTTCCTACTTAAAGTGTCGGCCAACACATTGGCCTTTCCTTGATGATAATATATTTCTTAATCATGGCCTTTGATCAATTTGACTATAGCCTCTATCTCATGTTCAGTGTAAAAAAAAAATTCCAAATTTTTCTCATAAGTAAACTCCTTATCCCTTTCAGTCTGAACCTTATCGCAATTATTCTAGATTATTATTAGAAAGCCTTATGTCACGGTCCTTAAGCTGCGTAGACATATAATTAGACTTCACGCAATATCCTATTTTTATCGTCGAGTAATTTTAGTACGAGATTGCTACTAACCTTGCCTTCAATTCTTAAAAATCTTATTCCTCAAATTCATACATGCTTGGTTTTCCCCGAATCTATTAGCACCTCTCCCGATAATGTTTCAAAGAAGTGTACCTCACTAATCACGTCGTATCCCTATTTTCGTTCTTTTATAACCATCTTAAAGATACTTATGATAATAACTAAACATGGTATTCCCTTTTTAAAACAACTTACTCATCACGATGCTCCGATTGCACCATCATAGCACTGAGCCTGCAGTCTCATATTACAACAATCGGTTCTCAACTATACCTCTCTTTATTGGGAAGGCAATTAGCCTTGGAAAAAGATTTTCACAATATCGATGAAATTTAGACAGTCTTAACAAGGTTTCAAAATCTATCATCTGAAAAATTAATGAGCTCTGAATAAAAGAGTCGCAACACTCAGAAGATTTATAACTTGGAAGGAAGAATATAACAAGGATTATCCTTCCATGTCCTTAGAATTCTATATTGTGATATTATGGAGAATATCCATTGAAAGCAATGATTGCTGAATAATAACATCATACGAATGATACTTGTAAGATTTTCCCATTGAAAGAATACTTTTCTTCTCGAATAATAAAAGAAATATCGAATGACATTTTCAACCAAAGGTTAACCATTGAGGTCTCCAAGAGGTGCTATTTTGGAAGAAGGAATTTTATCTAATGACTAATAAATAAGGAAGTATATTGTTCTTCAATCACTTTGTAATTTTAATTGGATATTCATTATATAAACGAAAGAAAAAAATATTTCATGAACAAAATATTTCATAAAACTAAATATGAATTCTCGTTTGAGTGGGCGACCTAGTTAGGTCTTAATTAAATCATTTTTTGAAAATTCCATCAACAATTAAATCTGGCATATATAATGCACTATGGAATAATCAAAATTTTATTGGAAGTGGAACTAGAAAATTAATAACTAGTCCATATCAAGCAATATTATCAACCGACTAATAAAAGGGCCAGCACAATTGATTTGGCCCATAGCAACTAGCTAGGACGATTAGCTAGGCTTTTGTCATATTAATTAAAATTTTGACTAGTTAGGACAATTAACTAGTCATTCATGAGAACATATGCAACTAGGCATATTTCAGTTTGTTTGTAAAGATCTCAACATCGTAACCACTAAAGAAATTGTGGCTACCTGGATGACGATTTTGAAATTAAGAGTTTTTAAATTTGGGCCGAGAAAGACAATTATAACTCTGAATCGAGTGGTCTTGGCATCGGAACAATCGATAGCCTCTTATCAAATATTTCTTTCCAGATAAAGGGTACACTCATAGGTGCCCTAGTTCACATACTTTATCAGATCTTTAAATAGAATTGAATCGGAATACCAATATCAAATTGATACCCTTACTATGATTTTAAAGTTCAATATATAATTTCATCCCGATTAGAGGAAAAGGATTCCTGAGGAATATATGGATATTAGATCATCCATGTTTTTAACAATTTGTTAGATATTTACAATCTCGACTGAGAAGAGTAAGTAAGAAAGAAGAATCAATTGAAGATACTCATTATGAATATCCATCGATGAATTGAGGGAATATTTATATATATATATAAAAACTCTTGGATAATTGAAATGAAGTATAAATAACTCTAAGTCGAACAAGAAAATCATAATCTATGAATGAAAGTTCATGGATTAATTAAAAGAATTGAACAAGTCCTGATGCAGAGAAAGACTATTCAAGATGGTCACATCAGAAGTTCAAAGTAGGGAACGAAAAGGATTGCCTGATATGACTTATCAAGGCAATACGAATGATCAACAATTTGGAAGGAGTAACGTGACAGTGAGTAGGTGCCAAAATATTTCACTGATTATCCTAACTCTCTTCATTATCCATCTGAGGATGATCCCACCTCTTCTTCTTCGTAATTCCATGTTTCAAATAGTTTCTCTTTCAACATCATTTTAAAATAGCTTACTAACTTGACTGTCGTACGTATATCTGTCATTCCGGTATTTTACCTCGAAGACCTCACTCAGAAATATTCCAAAAACATCTGTTATGCCGATAGTTTCCTGCTACACGCATCCGTTACTAACTATAAGTGGCCAGTTCCCCCTGGGAACAGATCAAAGAGATCTCTTAGGGATCTCAATGTAGTCCATAAGTTCAGTGGCATGTGTGTGTAATTGAACATACACTACCGAATATATTAGAGGTCTATGAGTATATATACGTAGCCTCTGACATCATATCTAACGAAGAATTCCGCTCTGGACTCACTGGTCTATCCCTTTTAAAAAGGTTCTAAGATCGAACTATCGATCATTGTAATCTTACGTCATTTAATTATAGACATGCCATCGATTCTCGATGCTCTTAATTTTTAATCTAAACCATCATATCCTTACATGTTAAGTGCACTAATAATATTATGTAGTGTACTTTTCTTACGATGACATTTGTATATCATATTCAAATCTTCCTTAATGGAAATAAAAATCCTCAAGGGTATATCAGACACTATCTTTGTTGAATTCGTTATTAATACGATATTCACCTTCTCATTGGTAAAATGGCACCTTCCAATAACCTCAACTGTATATTAATAATTAGACTTTATGGTTCTCACATGTGATGCCCCTTCTTGGGCAACCTACACAGAACTACAGATAACAAGGCTCGTGTTATCAAAATTTACATATGGTGTTGGTAATATCATCTTTACCCCAAATGCTCTGGAGACTCAGCTCCAAGTTCTACATCCATATCCTTGCCAAATCAAATATGATTCTAAATTTTCTCCTCATCATTCTGATAATCTCCAATGGTCTCATTAGTCATACCTTAATACCTCAAATATACACTTATCCTAACCTACACATTGAGGCTACATCCGGTAGTCCAATGATGAACTCTATATGAGCTCTCATAAAATCTCGCATCTAGACAGACTCCTAACACTCTTATTTCTGAGTACTATAACTTAATGCTCTGATACCATTTATGTAACGCCCCCAAATCCGAGGTCAGGAATCTGGGTCGTCACGCCATCCTTCACTTATGTGTATCCTGGTATTGATTCAATGATCCAACAGACCCCAATCTCATACTCGCACACACAAGTTATAGCCTTAGAAATGACGTACAAAATGTATTCTTCTTTCATTACACTCAAATGTACTTTACAGGATCTCAAACAATTATATATAACCTCTACATGAAGTTATAATAATTACGACTGATATCTTATACTTATCTGATACTCTAGCACACCTGAGACAAAGCTGTCAGGGATCCTCCCCATGACTGCAAGCGACTAGGTCCCACACCGGCATACTGGTTATCTGTTGTGTTGTGTCATTTAAAAGAAAGCAAGAGTGAGCTATAATGCCCAGCATAATAATGTACAGTATGAAAATGATTGTATGATAAACTCACGTACAACATCATATTTGATAGTTACGTTTTATTCGGAAATAGTTTCCCTTGGTGATACACACCTTTTATGAAAATAATCCTTTGGTGAATTTTATTAACCTGCGAATACCTTAATAGTAAACCCAGCACCTAGGCTTGGGTTACGGTATTGCATCACAATTCCAATTGGAAGAATAGGACATTCGTTGGAGCCACCACATACGATGATCAGTCATACTACGATAAAAGTAACCTTTTCTACTAGTAGAGGGACGACACCTTCACATCTTGGTTATCACCCTTGCCGCATACGGGCTATGTGTCCTCATTTCGGGTATACACACACTTCGCAGGTCCATAGGTACATATTATACCGTCTCCTACAGTACCAGTAGTCTATCCAATACACAAAGTACTTGGATCATACCCCTCCCTTGTCCTTTAGAAAATCCTATAATATCTCGAGAATTCGAACCACATCGAAGTTCCTCCAAGCGTTTTGCTTGTTGATAGGCATAACTTTACTTTATATATATATATGTACTTCTGAAAGTTTCGGAGGAAGTACTAAGGATGTGAGTTGAGCGTTTTCAATAGATAATTATATAAGGGGGAAAAAGTTTCTCCTTGAAACTATATTCAAAATATTTTAAAATAAGTCGAGATAATATTCTCCGACGATATGAAATTATTCGAATGATTTTTCCAAAATCAGAAAGTATTTTAAATCAGGTTATATTATTTTAAATCATAAATAAACCCTTTAATAAATAATAAATAATTAAATTATAATCGATAAATAATTAACCTCGAATGGTTTTACTCTCTAAAAGAATATTTAAAATAATGTTCATCAACTAGTTTATGTCTACGTAATTAATAATTTTTAATGCTTAATCAGGTTTGACATAAATATTCACTGGAGAATACTTCTCCCAAAATAAATGAATAGTAAGTAAATATTTCTTGTCCAAATGATAAAGTATAGTTGAGGAAATACGATCTTTGGAAATCGTTTTAATAAAAGTTCGAGGTGTTTAATATTTCGTAAGTGGACGTTGATTCTCTTGGAATAAAATAATTACGGATTTTTAATCGTCCAAAACATCTCTGGGATGATTCCCGGGTTTATATTTTATAAAAAAAACTGACCGACTCTCGGTCTTACGACTTATACATCACGCTCTACTATAGCGCTAATATTCTTAAATAAGCACCTCCGGAATACTTCCGGGTTTTCATCATTTTTTACTAACCGATCCTCGGTCTAAAATATATACATGACACGCTACTCGCTAGCGTTACATTCTCAATTATAAACTCCTCCGGGATACCTCCGGGTTTTTATAAGCTTACACCGACCGACTCTCGGTCTAAATATAACATTTCAAACTCGGTATGAACATATACTAGAAATTATCAGCAATTGAGTAATGTAATACATCTCAAACTTCGTAAAACAGTTTAAAGCAATCTCATGCATATATCACAGTTTTGTAAAATATTCACAACACAACAGTTCTTAAAAGGTAGGGTTTGAAAACTTGCCTGGGTATCTCGAGGTGGAGGATGCTCTAGGTTCCGCTCGAAAATCTATGACCATAAACACAATTCATTTCGTTAGGTCCCGTTCTAATTTACAGCAACTCGCACTAATACGCTATTTATTATGCACCCTCTCAACTTATACTACCCTTATTATTCCTTTAAGTCCTTATTCACATCATGGTCGCTTCATTTTTCTAAGTATCTTAGGTTCATTCTCTTTATCATCGTCGGCTCTGCTTATGGATTCTTATAGTTTCTACTCGCGCGGTCTCGGCTCTGATATTTTTATAAAACTGAAAAATAATTTTTTTCACTTGAAATTTTTATGGCAGTTAGGAAACTCAATATGTTACTCTCTGTAAACATTTCATGATTTATGAATACTTTTAAGTTGATCCTTTATATTTTCAAAGTTCGTGATTTGTAGCAGTTTTGTTGCGTAAATCACTTTTACTAAAACGACCATAACTTTTGATTCGTAAATTGGAATCAAGTGATTCAAGTGCCTAAACGATCCTTATGACATTGATTATCATACTCAATGGTTATTTTTCAAGAAACTACAGTTTACAACTCCGGGATTTTTTGCAGAAACTTAAAGTTACGATTCATTGGTTTTAACGGAGTTACGTTTACGATCGGGGTTTCGTTTACGCCCTAACTCTTAACACAACCACCAACAATCATCATTTCATCATCAACACACAAACTTCTCTCAAGAACATCATGTTATTGAGGCAACAACAATCAACCTTAAATCTACTTAACTTAAACTTCAAGATCTCAACAATACCACTTCTTAAACTAAGTTTTCTACCACATACTAAATGGATCTTAAAATGAATCTTAAATAAAGTTGGGCCAAATAATTTTACCTTTCTTGAAAGCTTGAGATGTGTTCTTGAGGATGGTGGAGGCTTGGAAGTGCTTGGTATGATTTTTTGAGCCTAAAACCACCATTGAAATCAAGAAACCAAAGAGAGGTTACTATTCATACTATTCACTAGTGAGTTTCTTGATTTTATTTCACCCATCAAACCTTGATAAAAAGAGATGAAAAAATTTTCTTACCTTAGTTTAATTTCTAGGAGGCTTGATAATTAATGGGATGATTTTACCATGGATAGATTTTGAGATTTGAAATTGAATTTCCTCTCCCTTTTTGATATAGCGGAATGGAACAATTGTGAAGGGGGGTATTTATACTTGCTTCCCTTGGTTGCTTAGTTTGGTTGCTTTGCTAGGTTGCTTCTAGGAAATGGGGTGGAAGATCTTGCACTTGATTTTTATTCTCCTAGGTTGAATCCTAGGTTTATTCTTGTTGTAAATCTTAGGGACAAATCTTTGTAGCTTGCTAGGTTACAAGCTAAACTACATGTGTTAGCTTCCTTAGCACACTATTTTGCTAGCTAGCTTGATCATCCTATGGTTAGCTCACTATTTAATGAATTAACCATGGTTACTTTCTTACCATGGTTTAGTTAGTGCGTTACGTTTATTTAATCATTTACGCATTCGCTCGGTCGCTTAAACGTTTTCGTAATACTTACTCGTAAATGGTTCGCGACGTAATTTCTTTCGTATTTATTCTTTATATTTGAATTATCATACTTGAATATGAATCCGTAGGGTTTTAATCTTGTAATTATATAGTAATTCCCGTAATCCTCGATAAGTCGTAAATACGGTCATTTTTCAAAGTTCGTTTTCTTCGAAAACTAATAGCGTTTACATACACTCATTTGGTACGTATAATCAAAGTATCAACTCCGAAACTCATTTTCTCATGCACTACATATTGTGGGCTAAAAAGTTTTCTCCGTCCGTCAGGGTTACTATTCATTAAACATTTTACAAGGTCTCAAAAATTCAAGTTGTTATATTACTATTCATAAAGGTCTTTTACCGATGTCAAAAATTTGGGTTCTTACAACTCATTGAGTCAAGTCCGGAACCAGAAGCAAATATAACAAGTCCGGAGGGACCAACAAGCAACCAAGTCATGGTAGTCGACAAGGCAAATCAGGTCCTAAACCAAGCTAGTCCTACCATGCAGGCAACCAAAAGAAAAGAACCAGAACAGGGGAACTTCTACCTAAAGAAGAACTCTGAAGCCCGAATTTATCAAATGGTTTCAAACAAAGAACAAGCAAAAATCGAAGCAGCAGTCGAAACAGAAGAAGTCCAGGTTGATGAAAGCAGTCCTAACAAAAAGGTGAAAGTTGGGTCAGGACTCGAAGAGTCCTTCAAGGAAAGATTAGCGTCCCTGCTCCGGGAGTACAAAGATGTTTTTTCCTGGAGTCCAAGGGACATGCCCGGACTACATGAGTCCATAGCAATGTACAGCTTAGATGTCAACCCCAACAGGAAACCAGTCAAACAGAAGAGAAGGAATTTTGCCCTGGAGAGGCAAAAAGCAATAGACGAAGAAGTAGAGAAGCTAATCAAAGCAGGAATCATCAACGAAATCAAATACCCGGAGTGGCTAGCTAATGTTGTTACGGTGAAGAAGTCCAACGGAAAATGGAGAATGTGTGTGGAATACACTAATCTGAATGATGCATGCCCGAAGGACCCATACCCTCTCCCAAATATTGATCAATTGATAGATGCCACCTCCGGACACATCATGCTAAGTTTTATGGACACCTTCTCTGGATACAACCAGATCAAAATGAACCCGAAGGACATACCTAAGACAGTATTCATAACTCACATAGCAGTCTATGCTTATGTGATGCTGCCCTTCGGACTGACAAGCGCAGGATCAACTAACGAGAGAGCCATGAACAAGATATTCAAGTCCCAGATTGGGAGAAACTTGGAGTGCTATGTCGATGATATAATTTTCAAATCAACAACTATACCAGGACATGTGGAAGATCTGAAGGAGTTCTTTGACAACCTAAGGAAGAACCAACTCAAGCTGAACCCGGAGAAATGTACTTTCGGAGTAGGAGCAGGCAAGTTCCTAGGATTCATGATCAACAACAGAGGCATAGAAGCCAATCTGGAGAAAATAAAAGCAATCCGGGAGATGAGGGCTCCTAGGACCCAAAGAGATATGCAGAAGCTAGCAGGATCCCTCGCAGCACTCAGGAGATTTATCTCAAATCTAGCAGAAAGGTGCTTACCATTCTTTGATCTACTCAAAGGAGCAAGCAACAAGAAAGAGGTGAACTAGAGTTCGGAGTTCCAAAAGGCATTTGAGGAAATCAAGTCCTACATCTCTCAGCCACCAGTCCTAACTAAAGCTCAGCCAGGAGAGCCTCTCTACTTATACTTGTCAGCAGGAGCGCAAGCAGTAGGAGCCGCCCTAATCAGGGAAGAGAATGGAAGACAGCCACTAGTCTACTACGTAAGCCAAGTCCTTAAAGATACGGAAACTAGATACCCAAGACTGGAGAAGTTTGCCTTCTCCTTAATCACAACTTCAAGAAAGCTCAGGCACTACTTCCAAGGAAGAGAAATAAGAGTCGTAACAAATCAGCCTCTAAGGAAGATAATTCACAAGCCAGATATGTCGGGAAGACTTGTCAATTGGGATGTGGAATTGAGCCAGTTCAATTTAAGCTTCATTCCCAGAACTGCCATTAAAGCTCAAGCACTTGCAGATTTCATAATCGAATGCAACTTCCCAGAAAAAGAACCAGAACCAATGAACATGGACCCAGAAACAGAACAAGATGCAAGTTGGGGAGCCTGGACCTTGAAAGTAGATGGTTCTTCAACAAGCGAAAGGTCGGGAGCCGGACTCATACTGAAAAGCCCTGAAGGATTCACCATTCAAACAGCTATATCTTTTGGCTTCCCCGCAACAAATAATCAGGCGGAATATGAGGCATTAATTGCAGGACTAAAGCTCTTCAGGACCCTGAGGGTCCAGGACTTAAAAATCTACAGCGACTCTTAAATAGCGGTCAAGCAAACAAACGGAGAATACATAGCAAAAGACCCTATTCTGGCGAAGTACCAAGCACTGGTCCAAAGTTACTTAGCCTAAATACCAAACCATCAAGTCCTTCAGATATATCGAGAAAAAAATGAAGAAGCGGATATTCTATCCAAATTAGTCCGGAACTCGTCAGATCTGGACTGCTCAGTTTACTTCGAAGAACTCCACAAACCATCTATTGAATCCAGAGAGGTCTTGGAGATCGAAAGCAACCAGAACTGGATGACTCCCTTCATCAACTATTTGGAGAAAGGGGATATCCCGGAGGATAAAGGAAAAGCCCAAAGATTGAAAGCAAAAGCAGCCAAGTTCATCCTCGAAGAAGGACTACTCTACCGCAGGACTTTCTCATCTCCTATCCTAAAATGTGTCGGCCCAGAAGAAGTAAAGTACTGTTTGGCGGAAGTGCATGAAGGGATATGCGGAGATCACATGTTCGCAAAGGCCCTAGCTCATAAGATCATAAGACAAGGCTACCACTAGCCAACTATCCACCAAGACGCAATAGAGTTCGTGAAGAAATGCAAGGAATGCCAGTTCTTCGGCAATGTGACCCGGATCATCCCAGTCCTACCATCCTTAGTCCTGTCACCTATCCCCTTTGTTGTCTGGGGTATTGACATCATTGGACCCTTTCCCCGGGCCAAAGGAAATCTCAGGTACTTGTTAGTCTTGATTGATTACATGACCAAATGGGTTGAAGCGAAAGCAATGAGGACAATTAATCAGCAAGACTGTATAAAGTTTATGGACAACATTTTGATGAGGTTCGGGATACCGCGAGTCCTAGTATCTGACAACGGGCCACAGTTCATCGGATCAGAATTCGAGTCCTGCCTTCAGGAGCGCGGGATTAAACACAAAAAATCATCAGTGGCATATCCCCAAGGAAACGGCCAAGTAGAAGTCACCAACAGAATCCTGCTCCGAGGTATTGAAAAGAGACTCAAAGAAAGCAAAAGCAAATGGCCGGAAGAACTACCAAACGTACTATGGTCATACTGGACAAGCCCTAGGACAAGCACCGGAGAAACTCCATTCAAACTAACTTATGGCACAGAAGCAATGCTTCCTATTGAAGTGGGATCTCCTTCTCACAGAGCAATAAACTTTAAGGAAGAAGCAAATGAAGAAGGACTCATAACAAACATGGATCTAATTGATGAGGTCCGGGACCAAGCTGTAGAAAGGATGGAAAAATACAAGGAGAAAAAAAGAGAGCACTTCAGTAAGAAGTTCAGAGTCAAAAACTTCCAAGTTGGAGACTTAGTCCTTCGAGACACAGAAGCATCAAATCCCATAAACACTCGAAAGTTAATGCCCAAATGGGAAGGACCATACAAGGTCAAAGAAGTCCCGATGCCAGGAACCTACAAAATCCTGAACATGGATGGCTCAGAAGTCCCAAATACTTGGCATGGACTAAGAGTAAGGAAATTCTACCAGTAGGAAAGAACAAACAAAGCAACCAAAATCTTGTAGCCAATATGGCAAGCAACCAACTTGTTTTTCCTTATATTTTGTATGAATGATTAATGAAAAGAATTTCCTCCTTTATATTTATCAAAGCTAACCACTAGTCCGGACAAGCTATTAGTTAGGACTAGTGCAACCATTTTTACTTAGAATTAACTTTCTAAACAAAAAAGCTAACCACTAGTCTATACAAGCTATTACTCAGGACTAGAGCAACCATCTTTACTTAGAATTAATTTTCTAAGCAAAAAACCCACCACTAGTCCGGACAAGCTATTAGTAAGGACTAGAGCAACCATTTTTACCTAGAATTGAATTTCTAAAAAAACAATCACTAGTCCGGACAGGCAATTGGTCAGGACTAGAGCAACCATATTTACTTAGAAATAATTTTCTAAGTAAAAAAGCTACCACTATTCCGGACATAACTATTAGTCAGGACTAAAGCAACCATATATACATAGAAAAAATTCTCTAAGTTCACTAGTCCGGACACAACTATTAATCAAGAACAGAACAACCATTTTTACTTAGAAATAATCTTCTAAGTAAAGAAGCCACAACTAGTCCGGACATCTATTAGTCCAAACTAGAGCAATCATGTTTATCTAGAAATAATTTTCTAAAAAAGCAACCACTAGTCCGAACAAGTTATGAGTCTGGACTAAAGCAAAAACATTTACATAGAATTATTTTCTAAGTAAAACAACCACTAGTCCGGACCAACTATGAGTCAGACTAGAGCAAACATCTTTAACTTAGAAAAAACTTCTAAGGCAAAAATAAACTACAATAGCAAAGCAGAATAATAGCAATGAAGGCAAACATTCAAAATCTAACCGGACTCAAAGTCAGCCCGGAGCAAAGTACGAGAATTACAACATCAAAGGATTAAAAGTCTTATAGCAACATCAAATTACAATTCAGAAGAAATTAAGATTTCGGAGCATCAGGAGGAAGGAAGCTGGGGCAAGGCCCATCGAAAGGCTCCGGTTCCCCGAGTCCTGCCTCAATATGTTGTTTCGCCTTGATAGATTCTTCAACAAAGCTCTCCCAGTCTGCCTCCGGATTAGTTTTAATATGCCTCTCAGCAATCAACCAATAGAGACCAACCTCCGGAGCACCGGCATTGGCAATTTCTTTGTCATACTTCTCAAACCTCTTAAACTCTTCAATTACTTCCGACTCCGGCCTCACAGAGGAAAGCTGCTTCAGGAGTTCAGCTAAATCAGTCTTTAAATCCGCAGCCTCCTTCTCAGCATTCTCAGCCCGGGTTGTGACGTCATTAAGTTGATTATTCAGTCTGTACAAGGAAGTATCTTTGACAATAATTTGATCCCTCAAATTATGGATCTCAGCATCCTTATCAGTAATAGTGGTTAGGGCATCCTTAAGCTCATTATAAGCCAGATAAGCAGATCCGGCCATATAACCACCAAGCTACAGGAAACAGAGGTACTTAGAAAATTATTCTATGAAAAAGGAATAGAAGATAAACAAGAACATAAAAACAATGTATCTGACCCCAGAGCCGGGAGCATTCCTTCATAGTTGCGTCAAATCCGGACTGGTTCATCTTCTTCCATTCAGCCTCCGAAGTAATCCCGGCCATGAATCGAGCAACCTTAACTTCAAGCTCCGGACTACTAGCCTTCGGACTCTCAGCATCCAAGCCTTTCCCCTTGTCAACTCCGGACCCAGCACCAACATTGACATTCTGAGCCCGGGGAGGCTTTGTCCCAGGGTTCCGGAGCCTTTTCTTCTTCCGGACACCATCAACCTCCGGGACCTCTCCAAGAGGCTCCAACTCCTCCAGGTTTGTGAATTTATCACCCATTTTTAGCTCAAATTCGGCTTCGGAGCCCTGTCACCCGAATCAGCCTCCGGCTTGGAAACAGCGTTGCTCTGTGACCCCTCCTCCACAGAAGCATTAGATCCAGACCCACCAACTGCAGCTTTCTTCGGCAATTTGAAAGCCTTCCCCAAGCCCTTCAAAGCATCACTATATGCCAAAGAAGACATGTTCGGATTATAATGGGTGTAAACCTGCCAGAAAATAAAGCAAAAAACACAAGTCAAGACAATAAATTTACAAAAACCAAACACTACAAAGAACTACACCAAAATAAAGCAGTCCGAACACAAAAACAGATAACTTACACCCTATCATATGCATAGTTCTGTGCATCATAAAAGTATCACGGGTCATCTGGAAAACCAAACATTCACAAAAAGCAAAAACCATCCGGATGGCATCTCCCCGGAGAATATCCCAATGAAACCGAGTCCGGACTCCATCAGCAGCAATATGGAGAAGATAATGCAAATCTAAACCCCTCAGCATAATCAACTCCCCATTCCAGTGCTTCAACGAGGACTGTTGAATGACGGGCCTGTAAGAACCACCATAACCACACTCATGCAAAGGTATTTGGCTAGACCGGACTAGGCTAAAAATATGATGCCACAACTTGAAAGTGGGCTGAACTTTGAACTGGTTGTAGGAAGCAATAAATCGGGTCATCCAATTGATCCCATTTGGTGTTACCTGCATTGGGGAAAGTTTATACTCATATTTGCATAAATGCTTGAGGAATAAATGCCAGTGCGGATTCCACCCGGACCGGAGATGCTCCAGCCACACCGGAACAAACCCATCAGCTGGCCTGTGATATATCCTCTCTCCGAGCTCAGGCCACCTCCATTCAATCCGGGTATCGAGCTGGAAAGCAGCCCGGATTGAAGGATCATGTGCCGTATGGTCCAAAGCAGCATACTCCTCCTTCAACTCATAATGCTCATTCGAAACAATACTCCCGGTGAACTTTCTGTCAAATTCATCCTTATCGTACGGCCCCGGACCCGCATTGGGCTGCCTCGCGTACCCGGACCTAATACTTCTATAATAGAAGTTGTTCTCTATGTCATCACTCTTGGTGATGAAGTAACCCAGAGTGTTAACCCATAAACCCTCCGGAGTGCAAGGTACCTTCCTAGAGGAGATCCTAGCTACAAATAGTTTGGTTATAGCTTCGGAATCAGAGGTGGACGCCTTCTTCCCCATTTCAATTCGCTCATAATCACTAGAAGATTCTAAATTTGAGCAAGTCGGCCCCGGATAGCAGGTAATGTAGGCCTTTGCACGAGCTTTAGTCCGGACCATAAACCTAAAATAAGTGATAAAGGTTAGTCTAAATCCCTACATATTATTTATCTTGAAAGCTACATGGTCCGGACTATCCTATGTTCAATTTTATTTAAAGTCAAAAGCAAACAGTCTGGATACCTGAATCTCAAAAGCCAAAATAAAAACACAAACCAAAACAACCACTCCGGACTACAAAATCCTAGAACTAGCCTATTACTTCGAACTCAAGCCACAATAACACAAAAACAACAAAAACCAAATACAAAAATATCAGTCCGGACTAAGCAACCAAGTCCAGACTCAACCAAAAAACCCTGATTTCAGAAACACAATTCCATAAAAACAAACACCAAATTATGCCCAAAACATATAGATACACATATACACAGGCACATTCAAACAAAAGAACATGAAGGACACTACAAAATAATCGAAACCAAAGCAACAGAAACTCTAAGCATATGCAAAATAGATACAATAAAGCGGAAGAAACTTACAAGTCTAAAGAAAATGGAGAGTTTGGGATGACCGAGCAACGAGCAGAAACCTCAACTTCTCCCGAGAACAGACGCTGGAAAATATTCAGAGAAAAAGAAGAAGAACAAAGGCGAATAGAGAAGAGAAAGGTAAAAAAGAAAAAGAAGGGGGAGGAGTGCCTTTTATAGGCACGGTGAATCCCAACAGGCCATGCCACGTGGCACGATCCTGACCGTCCATCATCCACGGTGATTAATGAAGAGTCATTATTACAGCACGTCTTTTGAAAAAAGAAAACTTTAACAATTCAAATCATTGGGGGGGGGTAATCCCCAAAAACCGTTTCAACTCCCAGGTCCGGACTACTTAACTCAGCGTGGACTGGGGGAAAGGAAAACTCAAATTCTTCTAAAGACAACCAAACCTTAGTCCTGATTGGCCGAACTCATCGCAATCCGGACTGGGGGCAAGGAAAACTCAAATTCTTCTAATGACAACCAAACTTAGTCCTGATTGGCCGAACTCAGCGCAATCCGGACTGGGAGGCAAGGAAAACTCAAATTCTTCTAAGAAAAGCAAACCTTAGTCCTGATTGGCCGAACTCAGCGCAATCCGGACTGGGGGCAAGTAAAGCTCAATTTCTTCTAAAGAAAACCAAACCTTAGTCCTAATTGGCCGAACTCAGCGCAATCCGGACTGGGGGCAAAAAAAACTCAAATTCTTCTAATGACAACCAAACTTAGTCCTGATTGGCCGAACCCAGCGCAATCCGGACTGGGGGGCAAGAAAAACTCAAATTCTTCTAAGAAAAACAAAACTTAGTCATGATTGGCCGAACTGAGCGCAATCCGGACTGGGGGCAAGTAAAGCTCAAATTCTTCTAAATACAACCAAACCTTAGTCCTGACTGGCCGAACTCAGTGTAATCCGGGCTGGGGGCAAGAAAAGCTCAAATCCTTCTAAAGACAACCAAACCTTAGTCCTGATTAGCCAAACTCAGCGCAATCCACACTGGGGGCAAGGAAAGCTCAAATTTTTCAAAGACAACCAAACTTAGTCCTGATTGGCCGAACTTAGCATAATCCGGACTGGGGGGCAAGGAAAGCTCAAATACTTCTAAGAAAAGCAAACCTTAGTCCCGATTGGCCGAACTCAGAGCAATCCGGACTGAGGGTAAGGAAAACTCAAATTCTTCTAAGAAAAGCAAACCTTAGTCCTGATTGGCCTAACTTAGCGCAATCCGGACTGGGGGGCAAGGAAAGCTCAAATCCTTCTAAAGACATCAGTCAAAAGCTCAAATTCTTCAAACAAGCCAAAATTTACTCCCCCATACAGAAAATCTGCATAAGGGAGTGGGGGCACATGATAGTACATATAGCTCCTGCAAGATCTAGTCTTGGACTCCTAACTCCATATAGCTCCTGGAAGGACTAGTCCTGAACTCCTAACTCAGTCTAGTCCCGCGCACTGCTAGTCCTAACCAGCCCAGTCCCGCAAGCCCAACCTTGAGAAATCTCAGCACGTGAGGCACTAGTCCAAGCACATGACAGGGACAACTGTCACACATCAATCACGGGAATAATCATGGCACGTGTCAGAGGATCCTCAGAACAATCCTTGACCAGTCCTGCGCTGACACGTGTAAAGTATCCACTCCAACCAGGTGTACTCCGCTCCCAGAACCGATGACTACGATTTAAAGGTACCAACCCCAAAACTCTATCCTTGGGCTATAAATAGCCCAAGAAGGTAAGATTTTGGGGTTAATCACTCTCTCACACTCATATACACATAAAGCTACCTTGCATTCATATTTATCTTTATCTTACCCAAAAGCGGGTTCTTACTCTCACACCGGAGGCGCCGCAGGACCAAACACCCCTTCCGGTGTTGTTCTGTAGGAACTCCACCACAGCTACACCTCCACGGCGACGAAGGATTCAGACACGGCATCGAAAAAGCGGTCCCGCCACCAGGAGTTATCAGAGTGTAGATGCTCTTAGGACCCTCTCCGGAGCAGGTGTCAAAACTTCTAAGTAACGTGACTGTTTGAAAACACGTACAAAGGAGGTGGGTTGATTAATTAGCGAAAATAGGGAAGATTACGAGTAAGTCGCTGAGGTGATGATTGTGAAATTTGTAACATGGCGCATCATATGGATCTACTACACAAACCAAACATTTGACTCTCAGAGTTTGCCAAAGTCCCTACATTGTTACTGGTGCTTTGTTTTCATTGGATGCCGTCCCATATGCTCCAACAATTATTTCATGTTCTGTATTATCGATTTCTTTAATAATTTGGTCTAGGCATTTTATGCCTCATGCCGTCATGCGTGCATGCGACCTATGGAATACAAGTACAACACCACAACCTCCCTGTCCATGCAATTGACAGCCTCGCATTCGCTCACACAATACAATTTACAATTAAATCGAATTCAAATGTTTTACGCATCGATATCAGATAGATAATTTTGATCAAGTTATATTAAATAATTTATTAAGAATTGAAAAATATTCCTGTCATCATTCAAAAATCCCTAACGAGAGTCGACCTCCTATTTCTCTCATTTTCCATCTCACTCGCCGCCTCCACCTTTACCTTCATACACTCAATTCAAATAACTATTGTCATCGCAAGAGACGTATTCTGCTATCTTATTTTTTCTGTTTTTATTTCAATAATTTTCAATAATTTTCATCTTTTGGGTGAAATTTTTGATTCGTGCATCCATATTTTTGGGTATTTTTTATGTCTTTCTTTTTGGAGTGGTTTGTGTCTCTCCTTTTGGAGTGGTTGGTGTGTTTTAATATGTTTTGGTGTGTTCGATTTTGTTATTTTAGTCCGTTGATAATGATTCAATTGGTGTATCGGGAGATCTGGGAAGCTAGCTTTGAATCTGAAAGTGTGGTGATTATTACAAAAGCTTATCTTGCACAACGAAAGATTGTTCAATATATGGGGACATCTGTATCCCCCGCCTCAGTTGGCGTAACTGACGGGTATGAACACGGGACTATCACCTATTTTTTATATGCGCAGGTCAATTGTGATGCTACTGTTTTCAAGATTGTTGGTGTCGACTGGATTGCTCTGAAAAGCTTTGTAATGGTAAAAATTGGCAAGAATATTTATATTCTGTTTGTTAAACAATCTGAAAATAGAATGACTAGATATTTAGCTCATTTTATTTCCCAATCAGGTTGTATTATCAGTTCAGAGATTTGTCATGACTGTATTTAAGAGTTTTAATGAATGTTTTTTGTCAAAAAAATTTTTTTATTAAGAATTGATATTCGCTCCATTTCGTAACATCTGTTCATTTTAAAAATAGAATTTATTTTAAATTTAATTATCTGGTTCAATTTTTAAATATAAATCTATATTTTTTAAATATAATTCTATTATATATATATATATATATTCAATTTATATTTTTAAGAGGTCAATATTTTTTCACATATTATATTTATTTAATGTAATTAATATATTTTTTTTATTAATATTTGCTTTTTAATATATGTGCATTTTTCATAATGATGTATTCCCTCCGTCCCTCCCAAATGTTTATATTAGAGTTGTGCACGGTATTTAACAAAAATAATAAAGTAATGATGGAAAGTTAAAAAATAAGTAAAATAGTGGGACTGATTAATATTATATATAAAGTGGGTATAGTGGAGAGAAATAGTGGATGTACTTATTTTAAAAATTATAAAAACTTTATTACTTTTAAAAAAATTTAAAATATTAAAAATTAGATAAGATATTAAAAATAAAGTGTAACCAAATGGAAAGGATAAATAAACAAGGTTGAATTGATGTAGCAAGGAAAAGTACAGGCAGACGCGCAAATCTATCAACAGTAAGTTGTAAACTGCAACTCACATGCCAAGACAAAGTAGACAACTGTTAAATGAAATTTATTTAACTCATATTTCCCCTCCTATTTCTTTCAAATTCATGTTTCGTAACGTGTTTGATCTACTACACTACCTCTATTATTTGAAGCTTGTTGCTACTCCCTTCGTCTAGGATGTTTATGTTATTATTTGGTACATATTTCAAGATTTTTATAAATTATATTTTTTTAATTTTTTTTAAAAAAAAGATTCAACATAAAATTTTTATTCAAAAAAAAAAATTAAAAAATATTATGAAATTATACTTTAAACGAGAAATTAAAAAGCATGTAAAAAAATAATGTAAACAATCCAGTGGAATGGAGGGAGTATACTTTTTACGGTTAATGTTAACAAGACCTTTGGCAATTGTTTATTTGTTAATTTATAATAAAATTAGGTAGATCGATTTATACTGCAATTTGACAGATCTACGTAAACAATAATTGTATATCTTGGTTGGTTGATTTCTATCAAGTTTGGGGTAGTTAATAACCAACTAAAGTGGATTAGTACTGGATAACTAAACAACAACTATGATCTAGCTAGTAGTAGCATTTATCATTACACCCTGTTAGCAGAGATGGATAACTATGAAGGGGCGTTTGGTTAATATAGAAATGGAAAGAGAAGAAAAAAAAGCAATTATTGTTTATTGTTTTACTTGTTTGGTTCTGGAAACAGAATGAAAAATTACTTTATTATATTAATATTTAATTTTTCTAATATCTTGTAATGTAAAAATAGTCAATATATTTTATATTTATAACAATATAATTTATTTATATCATTTTTATTTTTTTCAAAAAAATTAACATATAAATTATATACGAGTCTAATTAATTCACTTTTTCTTTCTAAATTATCCTAAACTAAACACCTCATAAGTGTTATGCAAGATGGGGTCTGATTTGAATTTTGACAAAAATTAATACCGTATCAAATAATTTTAATCAAAATTAAATTTAAACCGCCTTTTTGATTTGGTTTAAGTTTGAACCGAAATCCAAAAATTATATAGAGAATATCGAAATTAATATCTAAAAAAGTCCATAAACAAGTTTGCCCAAAAATATAAATATTCCCAAATTGTTATAAATATAATAAAATACGTATGATTCAAATAAGAAATTACATTTTTTTAAAAAACAATTATATCAAACTTTTTATTGATGCTTATATGTTTATTAGTCATATTTAATTATTTTAGTTTATTATTTTTCTTATATGTATTTCATTTCAAGTCTATGGATATTGTTTATCAAACATGTAATCAGATCAAAATTGTTTTATTTTTAGTAACTTAACCAAATATGTTATATATGATCATTTGTTGATTATATAAAAATATATGATATAAATATATAATGAAAGTGTATTATGTTTAATATATCGGATTCAGTAGAGTTTCGATTTAGTTTAATTCGAATCGAGTTTTGGTTATTTCAGTCGGGTTCTAGTCTGGTTGACCTAAAAATAAAATCCGAACCAAATTCAATATAACTTTGAAAATAAAAAATAAATCTGTAACCAAATCGTAAAAATTGAATACGTAAAAATTCAATCGGATCAATTCAGTTGAATATCTGTTGGTTCGAATTTTTTTGTCAAATATTTATTTGTTGTAGTACATTAAAGTTTTTAAAAAAAAGAACTTAAAGATGGAAGTTGTTCAGAGGTATTTTCTTAGCATATTATTTTTTTGTAATTTTATATAATAAAATTTAATATTATCGTACAACTCATATAAATTATTTTATAACTTTAATAACTCGTTAATTATACATATTAACAAAGTTCTTTTGACAATTTATTTTGAATAACTTCAAATCATAAATAATTTTTTAAAATTATGGCAAACGTACTCTTAATTGAAGTGTTTTATGATTTTGTAATACTAGTTTAAAACTCATGCGATTTACGAATTATTTTTAATAATATTTAAAATTTTGGGTCTAATTTGAATTGAAATTTTTAAGATATAAAATTTATTTATTTAGAATTTTAAATATATAAGATAATAATAATCATAAATACACACACGTTTATAAGTTAGTGATATTTTTAAAATAAGTGGTATTTAAAAAATAATAATATTGATTGAAATATATAGTTTTATTAATATTTATTAGGGTGCTGCAAAAAATAATTATATTTTTATTAAAAAATAAATTTTAACTAAAATCAATAGTATACAAATTATTTTGGTTTCATTTTAGTCTTGTTTTAGTCTAGATGAGTTTTATGCATTTCTTTTAATTAGTATAAGACCCATTATATCGATTAAATTCAATTAATTATTTTTGAATTTATTTTAAATTATTTGTTTAAACTTAAATCAATGATAAAAATTTTATGTTAGCTCATAAAAGTACATATTATTAAATTGTAACTGGTCTAATTATTTTTTTAATTTTGTTTTATCCCTAATCGTTTGTATAAATTTTGTTAACCCAGAGGAATAATATATAATTATTTATTTTAGTGTAACGTTATTACCTTGACTAACAGATTATCTCTAATTTCCTTTTAATAAAATAATATGGATATTGTAGAAACTTGAAAAAAAAATTGTAAATATATGAACACAAACATTTTACAAACAGAACCGACTGTCAAACTTTTAAAATTTCTGGTTAGGGTGGATCCTGTTATCCCACTCATTTCTAAGCCTATAATATATCTAACAACTAATTAGTTAGACTAAAATAAGAACTTGTCCGGGCAAGCGATAAATTACATGAAGTCTACTCTGGTTTTTAGTCCTAACACAGTAGAGTCGTGTAGAAGACAGGTTTGTGAGTTGTTGCAAGTTAAGGAAACTGTGAATCCAGGAAACTATCCTGGCCTTCCAATGTATATTGGTAGAAGAAAGAATAATGCGTTTAAGTTTCTGAAAGATCGAGTAAGTCAGAAGTTGCAGAATTGGAATAATAAATCAATATCCAAAGGGGGTAAGCTGGTTCTACTCAAAACGGCAGCTTAATCAGTGCCTAACTTTTGGATGAATCTTTTTCTTATTCCAGGACAGGTATGTAATGAGATACAGAGAATTATGAATTCGTTTTGGTGGGGGAATAAGGGGGGAACCAAGGGGATTAGGTGGATGAGTTGGGAGAGGTTGTGTGAAGGAAAATTTAATGGAGGGTTGGGATTTAAAGACTTGAAGCAGTTTAGTGTGGCTATGCTTGCAAAACAAGGATGGCGTCTATTAACCGAGGAACATTCGTTGGTATCTGTTTTGATGAAGGCGAAGTATTTCCCTACGGCAAATTTTTTGAATGCAAAGTTGGGTAATAATCCGAGTTATATGTGGCGTAGCATTCTGGAATCTCAAACAATTGTGAAACAAGGGAGTAGACGTATGATTGGGAATGGGGAAGATACTGAGGTGTGGTCAGTTCCTTGGCTGCCCTGTGTTCATAATGGATATATTACTACAAGTGTACCTCATCAATTAAAGGATGCGAAAGTGATGAATCTAATAAATGAGGATAGGGATAGTTAGGATGAGGAAATTTTACAAGATATCTTTGAGGAGAGAGATGCTGAGTTGATAAGGCAGATTCCAATATCAAACCAGGTTCCGTGTGACTCGTGGTTTTGGATCCTAGAACAATCAGGTCTATTCAGTGTTAAGAGTTGTTACAGGGGCTTAGTGGGAGAAAAAAATTGGCCTCAAGCAAATTTTTGGAAGAAGATGTGGTCTTTGGAAGTGCCAGGAAAGGTAGTGAACTTTATCTGGAGAGCATGTAGGTCAGTAATTCCAACGGCTGTGGCATTAGAGGGTAAAAGAGTCCAAATTGATACGAGATGTTCGTGGTGTTTGAGTCAGGAGGAAGATATTATTCATGTACTGTTTAGATGTTCTTTTACGAAGAAAGTATGGTCGAGAGTGGGTATGCAGGAGATTAATGATGAGACTTGTCAAGGGTCTATGATTTGAATTTTTCAGAATTTGTTTAGCAGGAGTACACGAGAGAAGATTATTTGGGTGGCAGTGGTGTACTAGTGTTTGTGGAATCGGAGAAATCGCTGGGTATGGGATAGAATTATGGGGTCTGATTTTGGAGTTTACTCAACTGCAGTGAATATGATAAATGACTGGAAAAGAGCTTTGGGTTCAAGACAAACGGGGAGAATAGAGACTATTGCAATTCGACGTTGGTCTCCACCAACAAAAGGATGGCTGAAAGTAAATATAGATGCGGCAGTTTTTGCAGGTAATGGTAATGTGGGAGTTAGTAGTGTGATCAGGAATGAGGCAGGAGAATTTGTTCGTGCTCGAGCTAGAAGGATCACAGCGCACGTTCAACCGAGAGAAGCAGAGGCGATAGGGATGAAAGAGGCATTAGCATGGATAAAAGATTTGGGGCTTAAAAATTGCATAGTGGAAACAGATTTTAAACTACTTGCAGATGCTTGTAATGGAGTGGAAGGACGCTCATATTTTCATACAATTGTTTTAGATTGTATTCATATGATTAAGCACTTAGATGAAGTGCTAGTGCAATTTGTGCATAGGTCTGTGAATGAAGTAGCTCATACATTAGCTAGAGCAACTCATTCTATGTCAGGCTTCCGGGAGTGGTCTGTTGCTCCGGATTTGATATCAGATGTATTGATTAATGATTTGAGTTAATGAAAGCAAGTACTTTTACTTCAAAAAAAAACTAATTAGTTAGACTTTAATTTTATTTTAGACCAGATCAATAGTATAAGATTTATCTTTAGTTTTATTTTTAACTTTGAGTTTAGCTCAGATAAATACTTAACATTATTTTTGTTTTAGTCTTGTGCCCGTTATAAGATCTAATTACATTTGATTTGTTTTTAATTTTATTTTAGTCCGGGTGAATTAATGTTGTTTTAAAATGAATGAATAATATATATTATTTTGCTTTAGTCTTATTACATTATATTGACCAACACATTACTTTTAAAAAAAATATTTTGTTTTAGCTCAATTTAGCATTATTTTTTCGGTGGGTCAATAAAATTTATTATCTTATTTTAGCCCGAATCAACAATTTAAAATAATTATATTTAGTTTACTTTTTATTTTTTTTATTGAAGATAAGGTAAATGGTAAAATTTTGTCTATCCCGTGAGTAGTATATATTATTTTATTTAAATTCGAAATCATAGATATATTATAATTCTATTTATATTTATATAATAAAATTGTGCATATAATATTTTATTTTATTTTCAAGGCCATTACATTGACGAACGAATTATCTCTATTTATGTTTTGACAAAATTAAGTAGCATGAATAATATAGATACACAAAGAATTTCATGTAATATATAAATTCAAGTACGGTACCAACTAATTGATTATCAAATTTTTAATATTTTGGCGTGCAGTGCACTAATGATTTATTTTAAAAAAATATTTATTAACTTGAAATAGTTAAAACAAATCATATTAAAGTTCAAATAAATAAATAAAACTATCTGATTTTGTTTGAATTTATTTCGTCTATATATAGAGTTTTATAAATCAGATTTTGATGATTTAATGGTCCACACGAAACTCACGAAGTATTGTTTAATTTAGTGATATTCTATTCAATTTGGAATATCTATTTATCGTAGATTATAAAATATTTCTTTATTTTAGATCTAATGACTATGATTAATTTGTATAAAAATCTAACGATACTTATTAATTTGGTACATGACCATGATTACCAATAAAATTGATAAAATTCCTTTATACATGTTATGTATTAAGGATGTAATTTTGATTTTATTGTTGTTTAGCTCATAGTTATAACATATATTAATTATATCCATGTGATTAGTAAATTCTATTATGTATCACGTTAACTTCAAAATGATTAACTGCCACATATTATATATATAACTGTAAGTAATGTAGGTTTCTGTAGGTAGGTATCTTTCTTGTTCACGTGCACTTATAATATTGTTTTAAATTTACAGAACATACATTGCAGGATATACATATAAATACAGAACAAGCAATATAGAACACATACAAATAATTATTAAAAAACTATCGATTAAAATATATATTTATGTATATTTTTTTATATTTTTTTCATCTTTCTTTACATGTACTTGGTTATACCATAAAAAATCGTTCTGGGTATTTTATCGAATCTTTATGGAAATGGGTCCGATCGCCGCCGCAGAAGAGGACGGACGAGCTCTGGAGAACGCGTCTTCGAAGTCTAGGGCGCACTCTTTGCGGGGAACGCTTACGACGACTATATGGCACTTCCTATATGGGAGTCGCTTAAGACGACTGTTGACGATGAGAAGTTGTGATGATAATTGGTGAAGTTATATATGAAGGTTTACGATGATCATTCCGACGGTGGATTACGACCATGGTGGAGGAAGTTTACGACGACCGCTACGACGATAGTACCACGACGGTCTCTATAGTAGAAGAAGACGATGATGATGAATAAGTATCGATAAGAAGGCTATAAAAGATGATCTCAAGTCGAGGGAGAAGGAGTGAAGCAATTAAAAAATGTCCCTAAACCCTTTACAGGGCACGACCCATGCAATATGGCCGCATTAGGTGGCCGTCCGCAACACAAGTAAGTTGACAAGGAAGAATTAGCGAGGAGGTTGCTTTCACAACTAAAATAGGAAGTGAACAAAGCATAAAAATCGTACAAGGAAGAAAGAGGAGTCCACATAGGGCCTCTCCATGCTTAGGGCGCGCCTTAGGCATTGGGGAGCACTCCGGAAGGCTTCAACCCTTCACAGGGAGCGCCCCGTGAAGGAAAAAAGCCCTCCGGGAGACGTCATTCTATAGTTTTGCAGGTTTTTCCTCGTAGGGGAACGGTTGTAAACATCTATTGTGTGCTTTGGGAGCCCTGTCTTCATATTCGGTGGGTTGTCCTCGACGGGAGACTCTAGCGTTATCTCGCATTTTGCACTTTTATGCTTGGGATCACTTGTCCTGTAGTCTGGTGGGTTATCCTCATCGGGGACAAGGATGCGCTTTGGAATTTGCGGTAAGTCATGGCTATACTTGCATTTACAATCGACGAAAGTAGAAGTAGCGGATGGGGAATCCTTCGGCCGGGGAGTATCCGTGTCCGTGAAGTCCTGAAGTTGTTAGGAATATGTTGTGAACTTGATGATAAGTTAAATTAAACACCTTAGTATATTTAACTTAGTGAAATTTGTAGCTCTCAACGGATGATCTAATATAGTCCCGATGGATGAACTTTATAGTCCCGACGGATGATAATTTGACATCCATTGAGAGTGAAGCTTATGTAACAAATAAGTATTGTAGCTCATTTCTACAAACAACATTTTTTAGTCTGGTAGATTGTGTAGGATTCTCTAAGTCATGTTGACTACTAGATTGATATGTAGAATAGGTTGACTAATTGTAAATATGAGATATCTTGTAATTCTGTATAAGTGAAATATAGTCAAGTAGAAGATAGACTCCCGACGGATGATCTACAAGACTCCCGATGGATGATCAACAATGTTCCCGACGGATGACCAATATAGTCCCGACGGATGATCAAATTCAAAATAGCTGTTGACAGTGACAACACAGTCACATGCGGTTGGGTATTTGCAAAATGAATGTGGCAGCCTGGTAAGCAGGATTTTGAGAACAAAGAAGTATTATCATTTCCATGCAAATGTGAAGATTTTCAAAGTTGCTGGAATATAGTAGTGAAGCAGCATGGAGTTAGGTTAGATATATTTTATTTTATTTTCTTGTCTTACTATCATGTAACTTAGTGATATATAAACCAAGAGTAGCAAGTAGAACATTTAACTAAGCAAGTTTATTTTCAGAGAAACATATCAAGATGTATTCAACAAGAATTTCTCTGTAGTTTGTTTGTTCAACTTGTAAAGCAGCTGTGAGCTATTCAAAACTTCACAGAGTTCTCATTCTGATATATATATATATATCTAATGGATACATTCAAATCCACCAAAAAGTTTTTAAAGCCTTGTATTTTATTACTTAGTGTTTTGATTTCAATTATCTTTCTATTCCGCACTTTATCAAATCAAACACTGTTATATATATTAAGTTAGAACATTTTTAAAATCAAGAAAAAAAGCCAAAATTACATTCAACCCCCCCCCCTTCTGTAATTCTTGTTGTATTATTAGGGAATGACAATTGGTATTAGAGCAAGCTCTTGAAGTAGAAAGAGTTTAAAGATCACAACAAACAACAAGATGAACAAAAAAGGATGTTGGAGTTAAAATTCCATTTCTGGACAAAGACAACTATCACCGCTGGAAGGTGAAGATGCACCTACATTTTCTTTCCCAAGATGAGGCCTATGTGGACTGCATAGAGAGAGGTCCTCATATACCTATGAGAGCTGCAACTGGCAATGAACCATATGTTCCAAAACCTAGGCATGAATGGTCAGACCCTGATATTGAGCAAGTCAGGAAGGATAAGAAGGCCATGAACATTTTGTTCTATGCTGTTGATGGTGATATGTTTGACAACATCATTAACTGTAAAACAGCCAAAGAGGTTTGGGACACAATACAGATTATTTGTGATGGTACTGAGCAAGTAAGGGAGAACAAGATGCAGCTCCTGATTCAGCAAATGAGCATTTCCACTGTGAAGAAAGTGAGTCACTCACTGATATATTTAGTAGATTTCAAAAGCTACTAAATGCTCTGAAGCTGCATGGAAGAGTCTATCAAACAAAAGACTCTGACCTCAAGTTCCTTAGATCTCTCCCAAAAGAGTGGAAGCCAATGATAGTCTCATTGAGAAATTCACAGGATTACAAGGAGTTCACCTTGGAGAGACTGTATGGCATCCTGAAAACTTATGGGCTTGAAATAGAGCAAGATGAAAGGATAGAGAAGGGAAAGAAGAAAGAAGGATCCATAGCACTGAATGCTGAGTTGGAAAAGGAGAAAGAGATGAAGGTGGAAGCTGTTGAGTCTACATCAAAAGTCTGTGAAAGCAAGGGTAAAGGGCTGGTAGCTGAGAATGAAGATCAGTTGAGCCAAGATGACATGGATAATATTGATGAACATCTAGCATTTTTATCCAGAAGATTTACCAAGCTCAAATTCAAGAAGAATTTTAGAGCAGCCAAGCCAAACAGAAACATTGTTGATAAGTCAAAATTCAAGTGTTTCAAATATGGCTTGGTGGATCATTTTGCCAATGAATGTAGAAAGTCTAATTCCAGCAAAAAAAAACTTTGAGCCTGTTGATTATAAACAGAAATACTTTGAGTTGCTCAAGCAAAAGGAAAGGGATTTTATCACACAGGAGAATGGCTGGGCTGCAGATGAAATGGATGAAGATGAAGATACAAGCTATGTCAACCTAGCCCTGATGGCAAAATCAGATGAAACATAGATCAGTTCTTCAAGCAATCAGATAATCACCACTAACCTAGAACATTTATCTAAAGCTGAGTGTAATGATGTAAAAAATGACATGTCTACAGAATTGTATCACCTGCGTGTTACACTTAAGTCCCTCACTAAGGAAAATGCTAAAATTAAAGAAAACAATCTGTTTTTAAGTGAGAGGAATAATGTGCTAGAGTCTCAATTTATTGATTTTAAAAATTGAGAATTGAGTGTAAGATTGTTAAGGATGAATTAACTGAGTCCTTGAAGAAAGAAGAAATTTTATAGAAGCAGCTTGAATGAGAACATGAAGTGATTAAGGCATGGAAATCATCTAGAGATGTTCATGCTCAAATCACTAAAGTTCAAGGTATTGAGTCCTTTTGTGATGCATCCTAGAAGAAGAGTAAAGAGAAGCTTGAGTCCAATTTGGTTGAAGGATTGTTGACAGATGTGGACTCGACGGATGATGAAAATCATCCATCGGATAATCAAAAGGATTATCTGTCGAGAGACAAGGAGCCACATCCGTCGGTTGTGAGTAAACCAGTTAGCAAAGCTAAACTAGCTAAGTCAAATGAGAAATATGGATCAGTTTCTAAAAGTTTTATTCCAGGAGAATCGAGTCAAGTTATAAAAGAAAAGAAAGTTAATGTTGAGCATCTGTCTATCAAGCAATTGAATGACAGATTAGAAAAGATTGAGGTTAAAACAGAAGCTAAAAAGAAAAATAATAGAATTGGGAAAGTAGGAATTAACAAATATAACAACTACACACCTGATAAATATGCACCAAGAAAAATTTGTGTTAAGTGTGGTAGTGTTAATTATTTATCTGTTAATTGCAAGCCTGCCATGCCTACTCCCATGTTTGCACCCTCTTCTTTTCCCAACATGACTGCCATGCCTACCATGCCTATGAATGTTATGTCTACTCAGAATATGAATGCATAATTTGCTAATATGCCATTTGCACCTAATCCTTATTATGCTACATTTAGTATGCCTCAAATGCCATTTAGCATGCCTTACTGGAATAACATGTTTGCAAATAGCATGCCTTTTCATGTAAACCAAAATGTGCATGATAATTCTGTTTTAATGTCTGGTTTCAAAGGTTCAACTCAAATGACTAAGGATGAATCTGAAATTCTCAAGTTAAATGAGATCAAACCTAAGAAACCAAAGAAGAAAGCTAACAAGCCAGGACCCAAGGAAACTTGGGTACCAAAATCAACTTGATTTGATTTTAATGTGTGCAGGGAAACAGAAAGAATATGTGGTATCTGGATAGTGGTTGCTCAAGGCACATGACTGCAGATTCTACCCTGCTCACTGAGTTCAAGGAAAGAGCTGGCCCAAGTATTACTTTTAGAGATGACAGCAAGGGTTATACTGTAGAATATGGCTTGATTTCAAAGGACAATGTCATCATTGAAGAGGTTGCCCTAGTGGATGGTCTCAAGCATAATTTGTTGACTATCAGCCAGCTTTGTGATAAGGGCAACTCAGTTACTTTCAGTTCAGAAGCCTGTGTTGTGACAAATAAAAAGAGCAACAAAGTGGTTCTCACTGGAGTGAGAAAAGGAAATGTGTACTTAGCTGACTTCAACTCATCAAATGCAGAGTCAGTCACTTTTCTTCTCAGTAAAGCAAGTCAAGATGAAAGTTGGCTATGGCACAAGAAGCTGTCCCATCTAAACTTCAAGACCATGAATGAGCTTGTCAAGAAAGAATTTGTTAGAGGTATTCCTCAAGTGGAGTTTACTAAGGATGGATTGTGTGATGCGTTCCAGAAAGGAAAGCAGATCAAAGCATCATTCAGAAAGAAGCTTGATTCAACAATTGAAGAACCTTTGCAACTGTTACACATGATTTGTTTGGACCAGTCAATGTGTTGTCCACCTCAAGAAAAAGATATTGCCTAGTAATTGTAGATGATTTCTCAAAGTTCTCTTGGACATATTTTCTAAAGTCCAAAGATGAATCTAGGGAAATCATCATCAATCACATAAGGCAAGTCAACAATCATCCTGACTTGAAAGTGAGAAGAATTAGGAGTGACAATGGAACTGAGTTCAAGAACTCTGTGATGAGATCATTTTGTGAAGAGAATGGAATTATGCATGATTTTTCTGTAGCTAGAACTCCTCAACAAAATGGAGTGGTGGAAAGGAAAAATAGATCTCTAATTAAAGCTGCAAGGACAATGCTTGAAGAATCAAAGTTACCAACATATTTTTGGGCTGAATCTGTGAATACTTCATGCTACACTCAGAATATTTCCTTGGTTAATCAAGCCAAATGCATGACTCCTTATCAGTTGTTCAAGAATAGGAAGCCAACTCTAAATTTTCTTCATGTCTTTGGTTGTAATTGTTATATCTTAAGGAATCAAACTAATCAACATGGGAAGTTTGATGCCAAAGTAGATGAAGGAATTTTTGTTGGATATGCTATTGGAAAAGCATATAGAGTCTACAATCCAAGAACCAACACTGTTATGGAATCAGTACATGTTGTGTTTGATGATAAAGAGATTAAAGGACTGCAAGATGGAGATCTTCATGAAAGCCTCAAATTTGATAATGTTGAGATGGTTAGTGATGACAGTGATGATGAAAGTGATCAAGAAACAGTGGCTAAGGATAATGAAGAAAAATCTAAAACTAATGAAGCACATAATTCAATATCTGTCAAGTTACAAAATGCTTCATCCGTCGGTAGACAATCAGCTTCATACGTCGATATACAAAGTGCATCATCCGATTGAACAATGAGAGAAGCTGAGAGTCAAAGCAGATCACCTACAGATAGTACCCCTTCCTCAAATCAAAGATTCACAAACTCAGGGGGGGTTTCTCATAATCAAAACTCAGTCACACATCAAGATAACAATGAGGCCTCTTTGTCTAGAGCTAATCTACCACAACAGAGAAAATGGACTAAAGATCACCCTTTTGAGCTCATTATTGGTGATGCGTCTTCTAGAGTTCAAACAAGGAAAGCAACTCAAGAAGATTGTCTGTATAGCAACTTCCTTTCTAAGGAAGAATCAAAGAAGGTAAAAGAAGCTCTGTTGGATCCTGATTGGATTTTAGCTATGCAGGAGGAGTTAAACCAATTTGAAAGGAACAAGGTATGGAAACCGGTACCCAAGCCTAAAGGAAAGAATTTAATTGATACCAAGTGGATATTTAGAAATAAGATGGATGAAAATGGCATAGTTTTCAGGAACAAAGCTAGATTGGTTGCTAAGAGCTATTGTCAACAAGAAGGGATATGTTTTGATGAAACTTTTGCTCCTGTTGCAAGACTTGAAGCCATCAGAATTTTCTTAGCCTATGCAGCCCATGCCAATTTCAAAGTCCATCAAATGGATGTCAAAAGTGTCTTTCCGAATGGAGATTTGGAGGAGGAAGTCTATGTTAGTTACCTCCTGGTTTTGAAGATCCAAATTTCTAGAATATGTTTACTATCTTTTGAAAGCACTTTATGGACTGAAGCAAACACCTAGAGCCTGGTATGACACCTTATCAAAGTTTCTTTTGGAAAATTACTTCACAAGAGGTACTGTTGATAAAACTTTATTCTTTAGAAATGTTAATGGCTCTAGTATACTTGTTCAAATTTATGTAGATGATATTATATTTGGCTCTACAGATGAAAAACTTTGCAAAACGTTTGCCAAATTGATGCAAAGTAAGTATGAAATGAGCATGATGGGAGAACTAACTTACTTTCTTGGTTTACAAGTTAAGCAAGTTAATGATGGAATATCAATTAGTCAAACCAAATATATTTATGACCTTTTAAAGAAGTTTGATCTAATGGATTGCACATCTGCAAAAACTCTCATGGCCACTACAACTAAACTTGAATTAAACACTACTGAAAAGTCTATAGATATTTCAAGCTATAGGGGCATGGTTGGCTCACTTCTGTATTTAACAGCCAGTAGGCCAGATATAATGTTTTCTACCTGTCTTTGTGCTAGATTTCAGGCTGATCCTAGAGAATCTCATTTAGCAGCTATTAAGAGAATTTTCAGATATCTCAAGGGAACACCAAAACTTGGCATTTGGTACCCTAAAGATTTTGGTATTGATCTAACTGGTTATTCAGATGCAGATTATGCAGGTTGTAAAATTGATAGGAAAAGTACAACAAGAACCTGTCAATTTTTAGATAACAAACTTGTGTCCCGGTTCAGTAAAAAGCAAAATTCAGTTTCTACTTCTACAGCTGAAGCTGAATATATTGCTGCTGGTAGTTGCTGTGCACATATTTTATGGAAGAAAAACCAATTGTTGAACTATGGTCTACAAGTGGACAGAATTCCTATTTTATATGATAACACAAGTGCAATTGCCATCACTGAAAATCCAGTACAGTATTCAAGAACAAAGCATATAGACATCAAGTACCACTTCATTAGGGAACATGTGATGAATGGTACCGTGGAACTTCATTTTGTTCCAAGTGAAAAGCAGCTTGCAGATATCTTTATCAAGCCACTTGATGAATCCACCTTTTCCAGGTTGGTAAGTGAGTTAGGTATGCTTAATTATTCTTGAATTCTTTCTGATATTTTTTCAAGTTGCAATGCAGCGAGAAACTCAATTAATTTTTCTGTTTTAGATGAAATTTTGGCTAAGTCAGAATTTACATCCCGACGGATGCTCATTATCCATCGAGTTTGATCATCCATCGGAATAGAATATCTTAATAAAAATCAATTACCTTTCTGGATTATTTTATACCCGACGGATAATTGTTTTATTCTCATCCGTCGAATTGTCTCAATCTTAGCCGTTGGAACTCTGAATATTATCCATCGGATATACTTACAGTCTGTAAGTATATCACGACGGATAATCGACAGAATTTTGACAGTTTATTTTATTTTAAACGGCTATTTTGGGCTTTTCTGATTGGTTACTTTATTTTACTTTATTACTTTTGACAGTTTATTTTTGAGATGGTATAAAAGTAAAATTCATTTTCATTCTTTTCTTTTACCACTCTCAAACCAATTGCTCTAACTCTCCTCTTCTCCAAAGCAAATACTCTCTCTCTTTCAGCAAATTTCCTCACTTTAACATTGGCACCAGTAGTCAAAATCATGTCTCAGTCTGGATTTATCTATGAGAAGAACAACTTTGTAGCTCTTGTGAATAAGGAAATTCCGGCGTCTGAAGATTTTCACAAAATGATGGAATTTGTGAAAAGTTGCAAACTCAGTTATGCTATGCTGAAATCACCCACAATCTACTGTGAAGTCATGGAGGAGATATGGACAACTGCTGTGTACCAGTCTACAGACAAAACCATAATTTTCACACTCAAAGGTAAGCAATTCTGCATTCACAATGACACAATTCAAGCCTGCTTTAAGATTCCTGAAAACACTACTACTGTTCCATACACAGATGCTAATTTAGTTACCATGCTTAATTCTATTGGCTATGCACTTCCTACCTCTAAGTTAAGTGAGATTAGAAGGCTAGGTCTTAGAAATGAATGGTGTTATTTGTGTGATGTAGTTACCAAGGTGTTTTCTGGAAAAATAAGTAATTTTGATTCTGTCAATACTGCCATGCTTAACATGCTTTATATGCTAGTTACTGATAATTATCATAATTTCAGTGACATGGTTATGTTGGAATTAGGCTATAAGTTAGGGGAAGTTAATAAGAGAGGTAAAAGTGTATATTATGCTAGATTCTTTATGATTCTTGCTAACCATCTTATTGAGAATATTGCTATTAAGAACCCAACCAATAAACTGGATTGTTAGGTTCAAGAAAGGAGAATAATTGTAGATCTGAACAGAGCAAGTCAACACAAAGAGGTGCCCCTCTTCTACTTTCCAATCATGGAGGGCCCTCAGGTAAGTGAGGTAAGCACCACTGTCACTACTCTTCTAACCTCACAAATTTCTTTGCCTTTAAGTATAGCTATGACATCTGTGTCAATGACCCAACAGATGCCTATCCAAGCTACCAAAACAAAAACTTCAAAATCCAAAACAAAGAAAGCCCACTCTGGTTTCTCTCAAAAGAATCCAGTTGTAAAATCTACCAAACATAATGAGGGGAGTGTGAAGGGGAGATAGGTGAGAGACGGGGTGAAAATCAAAGAAACACTAAGGATAAGGTTGGTGAGGTAAGTGTACCCAAGCCTAGCCACACCATAGTTTCCCAACAAACTGCGGTAGTTAATAAGGAAATTAGCACAACTCTAGTTTCATCCTCTCAAAAGGATGTTACTATTGAAACAAGCTCCCGACCAGGAGCACAGGCCAAAAGGGTAAGGGACACCAGTTCACCTCAAACCTATGCTAGAAAGAAGAAATCTAAAACCCATGGGGATGCACAGGGAACACACACAGTGCAAACTGAAGCTAAAGACTTAGTCACTGCACCATCTCAAAGTCAGTTTGATGTGGCTCCAATAAATGTGGAATCACAACCAAAATCTTTAGTAATAGAAGCACCACAAACACCAAACTCTCCCACAAATTCTCTGGATGTGGATATGATCAACACATCAATTCCTGATTCCCCTTCTTTAACTCTGTTGGGGAAGCCAAAATCTAGTGCGAGTGAGCATCATCTTTTGGATGATTTGTTGGCTCACTTGTCAATTCTTTCAGGAACTGTTGAAACATCTGTGCCCAAATTTTTATCAATCTACACATAGTCCACAATTGTTTCCACTCCAAACATATTCATTTCATCTATTCCGATGGATATTGTTCATCCGTCGATTCATGATTGTATCTCGACCGATGTGCCTAATAGCAGTCATCTGTCGGCTATCATAACTACTACCCTGATGGATGTTTCTCATCCGTCGGTACTCTCTACACACTAAAATTTCAACAATTGTTACAAGTGTAGATGAATTAGTAGCTGTACAATCACTCTTAGGACTGAGGGAAGGGAGTGAAATGAGTGAGAGGCTGGGTTGCTCCCAGGAAAAAGGAGAGGAAAGGAGTGAACTCATGCAGGCTATTTCTTCCATCCTGGAAAAAGAGAGTGAGAGGAGTCCCACCTTAGAAGGTGAAGGTGAGGGTGTGAGGGTGGTGAGCCAAGGGAAGCCCTTGATGCAACAAAAGAGAGAAAATAAGAAAAATGCAGGTACAAGAGTTATAAGGATGGAAACCATTGCTAGTGAGTCAATGAATGTCAGTGATGCAGAAAGGAAGAGACTATTTCAGCAAGAATATCAAGTTGTCATAGATTCTATCTCCTTGGATGCTGAGACATTTACTCATCTTGTTCCAGCTTATCAAACTCTAGCTGGACAGGGTAATGAGAATGCTGAGAGGATGTTGAATCTAGTGCATACAACTGCTTCTCTATAAAGGGCAAATGATGCAATCACTGCTATGCCATCTACAACTAGTACTGATCCTGAATTGGTTGAAGACTCTTTTGGGGATGATGGTGAAGATGTGGAGGATGACAGCATGAACATAGGGGAGATGCAGATATTCCTTCCTGGTTGCTGACTAAAGAATGTTCATATTCACATCTCCAATCCACCTTATTCAAGCTGATTCATGACACCTAAACAGCAATTCAGGTATCCACAAGTGCCAACACTAAAAGGTTACTCACAGCACATCTTGAAGCTCTACAACTGCACAAGATTCAAGCTCTACATCACAGCCAAAGTGTGGAAGAAATGAAGCAAGAAATTTCTGAAGTCAAACAAGATTTTGTGGCAAGGTTGGATGCCAGACTTCCAGGAACCACCATGAATGAGATTGCTCAAAAGCTAAGGAAAGAAGCTGATCTAAATAAAAAGGTTGAGGCCATGGACTCTAGATTGTCTAATGTGGAGAAGTCAGTGTCCAACATACTTGCAAATCAGGAAACTCAGACTGCTATGCTCCAATAGTTGGTGGATGCAAAACTCCCTTCTAAATAACTTGATGTTAACAAAAAGGGGGAGAAAGGCTCGTCAAGTGACGGGGAGAAACTGCTAAAAATTCAAGTCAGAAAAGTAATTGTGCCAACAATTGCTTTCACTAAGCCACCAGCTATGGATAACATTGATCTCATCAATCTAGCAGCAACAAAACAGGAATCAAATGATAAACTAACAAAGATTGATGTAACAGCAGCTGAGAAGGAGCTAGATGATAAATGGAAGAAGATTGATCCAGATATTTAAAAGAAATTTGGTCAGATACATAAATCAGACAAGACTTTTCATCACCACTCACACAAATCCCAATGACTGAAATGAGTCTTGGTAGCTTGGAAAAAGGCCAAACTTCATGCATCAAATCTCCAAAAGCCAGTCTAATTCTGAAGCCTAAAAGGAACTATTCAAAGTTCTCATATAAAAACCCTGTGGATCTTATGTTTTAGACACCTAGGCCAGATGAAAAGAAGCTGTTGACAAGGTCAATTGCATTTTGCAAAGATCCATCTGATTCAGTTCAAAAGAAGAGAATTGACAAAATTTACAGGAATGGAAAAGAGTTCTGTGTGGTGGTTGGACACCCTCTGTTTGTAGAAGCTAAGAAGGAAGAAAAAGAAAGGATCAAGCACGAAAAGAAGCAGGCTACTTTAGACGCTAAGAAGCTCAAACAAAAGAAGGAGCAAGCTGTTATCTTGGCCAAACTTCAAGCTGTCAAATCTACAACTGAGATTTCTGAAAAACCACATGTGATTACAGAAGCTCAAGATCAACAAATGCAAAATGAACCTCCACAGAAAAGAAAATTCAAATACAAGCTTCACTTCAAAAGAAAATTGGACTTTAGTGATGAGGAAATGGAAGACTACATTCCCAAACAGTCTACAATTTCAACTCAAACATCCCAGCCCTCAGTGGTACATGAGGAATTCAAGGTAGATCCAACAAAGAACTTTCATAGTGAACCTATAATTCCCAAGGATGAGCCAATAAACTGGGAAAGCTTGCCAATTCATGAATTCAATTTACCTATCTTCAACAAGCCAAAGAAGATAAAGATTAAAGCAACCAAGAAAGTGAAGCCTGTGACTTTCAGGTTCAAGACCCAAACCAAATCTCAACCTACAGTCAACAAGGAGTTTTCTGAAATAAACCTCTACTTGGATGAATTGGAAGAAGTAAGAGGAATTGATGCTCATAGACATCTTCCTGAAAGGCTGGTGTTCAAGTACAAGGGAGGGAAAGAAATCACATGGCCATTTCACAAGATTCTTCAAGAAAGCCAATATGTACTGATAAATGTCTACTCATCCTTCAAGAAGAACTTTGGATTTAATGTGACTGCAAGGAGATTAGTCCTAAAGAAAATAGAAGATCTAAGGAACAATAGAGCCAAAGATGCACTCCCAAAAACTCTATCAATTCCTTTCCAATAGCTTTGATAGTCATGGCTGGATCCACAGGAAAAAGAGTACATTTGAGGCCTTATTGGCTGATGGAATTCATGGATAATGAGGGTGTTGGAAGATTCTTCAGACTGGATGATCAATTGAGTATCTCTAGTAATGAGACTCTATTGAAAATGCAAGAAAAGCTGGATCTATCTGAAGCTGATGAACTTGAATTCCACAGACAACTCCAGAATCAAATAGAAGAAAATAACAGGAAGCTTGGGAAGAAATCCAGACAATCAAGAAAATAGAAATCATATGCTCAGACTAGAGGAGCACCTTGATAATGATTGTGAGAACTCTTTGTACACTTTGCTTTGTTCAATTTTTAATAAAATTTTAGCACTTATCAGTTTTATCTACTACATTTTAATCTGTATTTTTAGGGTGTTTTGTTATCATCAAGTTTCTCTTAATTTATGGCTACAATTCTAGTAGACATAAATTGGGGGAGTTTGTTAGGAATATGTTGTGAACTTGATGATAAGTTAAACAAAACACCTTAGTAGATTTAACTTAGTGAAATTCGTAGCTCTCGACGGATGATCTAATATAGTCCCGACATATGAACTTTATAGTCCCGACGGATGATAATTTGACATCCATCGAGAGTGTAGCTTATGTAACAAATAAGTACCGTAGCTCATTTCTGCAAACAACATGTTTTAGTCTTGTAGATTGTGTAGGGTTCTCTAAGTCATGTTGACTACTAGATTGATATGCAGAATAGGTTAACTAATTGTAAATATTAGATATCTTGTATATCTGTATAAGTGAAATATAGTCAAATGGCAGATAGACTCCCGACGGATGATCCACAAGACTCCCGACGGATGATCAACAAAGTTCCTGACGGATGACCAACATAGTTTAGACGGATGATCAAATTCAAAATAGCTGTTGGCAGTGATAACACAGTCACATGCGATGGGTTTTTGCAAAAGGAATGTGGCAGCCTGTTAAGCAGGATTTTGAGAACAAAGAATCATTACCATTTCCATGCAAATGTGAAGATTTTCAAAGTTATTGGAATAGAATATTGAAGCAGCATGGAGTTAGGCTAGATATATTTTGTTTTATTATATTGTCTTACTATCATGTAACTTGGTGATATATAAACCAAGAGTAGCAAGTAGAATATTTAACTAAGAAAGTTTATTTTCAGAGAAACATATCAAGCTGTATTCTGCAAGAATTTCTCTGTAGTTTGTCTGTTCAACTTGTAAAGCAGCTGTGAGTTATTCAAAGCTTCACAGAGTTCTCATTCTGATATATATATATATATATATATATATATATATATATATATATATCTGGTGGATACATTTAAATCCACCAGAAAGTTTAAAAGCCTTGTGGTTTATTACTTAGTGTTTTAATTTCAATTATCTTTCTATTCCGCACTTTAGTAAATCAAACACTATTATATGTATTAAGTTAGAACATTTTTAAAATCAAGAAAAGAAGCCAGAATTACATTCAACCCCCCTTCTGTAATTCTTGTTGTATTTTTAGGGAATAACAAAAGTCGTAAACGAGCCTTGAGTCTTTGTGACTAGGCCGCATCGTCGGGCATTCTTAAAGCAAAACAATGTTCGAGTTATACTAGAATGTTGGTTCGACAACTCCTATTGGGCCACAGAAAGAGAAGCCAAGTCCATCTAGGTTTCTTGTTCCCCAAGAACTATGTCTGGATTGATCCTCTATAAAAGGAGGTACGTAGGCACATTGTGATGGCACGTGTTTGAGAGCTTTGAGAAGGCAAACATAAACCCCGACACTCTTAGCCGTTTCTTAAGCATAAATCAACGCACTCTGGTGATTTCTCCGATCACCACAGCAGATCTTGATTCCAGTCGTGAACCTCAAATATTTGTTAACCAAATTGCTCCGTTAATAAATTGGTGCTAGAATGAGGGGCTTGAGTCAAATCGAATCTTACGAGGAAAAGATGTCTAACAACGGTGGAACCTCTCGCAACAACGGCTACAACTCTGATGGTGAACGCTACACGCAAGGGCAGCATAGAGATGGACGCTCCAAGCAGCATGGAGATGGACGCTCTGATCAAGATCAACATGGAGATGGACTCTTCTAGCAACATGGAGATGAACGCTTTGATCAAGATCAGCATGAAGATGGACACTTTAAGCAGCATGAAGATGGATGATATGATCAAGCTCATAATGGAGATGGACGCTTCAAGCAGTATAGAGATGGATATTATGATTAAGAATAACATGAGGATGGACTCTTTAAGCAACATGAAGATGGATGCTACAAGATGCATGGAATTCTGCTAGTTAGCGGAACACCACCAGTACTCATCAACAACACAGACGTAATGGAACAAATCTATCGCATGAGCGATATGCTAAATCGCTTTGGAAAAAAAATAAACTCCATTGAAAAAAGCAACAAGAAGAAGGATGAACGTTATTCTCATAAGCATCACTCCAAGAGAGCCTCTGCTCGAGAAAATTCCAAGGACAATTATGAGGAGTAAAACAAGAAAGGTCATGTATCCCACGACAGACGCTTTCAGGGGGTAACACCCCGTCGCTTGGAATACCCTGAGGACGTTCCGATTTTGGAAATTCCAGATGATAAACAGCGGCTCCGTCCGGAGTCAAATCAAGAATGTAGGATAATTCCCCATGCACATCGCTCAGGACGTACTCATAGCGAGATCCGTAGCAATGACTTGGATATTGAAAAGAAAAAAAGGAGACTATCTCATTTGAAGAAAAGTCTCTACATCCAATTAAGTGATGAGGATCTAAAGAAGTTGATTGCGAAAATGCAAAAAAATGATCAGCATAAGATTAGGACTAATGGACAAACCTACCCTGTACAAGGGAAGAAAGGCCTCACAGCCACATATACCTTTCCTTGGAAAAAACCAAAAGAAGTTTTGAACGTGGGAAGAAGGGAAAAGAACCTGAAGATGATGATCGCAGGAGCAGCAGCTGGAGAAGTAGAAGCGATACTCAAGGACTAACATATCGACAAAAATGGAAGAGTAGAGATTTACGAATCTTAGATGGTGAAATGAGGCAACAAGGATAATATCAATGGTCGTAAAATCGATCGATATTCATTATGACGCATGGCCTCAATCACAAGTTGTTGTGCCAACGCAACCGCAAGTGGTCTTGCCTCCACTATAAGTTATTGCGTCCACACAATCACAAGGAGTCATATCCCACCACAAGTTATTGCGCCAACGTAATCACAAAGAGTCATACGCAATAAAAACTTATTACGCCACTACAACCGCAAGGTGTGATGCAAGTGTAAGCTCAAGCAGAAACAACACATGTGATCTTACCACATGCCAATATCCAAAATATACCTGGAGTTGAAAACATCAATATGAATAATTTAAGAAAGATGTTGTCGCAATTGGAAGGCGGAAAAGTCATGGAATCCGCGCAAACTACATCTCCATTTACTCCAGTGGTTAGGGAAGCACCCTTACCTACAAGGTATAAGAGTACTACCAATGACTTACGCTTTCACAGAAATTCTGATCCGGTAGATTTTTCGGGAAGGTTCAATATTGAGATGGATGTGTCGTAAGTACAAGATATGGCGAGATGTAGGCTCATGGCGGCAATATTCAGGGATAGTGCTCAACATTGGTTCCGAAAGTTGGGACCGAAAGTAATTTCGTCATGGGAACAAATGAAGGTGATGTTCCTCACTCAGTTTTAATCTGCGATGCAGTATACATCAACGGTGACAGTCCTGGATAATGTAAGAAAAAGATAAAGGGAGACCTTACAATCTTATTTCAAGTGACTTAACGTTGAGGCATCAGGAGTAAGAGGCACCACAGATGAAATATTACAAAATTTCTTGATTGCCAGTCTGCGCATAGGAATGAATTTCTGGAAACACATTCAAGAAAGGAGTCCTAACACCCTCGAAGAATTCTATGAATAAGCGGAGTCTTTCAAGTTTGTTGAAGAATCACTCATCGACAATAAGAAAAAGGAGTCTCGAGGAGCCGTGAAAGTGAAGAATGGGAAAAGAAAAGATAGGTCTCCTAGCCCAAATTATCAAAAGGAGCGAAAAGTACATCAAATCGAAGGAAGGGAGTTAAGTCCCTCGAGTAACTATGAAAAATACTCTACTTCTTATACTCTTTTGATGGCATCCATAAAACACATCTATGAGGTTAATAAGGGAAAAGGCATATTTCGGAGACTAGCTCCCATAACCGCATGGGAAACCAAGGATAAGAAGAGGTAATGTAAATACCATGAATCTGTCAGACATAACACTCATGAGTTTCGACACTTGAATGATGAGATAGAATAGCTCATCAAGGAAGGACAACTTGGAGAGTGGATTGTCAAAGAAGTAAAGAAGTATTGAGGCGACTGCCCGACCAACCGAGAAGGTTTATGGTGCGCCCGAAAAAGGGAAGAGAAGGAAAAATCCGAGAATGTCAAGTTCATCAAGTCAGGAAGTATTCACGCTATCTTTGGAGGATGTCATTGTGCATGAGATATGAACGGAGTGATGAACCGGTATGCTAGGGAAACAAGAGGACCTATACTCACTGACATTAACCGTCTCGAGGAAAGACCTCCCAAAATGTTCTGAGGAGAGACAAGGGACAACACTTTCACGAAAGAAGATGCCAAATGGGTTCACCATCCTCACAATGATTCTTTAGTTGTGAAGGTCTGTATTGGGGCCATGAATATCTATCATTTGTTCATCAGCAATGGAAGCTCGGTCAATAGCCTTTACTATGATGATTATAGAAAGATGGGATTTCTCGACAAAGATATAGAATGCGAAAACATATACATCTATGGCTTTGGCGGAGAAACGGTAAAAGTAAAAGGGACAGTGAGACTCCATGTCACTATTGGAGAAAGTCCTCTCTCGACAACACAGATCGTCCAATTCATGGTGGTGGATCATGAGTCATCTCATAATGCTCTTCTCGGATGACCGTTTCTGAAGGACATGCGAGTTTTCACCTCCATTCATTACTTATCCATGAAGTTTCCAACACCTAACGACGTAGGATATGTTCGAGGATTTTAAGAGGATTCAAGGAAATGTTATAACAGGTCTATAAGAGAATTCCGCAAGAAGAGTTTTAACCAGAGTGAGAGGATCAACATGTTATACTCTCTTGACAAGTCAGAGGGGGACAATATGAAAACGGAAATGAAAGACATGGAAGCTGAAGATGAAGTAGAAGAAGAAGTGACTTTGGACGTAAAGGATGAAGTGTCAAAAAATCTTCCAAAAATAGATGAACAAAGGAACTTTAAAGATGAAGAGGAAGAACTTGAAGATGAAGAGATGGAAGAAGAGTTTGATCCCAGCTTATGTATGCCATTCGGATTGTACAACACTCGAGCTATGAATGAAAAATGGGGATTTCTCATGTAAGGCGCGGCTTCGGCCCCTTACCCGCTTATATATATGAAGTTGGTTTAAGTGGGGTTTAGCCCGAACAGTAGACTAGCGGCAATAAAATTCCTCCTAGCCTGGGGGTAGTGCATGTACTGTCTCACTCAATGTTAGTCGTAGAATGTTTTCTATCGTTTGCTTTATTCACCAACCGACAATAGTGTCATTAGAACATATTATTAATAAAATTTTGAAGTTTTTTGTTTCAAAGTTTCTATCTTGAAGATATGGAGAACAACTCTTTTTATTACGATAAGTTTGAGTTATGTTAATCGTTGAAGAAAAGGATTGTTTCCAAGCTAGCTAGAAGATATGAAGAAGACGCAAAGTTCCCCGACAAAGTCCTACATTTCATAGGGCGCGCCCTATGAAGAATTCCTACGAGGGTAAAATTGTTTAAATTAAGTTGTTAGAGCCACAAGTTCATTTATGATTTCGATTCTCAAGAGCATCAAGAACGGCTCCCGGACACGCCGGAAGAAGCAAGACCTACAGAAGGAGTCATATTCCCCTTAGGGAGCGCCCAGGAAAGGATTCCTCTAAGCAAAGGAATTTCGGAGTTACTCCATTATAATTACTTATACTTTGGTTATTTTTTTTGCAAGATGAAAATATTTTAAGGTAAGGGAATAAGTACGTACAAACAACAGGGATTTTACAGAGGCCCGCACCTCGAATAAAGTCATAGAATTAATCACAAAGTAGCAAAAGGCATATGATAGATAATACAAGATTTAAAGGGCCTAACAGGCGCACTTCCATGGAAATGGAAGGCCTAACAGGCACATCCCTACTCTCGGGGGTGGATATGAGATAGTTAGCATAAGGAGAAGTCACAGGGCGAGGAACATCTTTCATAAACATAACATCTTATGTAGGAGCAACGCTATCTGGAGGAGTACCAACATCGGTCGCATCAGCCACGATTCCTATCATGCCTACTGCTCCAACGGTGCACCCGAAGCCTGAACATGACGGTGATCGAATCATAAGTGTAACACCCCCAAATCCGGGGTCGGGGATCCGGGTTGTCACGAGTTCCATTTCCCTTAATAATACTTAACCTTAATAAACAACCAACTACTGCGTACTGTGACCCCACAATATACACACACACACCACAAGTTATAGTCTCAGAGATGAATACCAAAAATAACACAAGTCATTTTATTCCACAATTATAAACCGTTACACCTTAAAAAGGTTTCTGAATAAATTTACATTTCTTTGCCATTATTATAATTCATATAGATACATAAGTCTGGTACATCAGAAGTTGAAAGCCTAGCCTATTGGTAATTTTTACCTCAGCTATAGCGGCATCAACGCCTATAGGAAACTGCGGAACGTTTCCTATCCGCTCGCAAATTGGGAGCTTGGTCCTGTTCATCTTGTCTATCTGTTGTTGTGTGATTAAAGAAGAAATCAAGGGTGAGCAACAAGCCCACCGAAATAATATGTATAATAATTAACAATATATGAGCATTCTCATAGTACTCATGAAAGTCTTGGTCAAGAAGAAATGAACCAAGTTTGACCTCTTAATGCGACCGAGTCGCAAAATATTTAGTATATATGTTTATATACTTTTCAAAATCTTTGAAATCCTCTGCCATGCATAATATACACAGAGTTCCAGTTTATAACTGTATAAAAATATCGCTGTAAGGTGATCTCATATATCTAACCTTGTCTCAACGTTTTTCTGAAAATCTTTGACATGCATAAGATAATAATTTACTAGATATAAGTTTAAAAGATGAAGTTACAAGATACTCCAATATACTTATATCTTTTCCGAATACTACTTGAACTACCACCGTTCAAGTTATAAATAGTTTCAAAAGTTCATCACATAGATGAGACTACAAGATAAGATTTGAATAGATTCAATCCTTGAAATATCATTATAAATGATGAAGTTACGAGATACTTCATTAAGTCCCGATATATATATACACCTATATATATATATTTCATACACTCCTTGAATACCTCTGTTATGAAAATTATAAACAGAGTTGTAATATCCAATGTATTTGGAAAGGAGAAAACTTTGGCATAAACCTGATATCTTGCTGATCAGGCAAAGATACCAATAAGTAACCTTTTCTACTAGTAGATGGACGTTTTTCCCACTGGTCATCACCCTGGCTGCAATAGGACCTTATGCTGGACTGCCACTCAGCCACTTACGCATTTGATGGACTCACACTGAGCCACTTACACTTTCATGGACGCCCGCTGAGCCCATGTTGCTTATGCCGACTCAAATAGATGAACTTACTTCTCGAACGATGGGCAAGTAATCAAGATGTTTTATCAAAATAGCAACCTCGTTGCGAATGTAAAATACACCACTGATCCGGATCCCTCAGGTTTTGAGCGAGTATTTAAATCCCCTTCGAAAGGATGATCTTAAATAAAAAAAATGAGTTTTGGGATCCGCTCTAACTTTTAAAAATCATTTTAAAGACTCGAAAACATTTTTAAGAATGTTTGGAGTAATGCTGATTTAATGAAGTAAATAAGTCCCGATATATTAGAAAATATCTGAATATTATTATTTAAATAATATTCCCATAAAGGATAATCTCTATAAAAATAATTGAAGTAGAAGTTTTAAAACTCATACTTGAAATGAATAATAAATAACCAAAGATATACTTATACGAAAGTATGATCTTTATTTGAATAATCGAAAATAAGTTTGATTATCGAAACATTATTCTTTAATAAAATAAAGAATATTATTTAGTAAATAAGCGGAGTCATAAGTCCTCGAAAGAATATTCAAAATAATATTTATTAAATAGAATAAACAGAGTCATAAGTCCTCGAATGAATATTCAAGATAATATTCATTAAATAAAATAAAACCGAGTCATAAGTCCTCGAATGAATATTCAAAGTAATATTATTTAATAAAATAAAATTATCGAATAAACATTATTCGATTAATAGTTTTGAAAACTATATCTATATATATATATAATATAATATACTCGGGAACATCGACTCCCGATTTTAGAAAATGTTCGCCTTTGGGTCCCTATACTAAGGGTATACGCAATTACTGCTTATCTCTAGCATATGTATTATGCAACTTATAAGCATTTGAATCAACAGTTAGATATCAATATTATGAAACAGGCATGCATATAAACCATATCAACATGCTCCAATATATCTCAAGATTTGCTAATAACAATCATGCATCTATCACAAGATAATGCATATACATATATACATCACCACAATAGTATAACTGGTAGAAAACTTGCCTGAGTGTTCCCGAATAGACTTAAACTTATAGTGGGTCCGATAACCTATGAATAACAATATAAGTCAGAATTAAACCAAAGTCGCTTAAGAATCTATTCTTTAACCAATTAGACCCTAACGTTCGCTTTTGCGCTTAACGATTCACTTAAGTCGCTCGAGTACCCTAGGCTCCACCATTTTTAATAAATTAACCATTAAGAATTTTAAGGCGATTCTTTCGCGAGTACCCTACCAACTGCCTAATCCACTTTATATAATTGTTTCATACTCAAACTAGTCATTTAAGGGCGTTAACCAAGGTTTTAAAGTAAGGCGAGGGGTAATGGTTCGTTAGCGAAATGCCGTTACTTAAAATGGCCGTTTCTCCTAAACCGTACATCGAATTCAAGCGAACTACATATCAAAACGAAGCTCGTAACATGACTATCTAAACATGGTAATGGTCAGTTCATGGAAGTGAGTGTTCGGGTGCAAAAGTTAAGCACAAAACAGTTTAAGGAAAATTGGGCATTACGACGGCTATAACTTAGAAATTCCCAAATTTTTACCAAATCAATTCAACATCAAACCACCAACAATCAACACCATTCCACCTTCATTCAACCACAATACAAGATCATTTAACTATAACTCAAGATCTCAACTTATTCATCTAAACCAAGTCAAAATGTGACCAAGAACATAAAATCCAACAAGTATCACTCCTAACTCCAAAATCAACAAAACCACTTACTAAACAAAGCTCTACACATGAGTACACACCCATTACACTAACTCATCATCTAAACATTATGAAATCCAAACCAACAAAACTTAAGACTAATGGTTTGAGAAGTTATACCTTCCTTGGAGAGTGGAGAATCACTTAGGAAGCCTTGAATAACCACTAACTATCTCTACTAAGCTTGGATCTTGAAGAAAACATAAGAAAACACAAAGTTAGTTTCTTGAAAACACTATTCACCAGGAACTTTGATGAATTGATTAGCTATGTTAAACATGGAATCTTGAGCTTAAACTTATGGCTCATCTAAGTTATGAATTATGGAAGCTAAAGAAACAAACCTCTTGAATTATGATTAAGTGGAGCTTGGGTTTTGGAATTTTCTTCCTTGCTTTTCTTCAAAATGCCGAGGCAAAAAGATGGGGGAAGAAGAAAATGTGTTTGTTTTGGTTGCTTTTGATTTTTTGTGATTAATAGAATTGTTACCATGGTAAATTTTGTGTGGTTTATAATCAACCAACACTTCCTTCCCTTTTTGGTCATGCTTATGTCATCCTCCTATGTCATCTTCCCACACTTGTCCTCTTCTTGTTGGTGTGGTGACATCATCATCACTAACCTCTTTGATTAACTCCTAATTACTTGACTAATGACCGCTGATCTGTTATACGGTTCGCTTAACTTTTGTTCTCGCTTATCGTTTGGGGGAACATACCCGGGATCTTATTACTTGGGTTTCCTTAACCTTTCTCAATACATTATATTCCTTTTATGATCCTCTCTTATACTCCTTGAATTTAAATCTTTTTTATCCTGTTACCTTATACTCAATTCTTTCGGTATCTGGTGGATTTTCGGGAAAAATTAAAGTGTTTCGAATTTGGATTCTGACGATCTTTACATACACTTATATACCATATAGAGTACTAATAAGATCTCAGAATAACAGTAAAAGAACCTCTACAAAGTGTGGCATGAAAAGTTTTCTTATTCGGCATAATCAGCAAAATCACTATTCATAAGGGTTACAAAAAGTCCAAAATTTTTGGGGTTATTACAGTCTCCCCTCCTTAAAAGGATTCCGTCCCGGAATCAGATAGAAAACAAATGAGGGTACTTTTCTAGAATAGTGCCTTATAACTCTCAAGTCAATTTTCCCATATTGTGGTTCTGCCACATAACCCTGACTAGCACGATAACCTTTCTCCTAAGCACTTGTTCCTTTTCGATCTATAACCCTTCCTGGTTGCTCCATATAGGTAACGTTTGGTTGCATGCCTATGCGCTCATATGCTAACTTCCCAATATGTCGTAATACCTCAAAGGGGCCAACAATTCGTGGGCTTAGCTTTCCTTTCTTTCCGAACCTCATTCATCATTTCCAAGGGAATACCTATAACAGCACTAGGTCCCCTACTTCTTATTCTTTGTCCTTTCGTGTCAAATCAATATACTTATTATGTCCATCTTGGGCTATTACCAGCCGTCCTCTGATTAGATCTATTATATCCTTGGTCCTTTGGACTACTGCGGGTCCGAGCATCATGCGCTCTACAACTTCATCCTAACATAAGGGAGATCGACATTGTCTTCCCTCAAGGATCTCATAAGGCGACATCTCGATATTGACATACCATTTATCGTTGTAAGAAAACTCAATACGTGCTAAGTGATCATTCCGAATTCTTTCAAGTCTATCGCACAGACTCTTATCATAGCTTCTAGCGTTATAGCTTTTGCTTCTCAATACCCACTCTTTTCCAGTTCGTAATCGTTACTACCTTCCGTACATAATACTATACTGGTTACACCTTTGCTCGTTAGCATTCTATAACCTTTTAATAATCGCTTCAACCTTAGTATCATGAACGCGTTAGAATCGGAATACCACCATACTTGGTACCACTTCATCTCTAGCTGCCTCCATCTTCGAAAGCTTGGTCCTTCATATAGAAGTAAAAGAATTTATTGAGAGATCACTATGATCATGAACACTTGTTATATTGCATAGTTAGTATAGAAGGTGGCCAACCTTTAGTACTTGACAAGCAATTAAACAATAGATGGTATCCTACTAGGCTTCTATCACATAGATAGATAGTCATTCGACAATACCTCCCCTTCTGGAAGGGTTGTTCTTCTCAGCTTATATGAAATGAAAAGGAGAGAAAAGAACGAATTGAAGAGAATTGTATATATATAAAATATACTGCCACAAAATATCTGGCTTGGAATCGACCTCTGAACTATAGAGGTTTGTCATAGGAGAACAAAACATATACATATATATATCAACATCAATTATTATAGCATCGTATTTCACATGTCTGAATATTTACTATTCCGTCCATCATTCTATGGACCCATGCTCTTGCTCGAGCTTATAAATAATCACCTTTGAAACTCCCTCGACATCGAAAATCGAATCTGGGATTTCATTCTAGACGTCATCGTTATTAGAATTCTATGCTTGCATCGCAACCTTCCTCGTATAGTAATACGACTCTCTATTGATAAGAAGGAATAAGTATTCAATAGGTAGATAATCAACTTAATTAGCCTATCAATGATAACTTATACACCACCACGACCCGATTAGTGGTACTCACTCTCAACATCCATTCCAATACAACTCTCACGGTTGTAAGTAATCGGCTCATTACTCACAGAATCATTCCTGCATTACTATGGCCCACCGTTGACCTACTGTAGTCATTCGTTTTCCATGAAGTTTTAATAGCTAACCATACGGAGTCCATTCATATCATATCGAATCCTTCTAAGGAGGTAACATAATCACCATTTATGATTCGTGAAGAACATTCCTGATCCTGACGTACATACATGACATGAAGCAGATAAAATTGCAGAAGAGTTTCAATCAAAGCAACGATAGCAGGCTAATACCATTATTAACCATATTTCTTTACTGGGAGACATGAAGCTCAAAGGTTCATTTAGTCCTTTCGTAACATGCTCCTGGCTTATCTCAAGATAGGACCTTCTAAGATAGAAAGCCCGCTCACGGCGATTACATGAATTAAATCTTTACCAAACTACTATTACGGTTGAGTACCGCACAGTCATCAGAAGGAATGTCAATCTTTCACACCATAATACAACCTTCACGGAATTAACCATTATCACTGTATTCCTCTGGCACGAGTGCCGATAATTGTCCTCTTACACTTAAAGTGTTGGCCACCTCTTTGGCCTTTCCTGATAGTAAAATTTCCTTACAATCAATATCATTTTAACCACCTCTAACTAAATTTTCTACCTTATTTCAATCACTACTTATATGAAAATGCTTCTCTTAAGTCCTGGTGAGAAAAAAAATCACCATTTTTCCATAAGTCATTGCCTTAGTCTTTAGATGTGAACATTGCCACGACTGACTCTCGATCATACTTAGGACGTCTCTTATCTTGGGTCCTTGTTTTCACCAATCTCGACCCTCATTGGATCGATCTATACTTTCTTATGGTTCAACACGTGCCCCACCTGGCATTATTATAATTACGTCATATTTCCTTCATCAAAATTTCTATTCTTGAGAACTTTAAAGATTACCTTTCTCCTTGTAAAACCTCTAAGGTTATCCTTAAATCCTTCATCAGGTACACCCTAGGCACAGGGCATATCAAGATACCATTTATTAATACCAGAATCATTGTCTATATACTTCTGAAAAATTTCTCCACTGATCCTTAAAGGTTGTTGTTACCTTAATCCTTTCCAATTCATACTGTCAAAACTCATGTTGTCCCTATTAAGGGTGAAATGCCAACCTTTATGCATTCCCCTAGGATTCATTTCAAGTTATCGGGGTTTTATCCTTAATTCCACCTTTAAAAGATACTTACACTCTTCCATGGATAAATCAAGTCATATATACTTGATAGATTACCTTATTCAATCATTCTCACTTCGATATTCTATACTTAATTTCACAATAGCATCCTTATTCAAACTGAGGTCAGTCCATATGGCCTCCAAAAGATAACAACGGTTTTTTTTTTCTCGCTTTGCTTGCCTAATTTGGTAATGACAACAGGGATGTTTTGAAAGATATTGGTCGTGTTCAACGTGAACTTCTTCTTAATAATTCCTTATTTACTTTTGTTGTTTATCTCAACAGTCATCTCAATGTTGGGATATCTTTCATACATGGTGTCTCCCTTTCTGGGTATCAAGCTACCGGTCTTACACTTCACATTCTTGAAGGTCACTTCCTTCATCCAATTTTCCTAATTTCTTACTTCCTTGTCTCCTCAGTCTATCTGCGTCTCATTATTTATCCTTCGAACTATCTCAAGGTTTCTTCGAATCCTCCCAACTTACAGGGGATAAAATATATGTATCTCGTATGCCTTCAACCATCAATTTTAACTCATGATGAATCACCCTCATCCTAACGATTACATACTTTTCTATTTCTATTGCTACGAGTCTTTAGGGTTTCCTTATACCCAACTTCCTTATCATTCCTTAAACTCTATTGACTTTATATTCCTTTCCACTTCAGTTTCTTTTTATTTTCCTTTTTCTTATCATTATTTCATGAACCAACACAACATAAGCATTGATTTCAACATCCCGTCATTCTGGATTCGTGTCCTCAGAACGAATCTTGACAACTTTTACAACTTAGATTCATAATTCATCATACTCGTCTGCCTTTGTTCTGGCTCTAAAGCTTTTAAACTATCTCCATAACCTTGGGAAGTACTTTCCTGAAAACAATTGACTGAACTTAAATCAGTTTATTATAATCTCTTGCTCCGTGCCTTCCTTGGCCTTTCACCAGCGGGTGGCCTCTCTCTTAGGAGGGTAAGTGACAAAAACAGTCTTTTGTGATTCGTCCATCATTTAGAATTTCAAATGATTCCTATATTTCCTTTAGCCAGGCTCTCGCCTCTACTGGGTTCGCTTGTTCCTTGGAACTCTGAGAGCTTAGTGACTTAAAGGTCCTGAAAGAATTTCCCACCGCACTGTCTCCTCAGGGTGGAGGTTGGGGATAATAGTCTAAGTTCTTTTTTAGACAGGTCCAAGAATTGCCGTATAGGAGCACCGTCTCGGGTCTCCTTATCTTTCTCGACTTCTGTTTTCTCAGTATGAAATGTTTCATCCTTCTCCCATAATCAAGGTTATCTTATACGTTAAAATCCTTGTTTTTCATTTCATTATATTATGGGTTCTTTCTTTCTTGATGGCGACCTCCCTGACTATCACATTCAGGGTTTACCCTAAATCTTATTCCTCGAACTATGACTTTCATCTAAGATCTCGTCTTTAAGCCCTTGAACTTTTGGAACCCAAATTCTGTAGGAATACCTCATTATTCCCTTATCATCTTTCTCAGTATTAATATCTACTCCAGTCATTGGCTTTCTGCCTTCATTCATCATTTTTTTGGCACCATATGATCTTTTCCAATAATTCGGGCTGCATTACAATCTCAAACAGCTTTTCAGTACCAGCTCCAGTTACCTTCACTTCTATTTCCATTTTTTTTTTCAAAATCTCTTATCAACTATCCCAAAGACATTTTCATCTTGAGTCTCTCTTTTATACTAAAAGAATTAGCCACCATTTTGGCTTTCCCTGGATGATAAAGAATCTCTTAATCATAATCCTTGATTAGCTCTAACCACCACCTCTGGCGCATGTTGAGCTCTTTCTGCGTGAAAATGCACTAGAGCACTAATGGCTTGTGTAAATCTCGCACTTCTCTCCATACAAGTAGTGCCTCCAATCTTTAGGGCAAAACTATTGCCACGAGCCCAAGCTCATGGGTGGGGATATCGAATTTTATATTCCCTTAATTGTCTTGACGCGTACGCGATTACCTTGTTGTGCTATATAAGAAGCACCCTAATTCCTTATGCGAAGCGTCACTACACCATCACAAAATCTCCTTTTCCATCCGGCAACACCATCATAGTGGCCGTCACCAACCTTTGCTTCAGTTCTTAAAAGTTGTTCTCGCATTTCTCTGTCCATTCGAACTTCTCAGTCTCACGAGTAAGCCGCGTTAAAGGGGCTACTATATTTACAAACTTGAACGAACCTCCGGTAGTGAATGGCCAATCCAACCTCTGGTAGTCGCTCTAACCATGGTTATCAATTCCTCAGCGACCATCTCTTCAGTCTTGTTAGGATCCTCCACGAGATCCTTCTCAGCAACAATCCCTTCTGGGACAACATCCTCAACCGCTACATCATCAATATTAACATCATCCGGTCCGGCGTTAGGACGCTCTATCGGATCCACAATCTGATCTCCAATAAGTAATAAAATATCATCGCGTTGTTGCTCCTCAACCTCAGGGTTCGGAGTCCCGCTACCATATACGATAACGAACTACGCTTCTATCACGTTATTTATAAGGGTTCCCATAAGGGTTTTAACTGTCAGTACTACGTTAGGTAGTCCGACTATGAACTTGGAAAGAGTTCTTATTATCTTAGTGAACTTATTATTTTAGCGTCACATCATCTCTGAGGTTTATAACGCTTGGCTCTGATACCATTTCTGTAACACCCCCAAATCCGGGGTCGGGGATCCGGGTTGTCACGAGTTCCATTTCCCTTAATAACATTTAACCTTGATAAACAACCAACTACTGCGTACTGTGACCCCACAATACACACACACACACACACCACAAGTTATAGTCTCAGAGATGAATACCAAAAATAACACAAGTCATTTTATTCCATAATTATAAACCGTTACACCTTAAAAGGGTTTCTGAATAAATTTACATTTCTTTGCCATTATTACAATTCATATAGATACATAAGTCTGGTACATCAGAAGTTGAAAGCCTAGCCTATTGGTAATTTTTACCTCAGCTACAGCGGCATCAACGCCTACAGGAAACTGCAGAATGTTTCCTATCCGCTCGCAAATTGGGAGCTTGGGCCTGTTCATCTTGTCTATCTGTTGTTGTGTGATGAAAGAAGAAAGCAAGGGTGATCAACAAGCCCACCGAAATAATATGTATAATAATTAACAATATATGAGCATTCTCATAGTACTCATTAAAGTCTTGGTCAAGAAGAAATGAACCAAGTTTGACCTCTTAATGCGACCGAGTCGTAAAATATTTAGTATATATGTTTATATACTTTTCAAAATCTTTGAAATCCTCTGCCATGCATAATATACACAGAGTTCCAGTTTATAACTATATAAAAATATCGTTGCAAGGTGATCTCATATATCTAACCTTGTCTCGACGTTTTTCTGAAAATCTTTGACATGCATAAGATAATCATTTACTAGATATAAGTTTAAAAGATGAAGTTACAAGATACTCCAATATACTTATATCTTTTCCGAATACTACTTGAACTACCACCGTTCAAGTTATAATTAGTTTCAAAAGTTCATCACATAGATGAGACTACAAGATAAGATTTGAATAGATTCAATCCTTGAAATATCATTATAAATGATGAAGTTACGAGATACTTCATTAAGTCCCGATATATATATACACCTATATATATATACATTTCATACACTCCTTGAATACCTCTGTTATGAAAATTATAAACAGAGTTGTAATATCCAATGTATTTGGAAAGGAGAAAACCTTGGCATAAATCTGATATCTTGCTGATCAGACAAAGATAAGAATAAATAACCTTTTCTACTAGTAGATGGACAAATTCCCCACTGGTCATCACCCTGGCCACAATAGGACCTTATGCTGGACTGCCACTCAGCCACTTACGCATTTGATGGACTCCCACTGAGCCACTTACACTTTCATGGACGCCCGCTGAGCCCATGTTGCTTATGCCGACTCAAATAGATAAACTTACTTCCCGAATGATGGGCAAGTAATCAAGATGTTTTCTCAAAATAGCAACCTCGTTGCGAATGTAAAATACACCACTGAGCCGGATCCCTTAGGTTTTGGGCGAGTATTTAAATTCCCTTCGAAAGAAAGATCTTAAATAAAAAAATGAGTTTTGGGATCCGCTCTAACTTTTTAAAATCATTTTGAAGACTCGAAAATATTTTTAAGAATGTTTGGAGTAATGTTAATTTAATGAAGTAAATCAGTCCCGATATATTAGAAAATATCTGAATATTATTATTTAAATAATATTCCCATAAAGGATAATCTCTATAAAAATAATGGAAGTAGAAGTGTTAAAACTCATACTTGAAATGAATAATAAATAATCAAAGATATACTTATACGAAAGTACGATCTTTATTTGAATAATCGAAAATAAGTTTGATTATCGAAACATTATTCTTTAATAAAATAAAGAATATTATTTAGTAAATAAGTGAAGTCATAAGTCCTCGAATGAATATTCAAAATAATATTCATTAAATAGAATAAACAGAGTCATAAGTCCTCGAATAAATATTCAAGATAATATTCATTAAATAAAATAAACCGAGTCATAAGTCCTCGAATGAATATTCAAAGTAATATTCATTAATAAAAATAAAGTTATCGAATAAAACTTATTCGATTAATAGTTTTGAAAACTATATCTATATATATATAATATATAATATACTCGGGAACATCGACTCCCGATTTTAGAAAATGTTCGCCTTTGGGTCCCTATACTAAGGGTATACGCAATTACTGCTTATCTCTAGCATAGTTATTATGCAACTTATAAGCATTTGAATCAACAGTTAGATATCAATATTATGAAACAGACATGCATATAAACCATATCAACATGCTCCAATATATCGCAAGATTTGCTAATAACAATCATGCATCTATCACAAGATAATGCATATACATATATACATCACCACAACAGTATAACGGGTAGAAAACTTGCCTGAGTGTTCCCGGATAGACTTAAGCTTAGAGTGGGTCCGATAACCTATGAACAACAATATAAGTCGGAATTAAACCAAAGTCCCTTAAGAATCTATTCTTTACCCAATTAGACCCTAACGTTCTTTTTTGCGCTTAATGATTCACTTAAGTCGCTCGAGTACCCTCGGCTCCACCATTTTTAATAAATTAACCATTAAGAATTTTAAGGCGATTCTTTCGCGAGTACCCTACCAACTGACTAATCCACTTTACATAATTGTTTCATACTCCAATTAGTCATTTAAGGGCCTTAACCAAGGTTTTAAAGTAAGACGAGGGGTAATGGTTCGTTCGCGAAACGCAGTTACTTAAAACGGCCGTTTCTCCTAAACCGTACATCGGATTCAAGCGAACCACATATCAAAACGAAGCTCGTAACATGAACTATCTAAAAATTGTAATGGTCAGTTCATGGCAGTGAGTGTTCGGGTGAAAAAGTTAAGCACAAAACAGTTTAAGGAAAATTGGGCATTACGACGGCTATAACTTAGAAATTCCCAAATTTTTACCAAATCAATTCAACATCAAACCACCACCAATCAACACCATTCTACAATCATTAAACCACAATACAAGATCATTTAACTATAACTCAAGATCTCAACTTATTCATCTAAACCAAGTAAAAATGTGACCAAGAACATCAAATCCAACAAGTATCACTCCTAACTCCAAAATCAACAAAACCACTTACTAAAAAAGCTCTAAACATGAGTACACACCCATTACACTAACTCATCATCTAAACATTATGAAATCCAAACCGACAAAACTTAAGACTAAGGGTTTGAGAAGTTATACCTTCCTTGGAGAGTGGAGAATCACTTAGGAAGCCTTAAATAACCACTAACTATCTCTACTAAGCTTGGATCTTGAAGAAAACATAAGAAAACACAAAGTTAGTTTCTTGAAAACACTATTCACAAAAAACTTTGATAAATTGATTAGCTATGTTAAACATGAAAACTTGAGCTTAAACTTATGGCTCATCTAAGTTATGAATTATGGAAGCTAAAGAAACAAACCTCTTGAATTATGATTAAGTGGAGCTTGGGTTTTGGAATTTTCTTCCTTGCTTTTCTTCAAAAAGCCGAGGCAAAAAGATGGGGGAAGAAGAAAATGTGTGTGTTTTGGTTACTTTTGATTTTTGTGATTAATTGAATTGTTACCATGGTAAATTTTGTGTGGTTTATAATCAACCAACACTTCCTTCCCTTTTTGGTCATGCTTATGTCATCCTCCTATGTCATCTTCCCACACTTGTCCTCTTCTTGTTGGTGTGATGACATCATCATCACTAACCTCTTTGATTAACTCCTAATTACTTGGCTAATGACCGCTGATCTGTTATACGGTTCGCCTAACTTTTGTTCTCGTTTATCGTTTGAGGGATCATACCCGGGATCTTATTACTTGGGTTTCCTTAACCTTTCTCAATACATTATATTCCTTTTATGATCCTCTCTTATACTCCTTGAATTTAAATCCTTTTTATCATGTTATCTTATACTCAATTCTTTCGGTATCTGGTGGATTTTCGGGGAAAATCAAAGTGTTTCGAATTTGGATCCTGATGATCTTTACATACACTTATATACCATATAGAGTACTAATAAGATCTGAGAATAACAGTAAAAGAACCTCTACAAAGTGTGGCATGAAAAGTTTTCTTATTCAACATAATCAGCAAAATCACTATTCATAAGGGTTACAAAAAGTCCAAAATTTTTGGGGTTATTACAATAAGACAACCCTCTTGTTAACAATGGCCTGAGTATTGTCCTTCCTGATGTTGTCAACATAAGATAATGTCTCTGCATCAAAGGAGCTAAAGTCATAAGCGGGATCGTTGGCCAAGAAAGTAGTAAGAAGCATGGAAAAGCCTTGCTCGGTCCTCTGATCACGAATCTTGCTCCTCTCCTCCGGCCAACCTTGAAGCTGATCCTCTCGGAGATCATCAACCTGAGTCTGAAACTGACACTTCTCAGCGAGTGTCGAATCCAAAGTACTGTATAAGTCGGTAATGATCTCTCTCTGTTGTCTCAGCTCCTCTACCTGTCCGAAAATCATAACATCTTTCTCTTAGGAAACCATCTTTAACTTCTCCTCCGTAGTGGTGGCACGAGCAAACTCCTACGCTCCATCTCCAGGCTCTCCAGGCGAGTCTTACCCCTCAGAGCCTCGGAAGCATCCTCCAAAGAGAGAAACAATAGTTGTGCGGCAGCTCCAACTCTGGAACTATCTCTGTCAACTAGCATTAAGTCCCTCCGAGAGGATAGCTCATTATCTCCAAGGAATTGAGTGACTAAAGGACCCAAGTGAGATTTCACTTGGGAAAGAGAAGAAGAACCTTCACCTTCTTCGAAGTACCAACTCTCGAACCAGCTCTAACACACTTCGGCGATGGGACTGGAAGCGCATGAACGATCTCCGTGCAAAGTGGACTAGGACGTACCCCATGCCTACAAGGAGACTCAGTAACGTTCTCCTCAGGAACTGCAGGAATTGCTCTCTCGGAAGTCAAGTCAAGTCTGAAACACCTCGATATCTTAGGAGCCATACCTTAAAGTTAAACATGAAATAGCTTAGTACGACGCATATGGATGAAGCATGGCCTATAAGAAGATGCAAAAAGATGAGGACACGTGCATAAAAGACGTAAATGGAGCAAGTACAGAGATTAATATGCAAGTAAATGCGTTCATGCAAGAAGTGGTATCCAAGATGTAAAAAATATACTAAGGCAAAAATTAAGAACTACTCCCACTACAGCTTAGGGCGCCCCCCGAAGATATATTACCTAGGGCAGGGGGCGCCCGAAATATATTAGGAGGAGGAGGAACACTCGTCTTAGTCTCCATATCATCTCTCTTCCTATACTCAGAACCTACGTCAGGGTGGAGCACTCCAATCATCATCAAGTTATCCTCTATGACGAGAGCTTCAACATCAAAATATGCATCAAGGAGATGAAGTATTGCTCGAGCTCTCTCCATAGCCGTACCTTTCAACCTCATCACATTTGTATCACCTAGTTGAAAGAGCAAGGAATGACGTCATGAAATAAGGAAAGGAGCAAGAACATGAATGTAATAAATGCGTAAAGCGTAAGATAAAAAGACTTACAAGCATCTCCATTAAAACTCGTGCGAACTCTCTCAACATCATACAAGTAGAAGAAGGTATCCTTAGCCCTTTTGTCATTGCTCTTCCTCCTTCCAGAGAATCAGGGCAAGTTATGGTATGAATGGACAAATAAGTAGTAAAAACCCATAACACCACGGCGAACAATAAGGAAGTAAGCAACTTCCCTCACGGTAGGAGCACCAAATTCATGACGAGCATACAACACAAATAAAAACAATACCAACTTCCAATTTTTGGGATATAACTGAAGAGGAGCTTTATCATACTAGTCCAAGATAGAGCGGAAGAAAGGATGAAGAGGTGCCCCAATACCAAGCTCAACCAAACTCAAGGAAGTGACCATCTGAGGTATCCTGAAGTTCTCTATATAGCTAAAAAGATGGCATCTCATGAAAGAGAATGGACAAGCCCATATACATTCCATCATATAATACTCTAAGGAGAATCAGATATGGGCATCTGACGCTCGCGATGCCATATCAACACAAGCCCATCTATCATGAATCTTCCGAAGACTATCCATCTGCTTCGGAGTAAGCTTCTCCTCCTGATCACTCGTCCAATCCAAGTCTATCTCACACTCCTTTACCTATGGGTGGAGATAAGGTATAGGAGACTCTGGAGGAGTAATGACGTACTTGGTAGTCGATGGAAAAAAGAACTTTGTCTCATCTCTAAACACATCCTGAGTAGTATGCTCGTGCATAGGAGACTTACTCTCCTCATTAGAAACTATGGTCTTGACTTTCCTCCTACCATTTGCCTCTAAATCTAAAATGTCATCCTCAGACCAATCTTCCAAAATGGAGCGACGACTTGGAGCAGGTGGTCCAGAAAAAATATCTGAAGTAAACGCCTCATGCTTAACAGCCATATAAATCTCTCCTCGTCGAATCCCGTCTACTAAAATATCGGAGAGATAAAATAAGGACGAAGCTGACAAAGGAGTCAGTAGCCGAAGTGGAGTGGTGGAAATCCCCAGCTTGTGGTTAAAATCCGTGAATGGATGGAAATACGTAGGCAGATCGTCATTCAGCTGCGATAAAAACAAGGAAAAATGTGAGGGCGCATCACAACACCAACAAAAATAAAAGTAGAGCGCCCCCTGCATTACGCGAAGGGCCGCAACCCAAGAGCTGTAAAGCCCCGGGCGCGCCGCGCACTCCGCGGAGGCGGCAACCCAAGTGACATTAAAACATTCGGGCGTGCCCCATTTAAAAAAAATAATCGAAGGCCGCAACCCGGGAGAATCAAGGCTCCAGGAACGCCCCGCCTAGTGCGGAGGCCGCGGCTGTGACGCATCTCGGGCACGCCCCGTACGAGTAAAAGGGGGGGGTCGTGACCCGAGAGCCCCCATGGCGTGCCTCGGGCGCGCCCCCGTGTGTGTGGATACAAATTTTTATGACCCAAATTTCAAGATTCAAGTTACTAATACAATTGGAATTCAAATTGGTGCATCCATAAGAATCAACAAGCTGTATATACAACCTATACATACATATACATACAAAACATGACATAAACATGAAAGTTCAAGAAACTCAAATTTCTTACATCTAGTAGCATACATGGAAGGAATTGAAAAGAGAGACATGGAAGAGTACCTTGGAAGATAGAGGATGAGTAGGTTGAAGCTAAAACAAAGGTGGACCCAAGAACAAGCTAAATATAAGCTTCTTGAGATTTTTGGAGGAAATGGGTTTATGCCCCTTAGATTGGGTATTTTGGAAGATGGGAGATAAGAATGAAATAAAGGAGAAAGATGTATCAAAAGGAAGCAAAGTTTAAATTATTTGAAATTTGAACCCCCAGAATAAACTCTTGGGGGTATGGTGCGCCCCGTATGCCTTCGGAAGGCGGAAAATATTTGCAGAGAATATTTACGAAAAATATATGTGGAGGAATTTTGCGGAAAATGTTTGCGGATGATATTTTGCGGAAAATGTCTACGGAGGACGTTTGCGGAGGATCTTTGTGGAAAATTTTGAGAGATTCTGCGAAAGCACTTGACACGGGGACTCAAAAGAAGATTTTTACGATGAAGATTATCAACTAAAATAATCTTTTACGGAAGAAAGAATTCACGCCTACAAAAGGGAGTTTATTAGGAAAAGATGATGTAAAGACATTGCGGATGACAAAAATTACGGAAGGACATAGGAAGTAGAAGAAGATTTTCCACTTTGTTTTTAACAAACTAGAAAATCAGTGGGTAGTTGTTATACCACAAAATCGTCATGGGTATTTTATTGAATCTTTAAGTAAATGGGTCGATTTCTGCCGCGTAAGAGGACGGATGTACTCCGGAGAACGCGTCTTCGGAACCTAAGGCGCACCCTTTATGGGGGACGCTTACGATGACTATAGGGCGCACCCTTTACGGGGGACGTGTACGATGACTATAGGGCGCCCCCTATATGGGAGTCGATTATGACGTCCGTTAAGGATGAGAAGTTTTGATGATAATTGGTGAAGTTATATATGAAGGTTTACGATGATCATTACGACGGAGGATTACAACGACCATGGAGGATGCCCATTAACGACGAGAAGTTTTGATGATAATTGGTGAAGTTATATATGAAGGTTTACGATGATCATTACGACGAAGGATTGCAATGACCATGGAGAAGAAAGTGTGCGATGACGACAGTACCACGACGGTAGCTACAGTAGAAGACGATGACGATGAACAAATATTGATAAGGAGCCTATAAAAGATGATCTCAAGTCAAGGGAGAAGGAGTGAAGTAATTAAGAAATGTCCCCGGACCCTTTACATGGCGTGCCCTGTGTTATATGGCCACATGGGGTGGCCGCTCCGTAACATAAGTAAGTTGACAAGGAAGAATTAGCAAGGAGGTTGCTCCCACAACTAAACTGGGAAGTGATCAAAGCATAAAAATTGTAGAAGGAAGGAAGGGGAGTCCTCAGAGGGTCTCTCCATGATTAGGGCGCACCTTAGGAATGGGGGAGCATTTCGGAAGGCTCCAACTGTTCACAGGGCGCGCCCCGTGAAGGAAAAGGGCCCTCCGGGAGCCCTTTATCCTGGAAAACATGTCAAAGACGTCATTCTGTAGTCTTGCGGGTTATCCTTGTAGGGGAACTGTCGTAAACATCTAGTATGTGCTTTGGAAGCCCTGTTTTTGTAGTCGGCGGGTTGTCCTCGATGGGAGACTTGCACTTTTATGCTTGAGATCACTTGTCATCTAGTCTGGTGGGTTATCCTCATCGGGGGACAAGGATGCGCTTTGGCATTTACGATAAGTCATTGATATACCTGCGTTTATAATCGACGAAAGTAGCGGTGGCGGATGGGGATATCATTCGGCCGGGGAGTTTCCTTGTCTGTGAAGTCCCGAAGTCGTAAACGAGCCTTAGGCCTTTGTGACTAGGCCGAAACGTCGGAGACTTCTAATGCAAATCAATGTCCGGGTTATAATAGGAAGGTGGTTCGACAACTCCTATTGGGCCACAGAATGAGAAGCCAAGTCCATCTAGGTTTCTTGTTCCCCAAGAACTACGACTGACTTGATCCTCTATAAAGTAGGTACGTAGGCACATTGCGAGGGCACGTGTTTAAGAGCTCTAAGAAGGCAAACATAAACCCTAGAAATCTCAGCCATTTCTTAGGCACAAATCAACACACTCCGGTGATTTTTTTGATCACCACCACCGTAGTAGATCTTGATTCCGGCCGCGAACTTCAAATCTTTGTTAACCAAATTCCTCTGTTAATATACTTATATTTTATATTTAATCTTTCTTATTATACTATAATTTGTATTATGTTATTTACTTTTATTATATATTTTCATGTATCCTGTATATAATTTTATGTTCTCTAATTTTGTCTGTGCCTTGATTACTTATTTGTATTTATATTTTATAATATTGTTATGTAATTTAAATTTGATATAACATGATAACCCAATTATTCTAATTTATTTGAAATTACATAGTATAAAAAACTGTAAAAAAATTAAATCAAATACAGAGCACAAGTACATGGCATACACATGATGTAGAACATGCCATAGAAAACATATACAAATATTTATACAAAAGTACTAATTATGGGACACCAACTTTACCGAACATGTAAACTGTTTTTCATTTAAAAAATATACAGAGCACACAATATGCCCACCAATTTAAAAAAATATGCTTTTAAATTTTAGTATATAATGACTACTATTGTTTTTTATGTGTTAATTTGATGAAAATATTATAAAAACGGTTGAAAGCTACAATAATTTAAAAAATAATAACAATAAGTTGTTTTAAAAAAACAAAAAAAACATAATTTGAAAATATAAAGTAATTAAAAGTAAGCCTAAACATTTAGCAAAAAATAGATAAACCTATACTTGTACACATGCACGTGGGTAACAAGTTTTAACGCGAGTATAACTCCTTGCACGGTTAAAATGTAAAAACATCGTGGTATTTCTTGACCCAATGGCTGGAAATGAAAGTTAGTATGTTACTCAATTTATTGAGTTCCTCGTTGATCCTTCCCTCTATCTCTCTCTCTCTCTCTCTCTCTCTCTCTCTCTCTCTCTCTCTCTCTATATATATATATATATGCATCGGGAAAAATATAGAGAGGTCAAATTAATAAACTAATTTAAACAAATTTGAATTTATAATATAGTGAAAGGCATAGATTAGATAACCTTGTTCGCATATATGTTTGTGATCGGGAGTAAAAAATGGTAATTGTATTGAAGTCCGAAGACATAAACCTAAAAACCATGAAAACAGAGTTTATAAAAGTAAATATTCAATATATTAATCTATAAAAAGGACTGAGGTCACGATTTTGTTTGAGATTAAGTTGTGCAAGGGTGTAGTTTATTTTTAATTAAAATACTTATTTAGGATACGATTTTTTTTAAAATAATTAGGTACTTAAAATAATTAAATAAGGGTAATTAAGTAATTTCAGAAAGTACCGACAAATCAACTACAAAACTTTTAATGTTTATTCTATTATAATAGGGTTTATCACGCTTTGACCCTTAAAGTTTTGTCGAAAATACACATGAATGCTTAAAGTACGAAAACATATCTATGTGCCACTGAAGTATGGCTTTTGTACGTATCAGTCCTATTTATAGTTACCGGAGACAATATTTCATATCGATAGTCTGACAGGGGGTTAATATTGGAATCTATGTGTTAATATGTACAAATGTGCATACTTTAAGGGATGGTATGTTAAATTTGTACAAAGTCTTTTTCACTTATTTTTACCTCAATTTTTTCCTACACAGAGAGAAATGTCATATGGATATGCATGCAAACATGCTTGATCCCTTAAATAAGACTATTCATCATGAATTTACAAGAAACCGATAGTCAAATTACATCGAGCTACTTTACTATCTTCAAGTTATATGTGAACAATAATCCTCTTCAAATTACCAATGCATACTCAGCGTAACTGAAATACATTCAACAATTATACTTTATATGAATAAAATCATAAATGATATATTAGCTAGACCTTCTATGGTTGGATATAAATATATGATGTATTCTAGATATTTGTCCAACTTTTATGACCATATACTCTTCTGAGATCATTCATCACCTATTTAAATTAAATGTACCTTAATTTGTCCAACCATGAATGGAATAAATCATATTGTTGCATGTAAGGGCTGAAGAAAATAACGATTGATTGTAGGGTATTGAAAGAAAAATAAGTCAGGTTCACAGCTTGATAAACTGTGAAGTTAACTGAGTTTGCTTTCCTTCATATATAAAGACGTTTATGTGATAATAATCTTATTTTTCATTAAATTTAAGTATGAACTTTTACATAACATGCATTATTCAGTGTGTGTGTGTAAGTTAAAGAAAATATGAATACTATATCACAACAGTTCTTCATTTGGCTGTCAACAAATTAAATCTGGGACATGATTTACCTCTTTCACCTGATCATATTACCGATTTAAAGGTTCTAAAATTTGCACACTCACACACTATAGTTGTACAAGATAAACATATAAGTCCAAGATACACGGATCCAAATCAAACACCACACAAATGAAAAATATGTTAAAAGTTGTCCCACATCGTTTGTGGGAGGGGCAGTTTACTAGAATATAAGCAGCCAGATAACTCCATTAGTATGAGGTCTTTTGGGAGTGATCCAAAAATAAATCAGTGCGGGCTCGGCCCAAAGCGGACAATATCATACTAATGTGGAGTTAGGCATGCTCAGCAAGCCCAACAAGTAGTATCAGAGTTATGGTTATAACGGTCCATAACAATCTCATGTGGGCTCCAAAATGGACCTAGGAGGAGTCAGATGGGTTACCCCGGGATTGGATTAAGGAGGAGGCAGACGAGCCTTCTAGTATGGGCCTAGGGGTAGCAGAAAGCTAGAAGAATTCCAGTATGGGTCAAGCGGGAGTCAGAGCACACAATCAGGTGGTAGATTCGACAGGTTTCGAGTCCGATGTGTGAATGTGAAGATTGTTAGGAGTTGTCCCACATCGTTTGTGGGAGGGGCAGTTTGCTAGAATATAAGTAGCTAGATAACTCCATTAGTATGAGGCCTTTTGGGATATGCCCAATACAAATCCGTGCGGGTTCGGCCCAAAGGGGACAATATTATACTAATGTGGAGTTATGTCTGCTCAACAAGCTCCACAAATTCAGCGAACAATAATTTACAAAGTATATTGGAAGTTCGAAAGCAGAACACCAATATCCATTGTCAGATTCTTTAAACATAACAATGGTTATATCATCAAGATTGTGTATATATATTATTTCCTTTCCGAATAAGAACAACGAAGATTAGAAGTGAAAAGTTTTTTTGCTGAATTTGTTAACTTGTACAAATGTGCATATTTCAAGGGTCGAGTTCTGAGAATAAATGAGAAAATTACTTATTTTCCCTGAACCGATATAATTAAAAGCATGTATGAACGAAAAAAGTGTTAGAATGTACAAAAGTCATACTTCAGTGGCGAGAAGATACGTTTTTGTAATTTGAGAATTCCTGTATATTTTCGGTGAAAGTTTAAGTGTCGAAGTGTAATAAAGCCATTATAATATAGTATGTATTATATAGTATAGATAGATAAATAGATAAGGATTAATATAAAGAAGCACATATTAAAATCATAATTTGATTTAAGTTGTGTGGTATGGCTTGACTGAAGTTAGCTGACTATTATTATGTGATTAACATTTTAATATTTGATTGTAATTCTAAATAAAAAATAAGATTTGATCTATTTGAATAAAATATACATTAGAAACTAAATTTATCTGCCTTTAAATCCGGAGAAATGCTAGGTTACCCAAATTTTCCCAAAATGTTGATGTGTCATTTTGTAGATAGTAAATTTTTTGATAATAATACGAGACACCGCGTGCCTAAATATGCGCCCGTAAATCAAAGCCTGCCATATGTTAGTCACATCACTTAGTAAAATATCTGATTTTCTTTTTGGGAAACCTGACACTGCTCATGTGAATGAAAAAATTAAGATCAAACTATAAGCCAAATAGTTATTTTAATAAAAAAAATTTAAAAATTAATTCTATAAATAGGGGAAGTAATGGTGAAATTACAACTAATTAGTTGGCCAACCAACGAAAGCCAAAGATAATGGAATTCACGATATAGGACTTTGACTCGATCACCCTTGTCTCCCACACGAAATTACACAACCTTTTTTTTATTATTTTATTTTAACTTTTAGCATTCTTCATCATCCTTCTCCTCATCCCTCCTCCCATTTGTCCCCCTCCTACTTTTCCCTGCTCCAGCTCTTTACAGCCCAACCGTACCCAACATAACAACCACAAGAAACTGAAGAAATATTCAACTTAAATAATTAAGTACAGAGAGGGAGACACAGAGAGAAGTACAGAGAGAGAGAGACAGAGAAGAGAGAGATACAGAGAGAGAGACAGAGAGAGATAGAGTATACATCTGTTCGTATAAATATACATGCAATGGGGTCAGCAAACCCATTGAAAGATTATCAATCTTCTTTTCTTATGAGAAACAAGTTAATATCATGGACTTTATTTACTCTTCTTTCTATTGCATTCATTCGTTTTTACTTTTACCCTTATTTTCCTCTTCTTTCTTCTCAAACTCAAGATCAATTTCTCCCCACTAACTCCATTCTCATTACTAGCACCCCTTCTCCTTCTCCTTACACATCTTCTCCTCCATACTCACAAGGTAAAAATATCGTAACTTTACTTGTATAAGTATTTTTTCTTGACATGCTAATATGCTATTCTTATTTTTTTTTGTTTATATATATTTGTGGTGCATAAAATTTAAAGATTTTGAATGGGAATTTTGTTTTTGCAGAAAAAGAAAAACCCCATGTGGAATCAACAACATGTGACTATACAAATGGTGAATGGGTCCATGACAAACAAGGTCCTATGTATAATGGTACAAGTTGTGGGACAATAAAAAAGGGACGAGATTGTATGGGTCATGGAAGACCTGATACAGGCTATTTATATTGGAGATGGAAGCCTAATGAATGCAAAGTTCCCAGGTTTGAGCCCAACATTTTTCTTGATATGCTCAAGAACAAACATGTAGCTTTTGTAGGTGACTCAATGGCTAGAAATCAATTAGAGTCACTTCTTTGTATGTTATCTACATTTTCTGCTCCTAATCTTGTTTATAAAGATGGCGAAGATGATAAATTTAGGAGATGGAACTTTCATTCGCATAATGTGAATGTTTCAATTTATTGGTCACCCTTTCTTGTTAAAGGTATCGAAAAATCGACAAATGGTGGTCCAGATTATAATAGGTTGTTCTTAGATTCTGTGGATGAGAGATGGGCTTCGGATCTTGGGACTATAGATATGCTTGTTTTATCAATTGGGCATTGGTTTTTACATCCTGCTGTGTATTTTGATGGTGATAAAATACTAGGTTGTCATGTTTGTACTGGTATGAATTATACTGATATTGGTTTTTATGGAGTTTATGGGAAGGCAATTGATACTACACTTAAGGCCGTAATGAAGAGGAGAGGTAGTAGAGTTGGTTCTGATAGAAATGGTTCAATTGATGTTATTGTTACTACATTTACCCCAGCACATTTCGAAGGGGAGTGGGATAAGCTTGGGGCTTGTTCGAAGATTAAGCCTTATAAGGAAGGGGAAATTGAGCTTATAAACATGGATGCAGAGATGAGAAAATCTGAGTTGGACATTGTGAAAGTGGCAAAGAAGAAAGCTAAAAGATTTAAGAACTTAAGGTTAGAGGCCTTGGATGTGACCAAATTGTCACTGATGAGACCTGATGGCCACCCGGGGCCTTATATGTATCCCTATCCGTTTGCCAATGGCGTAGGAGACCACGTGCAGAATGACTGTGTACATTGGTGCTTACCAGGGCCAATTGATACCTGGAATGAGATATTGCTAGATGTGATGAGGAGATGGAGTGGTAAATCTAATAGAGTAGAATGAAAGTTTGGATTTTTGGCCCTAGCATGTGGGATACATCTGGCCTCATGAGGTCTCTTGGACAGATAAATTTGGTATATGCTGAATTATTAACACGGGACACTAAAAACAACACAGGTTATTAATTTGTTTATTTTAATTCTCCCAAGACACCAGTTTTCAAGGGATATTCAGATGATCAAGAAGATGTTCCTAAAGCAGTGCCCGGAGATGCTGCAATATATAATGATACTAAAGGCAACAACAATGTCAAAAAGTGTTTTGTTTGGGTAAGTAGAACTGATCATTGATCAATATTAATTTAACTAGAGGGGCATGTATACTTGTGTTTCTTAGATATCTTGATGTAAATTAAGCTAGGTTCAATTTCATCACAAACTGCCCTGTACTTTTCTCCATTAATTTATATTAATACAGAATACTGAAAGTTTTTTTTATTTATGTTTCCTTCTCTTTTTTATTGTTATGAGTCAAACACAGTCCCGCACCCTCCTTGATTTGAACAAGGACAAGATTAGAACTCTGTATTACACCAAGGGTTCTTAGGGTTCTCTTTCTATTAGACCGTACAACTTAAATTTAAAGGATGTTAGATATTTGCTTTCGAACTTCTACAAAATATAATTTAGAAGATATCGTCACACTTTCTAGCAATGAAAGTGTATCGCACTTTTGCTTTATGTGATTATTCTCGTATTGGAATGAACTTTGATTTGAATCTCATATTCCTTCGTCCTAAATAAATATTGTTGTTTTTTTACATGTATCTCAAAGTTACATAATTTTTTCTCCAAGTTGCTTTCGACGAAGGTGCTAGTGCAAGTTAAAAACAGCATGACAATTGTGGTTTCAGAGAATGAATCAAACTTATTGCACATTGACAGATTTTTGGTGTCCTGTTATTCTGTGTGTGTACTTGGTCTCCTGTATTTATTTCCATGAAGTGCAGTACGAGAGACAGGTGTTTTCAATTGGTTAAAAGTTGTTGAACAACTATTTGGCCTATATCATTGTACTTGGATGCCAATAATCAATTTTAATACTCTCTCTCGTTTATTTATATACACTTTCCTTTTTTTAATTTTCCATTCAATTTAATTCTATACATTTCAAACTTACCAAAAATAGTAAAAATTTAATAATATAAAAATCAACCACATCCACTGCTTTCTCCCACTACACTCACTTTATTATTAAATATTGATTGGTCCCACTACTTTAACCAACTTTATATTTTTTCTCACTAAATTACAATTTTTGTTTCTCTCTCATCCCACTACCTTATTAAAACTAATATTATTTTAATGAATTTTTTATCCTCCGTACCCGAACCATCTATATAGAAATGGTTGGGATGGAGGGAGTAATTTTTTAGGACCGACACATGGAAATATGATGTTGCTCCCTGACTCACACGTGCGAAAAATATGTATATACATTTATTGGTGAAAATACTAGAGTTCTCACAACGGTTTTTAAAACCATTCATGAATGATTAGTTATCATTATTTTATTATTTAATTTATAAGAATTGTCATGAGCCCCTCGTGCATAAATATGAGTACACAAATAAAAAGACGTCACGTGTCATTTGGTAAAAATTTTGGGATTACTTTCGGGAAATGTAGCATTGTTCTATATTTATTTTCTTTCTTACGTCGGTCTCATTCCGGCCCACTTTCTTATTTTGGATATCCCAACAAGAACTAACCTTCTTTTTATAACATCATGACAATCACATATTCACTTAATTCCATCAATTTAATACCCACTATTTTATTTTTGTGGTTAACATTAAAATCAAAATTTAATTTCTTAAAACCTATGTTATTTGTTAAATGAGGAATTTGATTAATAGAGAATTGAGTTTTGTGGCCGGAATTAAGATCCACAATGATGGTTCTTCGTCATAAAGGTCATCGAAGTATGGCGATTTTAATGAATCGGGAGCTGGGATCGTAAGTGTGTTTGGTGGTGACGTAAAAAGGTGATGGTATAAAAATGTCTCATTTCCAACTCCTTACAATATGCCTACGTACCTCTATTTATAGAGGATCAAACTCTACGTAGTTCTTGGAGAACAAGAAACTAATCTGGACTTGGCCTATCATTTCGGGGCTCAATAGAATTTGTCGAACTAACTTCCTATTATAACTCGAATATATATTTGCTTTAGGAGGGCCCAGCGATGAGGCCTAGTCACAAAGGCCCAGCGCTCGATTACAACTTCCAAACTTCACGGATGAGGAAACTTCCATGCTGGTGGATATCCTCTCCGCTACCGCTATCTTCGTCGATCGTAATTGCAGGTATAACCATTACTTACCGTAAATGCTCAAGCGCATCCTCGCCCCCGATGGGGATAATCTACCATACTAAATGACGAGTGATCCCAAGAGTACAAGTGCAAATTGTGAGATAACCCAAAGTCTATCGACGAGGACAACCCCTTGACTACAGAGACGAGGCTACCAAAGCACACACTATGTTTAACGAACATCCCCCTACGAGGAATACTCAGAACAAGACAGAACAACATCTTCAATAATTTTTCGGGAAAATGGGCTCCAGGAGACCCCTCTTTTACCCTCAAGGCACGCCTTAAAGGGTTGGAGCCTCTCCGGAGCCTCATCCGGACCCCTAAGGCACGCCCTAAGGGGTGGGGTTGGGGGATTTCCGAAGGCTCCTCTCTATCACTTTTTATATGATATTCAATTTTCCTCCATTGAGTCATGTGAACAACCTTACTTGCTAATTTTTCATCGCTCATTCATTCCACAATGTGAGGCGGCAACCCCTTGCGGCCAAATGGCCTAGGGCACGCCCTAGGGGGTCCGAGGACGTTTCCTCGGAGCCAGGGTCATTCCAAGTTCTTTAATAATTGTATTCATTCTCTTCTAGTTGTTGGACATCTTTTTTGGACTTCTCACCAATTTTTATTCTTCGTTGTCAACCTGCACCGTAACGACTGTCGTAGAACCTTCACTGTAGAGGCCACTGTACACCTCTATTGTTGCGACCTTCATAAACCTTCCTTGTAGTAACCGACGTCAATCTTTGTATAAAACATTATAAATTTTCATCGTACTTTCTCGCCGTTGATGGCCGTCGCAAATGGCCGGTCCCGGGTTTAGCACTGCCTAGTGCTTCCGGAGACGTGTTCTCCGAAGCTCCATATACTCCTTCTTCGCTGATGGTCCGACCCATTTTCTTCAATAACCCGATAAAATATTCATGATGATTTTATGCTGTAACAACTACTCCTCTCCCCAATTTTCTAGTTTGTTAAAAAAAATAAAGTGAATTTTTTTTTCAATCTTTTGCGAGCAGCTTCAGTCTTGTTCACCTTAGACTTCTCATCCCATCGTTCGCAGGTAGAATTTTCATTGCATGTAGGTTTATAATTTTCCTTCTAAAAAAAGTGTGTAGTTGATAAAATTTTCTCTAGAGCTTCAGAAAATCTAAAACTTCAATTTTTATTCCGCAAAAATTTTCCAAAAAAAAATTAGAAATTTTTTCTTTCTCGAGGTCATCACTCGCTCGGGGCGCGCCCTACCCCTCGGGGTTTCATTCCAGTGTTGAAATTTTAATAAATTTCAATTTTTTCTTCCAGGCATACATCTCTTTTTCTTCCTTTTATGTATGTTTCTAGATCAAGGGATCTAAAAATACTTGAACTTCATATGCTTTCCTAAGGATTTGCATGTTAAGTATGCATGCCTTGTAAATCTTGCATAATCTTCACATTGACCTTCAATTGTGTTAGGAAAGTAGTTTAAAATTATAAATTAGAATAAAAATTACGTATCTTCCACACTTGGGCGTCCAAGGCCCACCACGGAGTTCTCGGGTCACGACCTATTTCTTTTCCAAACACGGGGTGCGCTCATAGGCTCCACAACTTATGTGAATGAAACTTTTATCTTTCATATCAATTTTCGACAAATAAAATTACAATCTTCTTTCTATAAAAATCTTGATACAAAATTTTTTCCATGCGGTTATAAATCAATTAATGCATGCCCTGAGCTATTGTGGCGACTGGTGCTGTCGCGGTGCCCAAGACTACTGCAGCGCCCGGTGCTGCCACGGTGCACCTAGAGCCGTTCCGACACCCTGGAGCTGTCACTTAGGCATGATGTGTAATTTTTTTATCTAACCGCAAGCACACGCTTTCTATTGCTAGTACAAAATGGAAAGTGCAGGTCATATCCATAATGAGACGATTTTTAAGAATTTCAGTTCAACTAATATGAATTGTTTCCAAGAGAAAAATGAATATTAGAGATTTTGAACTAACTATTAATGCAAATTAACTATTTTTTAAATCAATTAACTAACGGTCTAGGGCATTGCAGGTTCACCATGTTTACACCAGACTAATCATGAAAGTATAGCGATTCAGTGGGTCAAGTAATTAAAGTAACGATTAATCTTTCCCAAGAATTAACACTTTCAGAAATCCAATTATGGTCCCCCCTCACTTCCAGTTCTGCTAATCTTATGTGTGCCTCTAGTGAGTAAAATATCCCGACCTATTACCCCTATTGCATACAGTTAATCTATATTTGCCAAATATTAAGATTAGTATTAAAACATATCGACTAGAATTACGTTTTATCCGTTAAACTATTAATAAAATTAAATCTTATTCATGGTGCAAACATGGCTTTCCTTTGTGCCCTAGAATGGAACTACTCACTCATACTAGATGTAAAAGTGATAAACTAATGATGAACGCCATGTAAAACAAATACTAATGAAAATAAGATAATAAGGAATACCTCAAACTTATACTAATGGAGAATAATGAATCCGCTAAAACAATTGCATCCAATGCTTATAATGAAAGAGATGAAGAAAACCCCTAACTTTGTGTATATAAAGTACGTATCTATCTATGTCCTCTCCAAGCTAATAATAAAAACTGATGTCTAGTCAAATAATTAAAAGTATTTTATTATTCTAATCAAATTACAAGTGAGAGTTCTAGACCGAGTAGGATTCTATAATAAAAATTTGTAGTTGTCTATTCACTGTAATTTATGGGCTGCTCCAGTTGGATTCTCCTTAATGGACTATCTCTAAATTAAAGAGAATTCTATAAGTTTCGCGTGGGCTGTAAGATCATCAAAATCGGACTTCGCGTGGGCTGTACGAATTTTTCTCTATTTTCACTTTAAAATAGGATTATTTACTCCAAATCCTTCTAAGTCTAGAATATCCTTGTAACCTACAATAAAACATCAAAACATATTAAATAAATATCCTAATCAGTGTAAAACACAATAAATATAAGGACAAAACTCATCTAAAAAATATATAAAAAAATATACTCTATCAAATATCCCCACACCAAGCATTTGCACGTCATTGGGCAAATAAGAGAAAAAAAACTAAGTCCTAACTAATTAATATCATTTTTGTAGATGACACGATTGCATTGAGCATATGCAACAAGCCGTTAAACCCCTAGGCAACCCTAGTAGGATGAGTATCGTCTTGTGAGAGTTTATAGCGAATCTACCCACAAAATTCAGTTTTTTTTCTGTAAAGTCTCAAGTGTACAACATATCATAGCATTCCATACATGTAAACCGCAATTACACAATTTTGACATTCTTTCTTTTTCGTACATCATTTGTACGCAACTATCCAAGTACGCACACATTGTCTATATAGAATATACTTTACAGGATCTCAAACAATTATTCATAACCTCTACATGAAGTTACAATAATTACGACTGATATCTTATACCTATCTGATACTCTGGCCCACCTGAGACAAAACTGCCAGGGATTCTCCCCATGACTGTAAGCGACTAAGTCTCACACCGGCATGCTGGTTATCTGTTGTGTTGTGTCATTTAAAAGAAAACAAGAGTGAGCTATAATGCCCAGCATAATAATGTACTGTATGAAATGACTGTATGATAAAGTCAAGTAAAACGTCATATATGATAAATACGTTTTCTTCAAAAATAGTTTTCCTTGGTGATACACACCTTCTTATGAAAACAATTCTTTAATGGATTATTTTCCTGCGAATACCTTAATGGTAAACCCATCACCTAGGCTCGGGTTACGGTATTGCATCACAATTCCAATTGGAAGAATAGGACATTCGTTGGAACCACCGCATACGATGATCAGTCGTACTACGGAAATAGTAACCTTTTCTACTAGTAGAAGGACGATACCTTCGTATCCCGATTATCACCCTTGCCGCATTCGGGCTACGTATCCCATTTTTGGATATACACATACTTCACAAGTTCCTGAGTACACAGAGTACCTTCGCCTGCGGTACCTTTGGTAGTCCATTTAGCACACATAGTACTAGAGTCTACCCCTCCCTTGTCCTTTAACATAATTTTATCATATTTTGAGAAATCGAACCACATCGAAGTTCCCCCAAGAATTTTGCTTGTTGATAGAAACAGCTTATTTTATTAGCGTATATATGTATATGTATCGGAGGAAGTACTAAGGATGTGAGTTGACCGTTGTCAACAAATAATTAAATACTTTTAAAACTATATTCAAAATATTTAAAATAAGTCGAGATAATATTCACCGATGATTTGAAATTATTTGAATGATTTTCCGAAAATCAGAAAGTATTTTAGATCAGGTTTTATGATTTTTAAATCATAAATAAATTCTTTAATAAATAATTAATAATTAAATATTAATCGATAAATAGTTAATCCTCCAATAGTTATACTTTTAAAAAAATATTGAAATAATATTTCTCAACTTATTTATGTTTAAGTAATATAATCATCTTTAATATTTAATCTAGTTTGAAATAAATATTCGCTGGAGAATACTTGATCCATAATAAATGAATTGTTAATAAATATTTGTTATTCGAGCAATAAAATATAGTTGAGGGAATACGATATTTGAAAATTGCTTTAATAAAAGTTCGAGGTGTTTAATATTTCGTAAGTGGACGTTGATTCCCTTGGAATAAAATAATTACGGATTTTTAATCGTCCAAAACATCTCCGGGATGATTCCCGGGTTTATATTTTATAAAACAAAACTGACCGACTCTCGGTCTTACGACTTATACATCACGCTCTACTATATCGTTAATATTCTTAATTAAAACACCTCCGGAATACTTCCGGGTTTTCATCAATTTTTACCGACCGATCCTTGGTCTAGATCATATACGTACCACTCTACTCGCTAGCGTTAATGTTTTCAAATATAAACTCCTCCGGGATACTTTCGGGTTTTTATAACTTACTCCGACCGAATCTCGGTCTAAATATAACATTTCAACTCGGTATGAACATATACCAAAAATTATCAATAATTGAACAATGTAATATATCTCAATTTCGTAAAACAGTTTAAAGCAATCTCATGCATATATCACAGTTTGTAAAATATTCACAACATAACAGTTCTCAAAAGGTTGGGTTTGAAAACTTGCATGGGTATCTCGAGGTGAAGGATGCTCTAGGTTCCGCTCGAAAATCTATAATCATAAACAAAATTCATTTTGTTAGGTCCCGTTCTAATTTACGGCGACTCGCATTCACGCGCTACTTATTATGCACCATCTCAACTTATATAACCCTTATTATTTCTTTAAGTCCTTGTTCTCATTACATTCGTTTCCTTTTTCGAAGTGTCTTAAGTCCGTTTTCACTTACCTCGTCGGCTCCGCTTATGGATTCTACGGTGTTCTAATCGCGCGGTCTCGACTCTGATATTTTTATAAAATTGAAAAATATTATTTTCACTTGAAATTTTTATGGCAGTTAAGAAAGTAAATTTACTACTCTCTGTAAAAATTTTATGATTTATGAACATTTTTAGTCAACCCTTTTTATTATCAAAGTTCGTAATTCGTAGTAGTTTTTGTCGCGTAAATCACTTTTAGTAAAACGGCCATAACTTTTGATCCGTAAATCGGAATCACGCGATTCAAGGGCCTAAACGATACTTATAACATTGTCTATCATAATTAAGTGTTATTTTTCAAGAAACTACAGTTTAAATCTTTGGGACTTTCTGCAGAAACTTAAAGTTACGTTTTATTCGTTTTAGCGAGATTATGGTTATGATCCGAGTTTCGTTTATGCCTTAAATCTTTATACTATTGTAAAATTCACTAACAAATATTGCAACATAGAGGAAAATATATATAAAATTTAGCAAGTCCAGGCCAAGACCACAGTTAACAAAATAAAACATGCATGTAAACAAAATTAGTAACTGAAATAACGAAGAGAAAATCGAAGATGTACCCGAAACCATAGCTTTTAAACGTGTCTGAAAATAATGGTGCAAATATACAAAATGCCAAGAAAATACGATCACAGCTGAGTCACCAGGCCTTGCTCGAAGCCCTGGTTGTTCTTGAAGAGAATATTGCCCCCTACCTGCTGCGTTTGGGATGGGTGCAATATCTCCACAAGAATAAAATAGCTCGGAGTTTATGTTAACAACAACAATAAAACCTCTACCTCGACTACCACCTCAGTCGCCGAAAAACTAAACTAACAGCACCTCGAACTTGTGTTTTTGGGAGAGAAATGTAGAGAGGAAGAAGAGAAGAGAATGTTGTGTGGTGTGTCAAATACATTTACTTTAGCCTCTATTTATAGGAGAGGAAAAGTGAAACTGTCCACACACTTAATGTCTGAATTAAACTGCTCCATTAATAAATAAAAAAATCAATACTGATCAGATTTTGAATTTAAATTATTTGTAACAGCTTTTCACTTAACACCCACATTATTATTAGATTTATAATTTAATTCAATATATCAGTTACAGATCAGATTATATATGCAAGTTCAGGTTCAATGAATTAGACCAAGACCACTAACAAAATGATTTTGCCCAATTCAGTATCGAACCCAGCCCAACAATTATAATAATAATAATAATAATAATAATCCAGTCACTGATAAATAAATTGAATTAAAATATTAATATTCTCAAATAAATAAAATTCTCGCCCAGGTCGCCTCGGTCCGGTCCGTGCGTGGCGGGGCGGGGCGGCGGCGCGCGCGCGCGCGCGTGTGTGTGCGCGCGCGTGAAGCACACAACAACACAATGGACCATCACACACCTTAGTAGTTGTATACTACTCATGTATGTGATACAATATAAAGCACACAATCCCCTTTATTTATTTCAATGTGGGACAAACATTCTCAAAAATTCCAAGCTTTTCCAAGCTACTTTCAACTCTCATTTCATATGGATTTCATTACGAAAATTCTTAAAACCATACATGAAAATTTAAGTTCAAATATCATTGAACAATTTCCAATCATTAGATTTTAGGATTAACATCAAGAACATAATTAAATGAAACTCTAAAATCCTAATTTTCTAACAATCCCCCACAAATCCATATAGAAATGCGATTAATTTTCCATCATGACTTGTTTTTCAGAGTCGGTACCCTTCCGGGTTTGAACCCTCCTAATTCCTCTACTTCAATGGCTATCGGATTCAGATGGAATATTTCACCTTGAATCTTAATCCGTTTAGTATTACCATATTCCATAGACGACGACAAGTCAAAGGCTATGGTGCCAATCTGCGGCTTTGAGACATTAATGGTCATGTCTCGATCTTGTTCGTCGAATGCTTCAAGGATTAACCCTATCCTCTAATTACGACCACACAATTACATTCGCTTAGCTGGGAATCTCCAGAGATATACTGCCTCTATCTCGTCAAATGACTTGACCCCATTCAGAGTTTTAACACTCTTGTTTTTCTAGCAGTATCAGTACCTTCTAGGTTTACAGGGGATAGACTCAGATACTATAGTATCATCTATGTAGCAAAGGTACTACCAATTCATCCTTACATCTTGTTATTACCCATTGAATACACTTCGAGGGATCTCCTCTCATGTGTATTGGGTTCCCACTGTTGATGAATTATGATGGGTTGACAGTCCCATCCCCAACCTTGACTTAAGGACCACTGCAGGTTCCAGTCCTTTAGTAAGAGGATCAACTATATTATTCTGAGTTCCTCTGAACTCTATAGCTATGATCCTATCAGTCACTAAACCCCATATAGACTTGAGTCTAACTTGGATGTGTCTCATAGTTTTAGCATTATGCTTTTTACTGCTAATCTTGTCGATAGTTGTTCGACTATCATAGTGAATAACAATAGCGGGAAGCGGTCTGCTTACTACAAGTATCGCAGACATAAGTCCGTGTAACCATTCAGCCTCCATCCCTGTGACATCAAGTGCACATAACTCAGCCTCAAAAGTAGACCGAGTAACTATAGTCTGTCTGCTTGACTTCCAGGATATTGCTTTACCAGCCAGGGTGAACACGTATCCAGTCACTCCATTGGAACCAGACTTCTTAGCTATCCAACTTGCATCACTGTACCCTTCAAGCACACCAGGGAATCTCCTGTAGTGTAAACTAAGGTACACTGTGCCTTTTAGATATCTAAGTACTCTATCAAGAGCATCCCAATTAGTTCTGTTTGGACAGCTTGTATATCTAGCCAACTTAGACACAGAATATGAAATATCTGGTCTAGTACAGTTAGCAAGATACTGCAAGCTCCCAATAATCTGAGAATACCTTAACTGAGACACAGACACTCCTGAAGTATTCTTGACAAGGGCAACTTTCAAATCATAGGGTGTACTAGTGATTCTACACTGTGAATAACCATATTTCTCAAGTATAGATTTCTCTATATAATGAGATTGAGTGAAGATTATTCCTTCAGTGGACTGAAATAGTTTGATTCCAAGAATCACACTTGCCTCACCCATATCCTTCATTTCAAAATGCCTTTTCAAGAATTCTTTAGTCTCGTTAATAATCTCAATATTGGTTCCAAACAGTAAAATGTCATCCACATAAAGGCACAAAATAACACACTCATTACCTTTAACTTTAGTGTAGACACACTTATCACTTTTATTAATCTTATAACTGAAAGGCAATACAGTTTCATCAAAATTTTTATGCCAATCTCTGGGAGCTTATTTCAAGCCATAGATGGACTTGATCAACTTACATACTTTCCTTTCATTTCCAGATGCAACAAATTCCTCAGGCTGATCCATATAAATCTCTTCTTCAAGTTCAGCATGAAGAAAAGACGTCTTTACATCCATTTGATGGATGATAAGACCATGGACCGAAGCCAATGCTATAAGCATTCGGATTGTTACCATTCTTGCAACCGGAGAGTATGTATCAAAGTAATCAATTCCTTCCTTTTGCTTAAAACCCTTAGCTACCAGTCTAGCTTTGTACTTTTCTATAGAGTCGTCAGGGTTCAACTTCCTTTTAAAGACCCATTTGCACCCAATAGTAGAACACCTTGGAGGGAGATCAACTAACTCCCATGTTCCATTAGATACAACAGAGTCAATTTCACTCTTTACAGCGCCCTTCCAGTGCCTTGACTTAGAAGAATCCATAGCTTATCGGAAAGTTAAAGGTTCGTCCTTGATATTGTAAGTGATGAAATCACCTCCAAAATCCTTGACTACCTTTGCACGCTTACTTCTCCTTGGTTCCTCTAGTTCCTTAGGAATAGAGCTACTACTAGATTCCGCCCCCACATTTGTCATCTTTTCCACATGATCAGGAATAGAACTTGATGTGTGAGTAGGATCTTCCTCAGAAGTCGTTTCAGGTATTTAAGTCTTCATAGGGTAGACATCCTCAAAGAATATTGCATCTCGAAATTCAACTATCGTGTTTACCACTATATCATCTATGTCAGATTTTAACATTAAAAATCTCATAGCTGTAGTGGTTTCAAGATAGCCCAGAAAGATACAGTCAACAGTCTTTGGACCTAGTTTCTTTCTCTTGTGTTCAGGAACAAGCACCTTAGCAAGGCACCCCCACATACGAAGATACTTGAGACTAGTCATCCTGCCTTTCCATAACTCCAAGGGTGTTTTATCCATGTGTTTCAGAGGGACTCTATTCAAAATATGGCAAGCCGTATTTAGAGCCTCTCCCCACATGTATTTAGGCAACCCGGAGTTAATAAGCATACTATTAATCATATCTTTAAATGTTATGTTCTTTCGCTCAACAACCCCATTAGACTCAGGTGTGTATGGTGGAGTAACTTCATGAACTATACCATTGTTTGCACAAAATTCATTAAAAGAATTACTCGTATACTCACCACCTCTATCATATCTCAACCTTTTAAGTAACTTACTAGTTTGTTTTTCTACTTCAGTTTTATATATAATGAATTTACTAAGTGTTTCATCCTTATGTCTAAGTAAATAAACATAACAATATCTACTACTATCATCTATAAAAGTAATGAAGTATCTAAACTGGTCCTTGGTCAATACACCACCAAATTCACAAATATCAGTGTGTACTAAATCTAACAAGTCTGAATCCCTAACAACGTTATGAAAAGGTTTCCTTATTTGTTTAGCAAACACACATACTTGACATTTAGAACTTTTTTCTATGGTATGTTTTGGAATCAACTCTAAGTTCATCATGTTCTTAAGAGCACCAAAGTTTAAATGACCTAGTCTAGCATGCCATATATTCAAGGATTCAATACAGTTAACAGAAGGAATAACATTATTATTCAAATTTCCCAAAACGGGATTCGCATTAATAACAAATAAACCATTTGACAAGTAACCCTTGCCAAAGAATGTACCAGTGTGAATAAGAACTACTTTATTACATTTGAACGAAATTTCAAAACTACTAGAAACTAAACAGCTTCCACTTATTATATTTCTACACATGTTGGGAACATGATGCACTCTCGTCAGAGATAGAATACGTCCTGAAGGGAACTTCAGATCCATGTTTCCAACTCCATGTACTTGAGCAGCACTAGCATTCCCCATCTTTACAGTCAGGCTATGACTCTGTTGATAAGATATAAATAAACTAATATCAGCACAAATATGTACATTAGCTCCAGTATCTCTCAACCATTCATTTGACAGATAGGTAGAAAATATTACAGGGTTGTAGGATACATACCGGTCAACGTCGGTTTCAGAAGCCATAGCCTCACCAACGACCATGTTCACTACAGGCCCACTTACGGTTCCAAGCACAACATTCGCTTGCGCTACCTCGGTTTTCTTCGCTTTCTTCGTAGGGTAGTCCTTACTCCAGTTCCCAACCTACCCACAAGACCATCATGGTTTGTTTGCCTTGGGTTTCTTAGCCTTGTCCTTGTCGCTCTTAGCTTTATTACTATTAGCTTTCTTAGTAAAAGCCTTCCTCTTCTGTCCTACAGTTGCTATGTTTACCTTTGAGGTACCGTGTTCAGTTGGCATCACAAGTCCCTGTTTGGACTTGTGTTGTTCTTGCACCGAGATGTCCAACATAAGGTTGGTCCAGGTGATCTCTCCTTTCTGTCTTTTCAGGGAGAGAGAGAACTCTTCCCAAGACTTTGGGAGATTTTCAATCACACTAATCACCTTGAACTTCTCCGGGAGGTCCATTCCAGACTCCTTCAAAGCATGCACTATCATCTCGAACTCATGCACCTGCTCAGTCATGGACTTATTATCCACTAGCTTGAACTCGAGGAACCTTGCCACAAAATACTTTTCTAGACCTTGTGAGTCAGTATTATGTGTCTGGTCCTGCTTCTCCCATAAGAGTTTTGCAGAGTAGGCATCAGAAGAATAGACATCAAACAAAGTGTTTGTTAGTGCCACCAGAATGGCCGCCCTAGCCACTCCATCCTTCTCATCCCACTTCGCAAAAGCCTTAACTGTGTCAGCCTTCTCTTGATCCACTAGTGGTTTCTCATATTCCACAACCGGCCATAGACCTTTTATAGTTAGCCACAACTTCATCCTTTTCTGCCAGTGAGAAAAGCCAATGCCACCGTTGAATTTCTCCGGTAAACCGGTTAATTCAACAGCTTGTGGGAAACTATAGGTGGTCCAATCAATGGCCCCAGTAGTTGCACCCGAACTTCTACCACCACCAACGATAACCTCACTTTCGTTAACCATTATGCTAAATTCTAAATAACTAGTATTCTCTTCAAGAATGTGGTAAATTTCACTAACAAATATTGCAACATAGAGGCAAGTATAAATAAAATTTAGCAAGTCCAGGCCAAGACCACAGTTAACAAAACAAAGAATGCATGTAAATAAAATTAGTAACTGAAATAACGAAGAGAAAATCGAAGATGTACCCGAAACCATAGCTTTCAAACGTGTCTAAAAATAATGGTGCACAGATACAAAACGCCAAGAAAATACGATCACAGCTGAGTCACCAGGCCTTGCTCGAAGCCCTGGCTGTTATTGAAGAGAATATTTCCCCCTACTTGCTGCGTTTATGATGCATGCAATATCTCCACCAGGAAAAAACAGCTCGGAGTTTATGTTAACAACAGCAACAAAACCTCCACCTCGACTAGCACCTCAGTCGCCGGAAAACTAAATTAACAGCACCTCGTACTTGTGTTTTTGGGAGAGAAATGTAGAGAGGAAGAAGAGAAGAGAATGTTGTGTGGTGTGTCAAATACATTTACTTTAGCCTCTATTTATAGGAGAGGAAAAGTGAAACTGTCCACACACTTAATGTCTGAATTAAACTGCTCCATTAACAAATAAAAAAATCAAAACTGATCAGATTTTGAATTTAAATTATTTGTAACAGCTTTTCACTTAACACCCACATTATTATCATATTTATATTTTAATTTAATATATCAGTTACAGATCAAATTATATATGCAAGTCCAGGTTCAATGAATTAGACCAAGCCCACTAATAAAGTGATTTAGCCCAATTCAGTATCGAACCCAACCCAACAATTATAATAATAATAATAATCCAGTCACTGATAAATAAATTTGAATTTAAATATTAATTCTCAAATAAATAAAATCCTCGCCCAGGTCGCCTCGGTCCGGTCCGGTGCATGGCGGGGCGGGGCGATGGCGCGCGTGTGTGTGTGTGTGCGCGTGAAGCACACAACAACATAATGTACCATCACACACCTTAGTAGTTGTATACTACTCATGTGTGTGATACCATATAAAGCACACAACCCCCTTTATTTATTTCAATGTGGGACAAACATTCTAAAAAATTCCAAGCTTTTCCAAGCTACTTTCAACTCTCATTTCATATGGATTTCATTAAGAAAATTCTTAAAACCATACATGAAAATTTAAGTTCAAATATCATTGAACAATTTCCAATCATTATATTTTAGGATTAACATCAAGAACATAATTAAATTAAGCTCTAAAATCCTAATATTCTAACATATACTACCACCAACAATCAACATATCATCATCACCACACTAACTCCTCTCAAGAACATCATGTTCTTGAGGAAACAACAATAAGGAAACAACAATAAACCTTATATCTACTGAGCTAAACATCAAGATTACAACAATACTTCTACCAAAACTAGGTTTACAACTATGTTCTAAAAGAATCTTGAACTTAAATCTTAAGTAAGGATGGGTCAAAGATTCATACCTTTCTTGAGAGCTTGAGATGTTTTCTTGATGATGGTGAAGTCTTGGGAGTGCTTAGTAAGGTTTTTGGAACCTAAAACAACCATTAAAATCAAGAAACCAAATAAAAGTTACTATTCATACTATTCACTATCATCTTTCTTGAATTTATTTCATCCCTCAAACCTTGATAAAAAGAGCTTAAAGATATTTCGTACCTTAGTTTAGGTGGTAGGAAGCTTGAGAATTAATTGGGGAATTTTTCCATGGCTAGAGCTTGGTGTTTTGGTTTTGATTTCTCCTTGTTTAGTGATAGGGCCGAATGGAGCTTTTGGGAGAGAAAGGGAGAGAAAATGTGTTGCTTCCTTGGTTGCTTCTTCGTTGCTTCTTGCAATAATGTTGTGATATCTTGTTTATTCTTATAGTATAAGTCATAGGATTGATTTTTGTTGCCAAATCTCTAGACAATTCTGGCTAGGCTTTTTAGATTACAAGCTAAGCTAATTAGCTTTACTATTCTCTAGCCCTAGCTGATCATCCTACTTCCTTAGCTCACTATTTAATAAAGTAACCATGGTCAATTTTTTATCATGGTTAGTTAGTGCATTACGTTTATTTAATCGTTTACGCGTTCGTTCGGTCACTTAAACATTTTCGTAATACTTTCTCGCAAACGGTTCGCGACGTAAATCCTTTCATATTTATTCCTCATTTTTTAAAGTATCGTTCTTGGATATAAATCCGTAGGGTTTTAAATTCATAATTATATTGTGATCCTCGTAATCCACGATGTTTCGTAAATATGGTAATTTTTCAAAGTTCATTTTCTTCGAAAACTAATAGCGTTTACATACACTCATTTGGTACATATAATCATAATATCAACTTCGAAACTCATTTTCTCATGCACAACATAGTGTGGGCTAAAAAAATTTCCCGTCTGTCAGGGTTACTATTCATTAAGCATTTTACAAGGTCTCAAAAATTCGAGTTATTATATTACTATTCATAAAGGTCTTTTACTGATGTAAAAAATTTGGGTTTTTACAGTGCAAGATAAAGGGCCAAGATTAATTGACAAAGGAAAGTCACAGTCTTACATGATTTTCAAAGATACACTAAGATATAAATGGAAAGCTTTAAAGATAAATTAATGCAGAGTTTAGTACATCTTATTGCATGCTGTGTAAACCTGCGTTTACTAATCTATAAAGTAAATACTGGTCCTTTGTATTAGTAGTTACAAACAGATCTAGATTTTCTTGTAAGACTATCAAGAAAGAAGCTGAATTCTTTACTTACAAAGAACCCAAGATTGTAGCAAAAAATACTTCATTTTAATACAAAGTTAAGTGAGTTTTAAAAATACTGTGTTTATTGTGCATGCTTTGTTTACTCTGTTAAACACAATATCTCTACAAATTAGACAACTTTATTCACCATTCTAAATAGTTTTTAAAAGAGTTAAAAATATCCAAAACACATTCACCCCCCTCTATGTTGTATTCAATATCTAACAAGTGGTATCAGAGAAAAATCTGAAAGTAAACAGATCAAGATCTTGGAAGAATGAACACACAAAAGATAAGCGGTATAAAGATATCATCCTTTGATAAGACTAACTACACTCTTTGGAAGAAAAAGATGATGTTGTTTCTAAGGATGGCCAACCCCTTGTACTTCCAGATTCTGAAGAATGGACCTTTTATTCCTATGGAAAGGATTGAAGAGTCTACAGATGAAGACATGGTCATCCCATCTTACTATGGTCTTAAAGATCCTTCAAAATATACAAAAACTAAGAATGAAAAAGTCTCTCTTGACAGTGGTCTACAATTAATTCTAATAGAGTCACTTGACAATGTTGTTAGGAATATGTGTATTAGTTTGATGATAAGTTAAGCAAAACACTTAAGTAGAAATCTAGTGTTTGTAGCCTCAACGGATAAGACCATCTTGGCTATCCGTTGAAGGGGTAGCTTTACTTAGCAATAAGTTTAGTATTGTAGCACATTTCACTCTCTGGTTTCAAGCTGTAATTCTTAGATGTTGTTAGGAAATAATCAGTCATGTTGACTACTAATGGATGTACAAATAGGAGGGCTAATTGTAAATATTTCATGCCTTGTAATTTTGTATAAGTGAAGAAGTGTCAACGGATATTGAAGACCTTCAACGGATAAGAAACAAAGCTTCAACGGATGTCTCTAATGCTTTAATGGATAATATCCATCAACGGATAAGTGCTTCAACGGATAAAGACTTCAACTGATAATGCATCAACGGATAAAGCTTCAACGGATAAAGCCTCAACGGATAAGGCATCAACAGATGAAAGCTTCAACGGATGCTTAGTTCATTAGCAGTTGATAGTGACAATTCACAAGCTGACAGAGGCACATGGGTTGATAGAGACATACTGGAATGTGGAAGCCTCTAAGAGGAATCAAGAAAATGCAGCATTTCCATTCTGATGCAAACAAGGAAGTATTCAAAGATTTACAGATTATCCTAGATTGTATTGGATAGAGAAATGAAGAAGAAATATGTGAAGAATCTTTTCAATTGTATTTTACAGTTTGTCTTCACTTGTAAACTTGGTGATATATAAACCAAGTAGCAGCTAGTAATTAGATATGAATTTTCCTGAGCTGTTTAGAAATATCAAAAGAGAAAATCATCTAGTTTGTACTAGGAAGCAGCTGTGATTTAATTCTTTGAATCACAGATTTTCTGAAATAACACATCTCTGGTGGAACAACAAATCCACCAGAAAAGTTTTTAAGTTCTTTGTGCTCATTACATTTGTGTTTGAATATATATCTGTCTGCATCAGCTTCAAGCAATTCACACACATTTGATCACTCAAACACTTAGCCTTAGAAACTGCTCAAAACTTGAAAAAGTTTTGAGATTTACATTCAACCCCCCCTTCTGTAAATCTCATTGTTAGTCCACTGGGAATAACAATTGGTATCAGAGCAAGCTCTTAACATACAAAGAGTTTAAAGATCTATTCTGCTAACATCATGAGTGCACAGAAGAATCCTCTTGCTACCATCATGAGTAGGAAGGATATTGGTGTAAAGATCCCAGTCCTGGAAAAAGATAATTATCATCACTGGAAAGTGAAGATGCATTTACATCTTCTTTCTCAAGATGAAAGCTACATCAACTTTATTGAAAATGGTCCTCACATCCCTCACAAAGTAGCCACAGCTACTACTGCAACAGTTGCTGTTGGACAGTCCATTCCCAAGCCAAAAGCAGAATGGACTATTGAAGACATGGAAGAAATCCGCAAGGATAAGAGAGCCATGAACATTTTGTTTAATGGCTTTGATCAAGATATGTTTGACAATGTCATCAATAGCCAAACTATAAAGGAAGTTTGGGATACTGTACAAATCATCTGTGAAGGTACTGAGCAGGTCAGAGAGAACAAGATGCAGCTTCTTATTCAACAGTATGAATATTTTCACTTTGAAGAAGGTGAATCATTAAATGATACCTTCAACAGGTTTCAGAAACTGTTGAATGGATTGAAGCTGTATGGTAGAGTGTACCAAGTCAAGGATTCCAACTTAAAATTTCTTAGGTCTCTGCCAAATGAATGGAAGCCCATGACTGTCTCTTTGAGAAATTCTCAAGATTATAAGAACTTCACACTTGAAAGATTATATGGAATTCTGAAGACTTATGAACTTGAAATGGAGCAGGATGAGCTGTTGGAAAAGGGAAAGAGAAAAGGAGGAACAGTTGCTCTTGTAGCTGACAGTGAGAAGATGGAAGCCAGGAATGAGGAGAAGACAATGCCAAGTCTCAAAATTTGCACAAGCAAATCAGAATCAAGCAAGGGTAAAGAGCAAGTTGCTGAGGATGAAGACAATTCCAGTCAGGATGAATCTGATGATATTGAAGAACATTTGGCCTTTCTGTCCAGGAGGTTTGTAAAAATGAAGTTCAGGAAAAACACAAAGTTCACTAAGCCAAACAAAAACATGGTGGACAAATCAAAGTTCAAATGTTACAACTGTGACATTAGTGGACACTTTGCAAGTGAGTGTAGGAAGCCAAACTCTGAGAAAAAGAAATTTGAGCAAGTTGATTACAAAAAGAAGTATTTTGATTTGCTCAAACAAAAGGAAAGAGCTTTTCTCACTCAAGATGATTGGGCAGCAGATGGGGTAAATGAAGATGATGATGTGGAATATATCAACCTAGCCCTGATGGCTAATTCTGATGAAAATGAAACTAGTTCATCAAGAAACCAGGTAATTACTACTGATCTCTCTCAGCTTTCTAAACATGAATGCAATGAAGCCATAAATGATATGACCAATGAATTATATCATTTACGTGTTTCCCTTAAATCACTAGAAAAAGAAAACACTAGGATCAAGGAGAATAATGTGTTTTTAAGTGATAGGAATTCTGTGTTAGAGGATCAGGTAATTGAGCTTGAAAAGATAAAACTTAAATGCTTGACTGTTGAGAGTGAACTAGCAGAAGCTGTTAAGAAAGTAGAAATTCTTTCTACACAGTTAGAAAGTGAGCAAGAGGTAATCAAGGCCTGGAAAACATCTAGGGATGTTAGTGTTCAAATTGCAAAGATTCAGGGAATTGAATCATTCTGTGAGGATGCCTGGAAGAAAAACAAAAAGGAGTTAGAATTAATTGATGGATTGTCAACGGATGTGGAATCAACGGATGATGAAAGTTATCCGTTGAAGGAAGAAAAGGAGCATCCGTTGAAGGTTCATCAATTAAAACAGGCAAGTTCTTTTAAAAATAAAAATCTCAATAAAAAGAATGATTCAACTCTCAAGAACTTTGTCAAAGAAGGAGCTAGCACATCCAGAGATGTCAGTAAGGTGAATATAGGACACATGACTTTAGATCAGCTAAAGGGTAGGCTTAAGTTGGTTGAGGACAAGAAGGAAACTAAAAGAAAATTTAAAAGAAATGGGAAGGTAGGGATTAATAAACATAACAATTACACACCTGATAGGTATGCTCCTAGAAAAAGTTGTGTGCATTGTAAAAGTGTTAATCACCTATCTGATAATTGCAAATATGTTAAAAATGCTCCCATGCCTTCAAATCCCTCCATGCCTAACATGTCTATGTCACCTCTGCATGCTATGCCTGTTATGTCTCACCAGAATCCCCATGCATATTTTGCAAACATGCCATATATTAACAATCCTTATTTTACTGCATTTAGTATGCCTCAAATGCCATACAATATGCCTATGTGGAATAACATGTTTGCACAACCTATGCCTTATCAAATTCAATCAAATGTGTTAAATGATTCTGTGACTAACCCTATACTTCAACCAACCACATCTGAGACCAAGGTTGACCCAAAGTTACCTAAGTCAAAAGATGCAGGAGGAATGAAGTCTAGGAAAAAGACTAACAAGGCTGGACCCAAGGAAACTTGGGTACCAAAATCAACTTGATTGATTTTGTTGTGTGCAGGGACAAAGAAGGAATCTATGGTACTTGGACAGTGGTTGTTCAAGACACATGACAGGAGATTTCACCCTGCTCACAGAGTTTAAGGAGAGAGCTGGCCCTAGCATAACCTTTGGAGATGACATCAAAGGATTCACTATGGGATATGGCTTGATTTCAAAAGAAAATGTCATCATTGATGAAGTTGCATTGGTTGATGGTCTCAAACACAATTTATTGAGCATCAGTCAACTATGTGACAGAGGGAATACTGTTTCCTTCAATTCTGAAGCCTGTATTGTCACAAGTAAAAAGGACAATAAAGTGGTTATAACTGGAGTTAGAAAAGGGAATGTGTACTTAGCTGATTTCAACTCTACAGATGCAGAATCCATTACTTGTCTTCTCAGCAAAGCAAATCCAGTTGAAAGTTGGCTATGGCACAAGAAGCTGTCCCATTTGAATTTCAAGACAATGAATGATCTAGTCAAAAAGGACTTAGTTAGAGGAATGCCTCTAGTGGAATTCACAAGGGATGGAGTGTGTGATGCTTGTCAGAAAGGAAAGCAAAAGAAAGTATCATTCAGTAAGAAGCTTGAATATGCAATTTATGAACCACTACAACTTCTACACATGGATCTTTTTGGACCAGTCAATGTATTGTCAATTTCAAGGAAAAGATACTGCCTAGTGATTGTAGATGATTTCTCAAAGTTTTCATGGGTTTATTTTCTTGGATCAAAGGATGAAGTTAGTGAAATCATCATCAATCATATCAAGCAAGTCAACAATCATCCTGATTTCAAAGTAAGGAATATTAGGAGTGACAATGGAACTGAGTTCAAGAATTCAACCATGAAGTTGTTCTGTGAAGAAAGTGGGATCATGCATGAGTTCTCAGCTCCAAGAACTCCACAACAAAATGGTGTGGTGGAAAGGAAGAATAGATCACTAATTGAAGCTGCAAGGACAATGCTTGAAGAGTCAAAACTCCCAACTTATTTTTGGGCTGAGGCTGTTAACTATGCATGTTACACTCAGAATATTTCTCTAATCAATCAGGCAAAATGCATGACTCCCTATCAATTATTCAAGAGAAGAAAACCAACTTTAAACTTTCTACATATCTTTGGTTGCAAATGCTACATCTTAAGGAATCAATCTGATCACAAAGGGAAGTTTGATGCAAAGGCTGATGAAGGAATATTTGTTGGTTATTCTGCTGGAAAATCATATAGGGTCTACAATCTAAGAACCAACATTGTCATGGAATCTGTACATGTTGTGTTTGATGATAAAAAGATTGATGGACTAACAGATGAGGGACATCATGAAGGACTCAAATTTGACAACTTTGAGATATACTGTGATGATAGTGAAGATGAGAATGATGAAGAAGGCATCTTGAGAAGAATTCAGAATCTGCCTTTGGATAATGCACAGAATGCTGCATCCGTTGAAAGTCATAATTCAGCTTCCGTTGAAAGAAGCAATGCAGCATCCGTTGCAAGACAAAGTGCATCATCCGTTGAAGTTCATAATGAAGCATCCGTTGATCACAGTCTGTCAACGGATAATCAATTCACTTCATCAGTTGATAGAGCTCCCAATTCCTTTCAAAGGATCAACAACTCAGGGGGAGTTTCAACAAATCAACATTCTATCTCACATCATGACAATACTGAGACAACCTCATCTAGGGCTAATCTACCACCTCAAAGGAAATGGACCAAGAATCACCCTTTTGAACTGATCATTGGTGATGCTACATCAAAAGTGCAAACTAGAAGGGCTACTCAAGATGAATGTCTGTATAGTAGCTTTCTATCACAGGAGGAACCTAAGCGAGTGGAAGAAGCTCTATTGGATCCAGATTGGATTTTAGCAATGCAAGAGGAGCTAAACCAATTTGAGAGGAACAAAGTATGGAAGCTGGTACCCAAGCCAAAGAACAAGTGTTCTATTGACACAAAATGGGTATTCAGAAACAAGATGGATGAAAATGGCATTGTCATAAGGAATAAAGCCAGATTGGTTGCTAAAGGCTATTCTCAACAAGAGGGAATAGATTTTGATGAAACATTTGCTCCAGTTGCCAGACTTGAAGCCATCAGAATCTTTCTAGCCTATGCAGCTAATGCCAATTTCAAAGTCTATCAAATGGATGTCAAGAGTGCATTTCTAAATGGGGAATTGGAGGAAGAAGTTTATGTAAGCCAACCTCCAGGTTTTAAAGATCCAAATTTTCCAGACTATGTGTATTATCTGTTGAAAGCACTCTATGGACTAAAGCAAGCACCTAGAGCCTGATATGAGACTTTGTCAAAGTTCCTTCTAGATAATCACTTCACAAGAGGTACTGTTGACAAAACTCTCTTTTTTAGAAATGTTAATGGCTCTAAGATACTTGTACAAATTTATGTAGATGATATTATATTTGGATCTACAGATGATAAGCTTTGTAAAAAGTTTGCTAAATTAATGCAAAGTAAATATGAAATGAGCATGATGGGAGAGCTAACTTACTTTCTTGGTTTACAAGTTAAACAAGTTAGTGGTGGAATTTTTATTAGTCAAACTAAATATATTTATGATCTTTTAAAGAAGTTTGACTTAATGGATTGTTCACCTGCAAAAACTCCCATGGCCACTGCCACTAAGCTTGAATTAAACAAGGCTGAAAAGTCTGTGGATATTACAAGTTATAGAGGCATGGTTGGCTCACTTTTATATTTAACTGCTAGTAGACCTGATATAATGTTTTCTACATGTCTCTGTGCTAGATTTCAAGCTGACCCTAAAGAATCTCACTTAGTGGCTATTAAAAGAATTTTCAGATATCTCAAGGGGACTCCAAATCTAGGAATTTGGTACCCTAGAGAGTCTGGTTTTGATCTAATTGGCTACTCAGATGCAGATTATGCAGGTTGCAAAATAGACAGGAAAAGCACAACAGGCACCTGTCAATTTCTAGGGAACAAGCTTGTATCATGGTTCAGCAAGAAGCAGAATTCTGTTTCTACATCAACAGCTGAAGCTGAGTACATTGCTGCTGGTAGTTGCTGTGCACAGATACTATGGATGAGGAATCAACTATTTGACTATGGTCTGACTGTTGACAAAATTCCAATATTCTGTGACAACACAAGTGCCATTGCCATTACTGAAAATCCAGTGCAGCACTCAAGAACCAAGCACATTGATATCAAGTACCACTTCATTAGGGAACATGTGATGAAAGGTACAGTGGAACTTCATTTTGTTCCAAGTGAAAAGCAGATTGCAGACATATTTACCAAGCCACTTGATGAATCAACATTCACAAGATTAGTAAGTGAGTTAGGTATGCTTAATTATTCATAATCTATGTCATCTATATAATCTGTCTTGATGCCTGAAATGAATTTGCTGCAAGAACAAAGCTGGCTTTAATTAAGACTTATCCTATCAACGGATATTCTCTATCCGTTGAAAGCCAAAATTGTTCTATCAACGGATGTTCATTATCCGTTGAAAGACAAATACATTTCTGGTAATTTTATCCTTCAACGGATAAAATGGTGTTGTTCATCAATGGATAACTATTTCCCTTATCCGTTGAAGTGTCACGTCAGTTACTATAAGTGAGTCACAGCCGTTGATTCTTTTACTCAACCGTTGATACAGATATACAGTGTTGTATGTATTTGTATTTAAGGTAGTTTTCAGAATTTCTACAGTTTTATTTATTCTTGAACGGCTGTAACTTACTTAAAAGTATCATTTAATCATTTTATTTACGTTTTAATTCAAGAAAGTATAAAAGCCCAATTGAACTCTTATTCTCACTTTACGCTTTCTTGCAATTCTTATTCTCTTTCTCTCTAAATTCTCAAGTTTTTCTCTGCAACCTCTACTCACAACAATGGCACCAGTAGTCAAAATTATGTCTCAAACAGAATTTGTTTATGAAAAGAATAATTTCATAGCCTTGGTTGAAAAGAATGAAGCCCATTCTGATTATCACAAGATGATGGACTTCATCAAGAACTGCAAACTAAGCTATGCAATGCTGGAAGCCCCAACCATCTACTGTGAGGTGATTGAGGAGATTTGGACAACTGCAGAGTTCAACTCCACATATATGACTATTGCCTTCTCTCTCAAAGGTAAGGACTATTGCATTAATTGTGATGATATACAATCTTGCTTTAAGTTGCCTGAGAATAATGCCATGACACCACACTGATAAAGATGTCTCTGCTATGCTAGATTCCATAGGCTATGCTTTTGATTCTGCTAGTTTAGGTAGTATTAGAAGGAAAAGCCTTAGGAAAGAATGGAGTTTTCTTGGAGATGCCTTTATTAAGGTTTTCTCTGAGAAGATTAGCAATTTTGATGCTATCACTTCATCTCTTGTTAATATGCTCTATATGCTAGTTTCTGATAGGTACTTTAATTTTAGCAACTGTGTTATGCTAGAATTAGGTTCCAGATTAGGTAACAAAGCTAATAGACCACATAACATCTACTATGCTAGATTCTTTATGTTATTGGCTAACCATGTTACTGAAGGTTTGGTTATATCCAATGAGAATAATAAACTCAAATGCTGGGCACAAGAGAAAAGGGTCCTTGCAGACCTTTTGAGAATGAACCTCAACAGCCAGGTGCCATTGGTATACTTGCCAATCATGAATGCACCACAAGTAAGTGAGGTAAATACTTCTATAACTCCTACTATTTCCAACCCCAATGTTTCTTTGCCTTCTAGTGTGGCTATGGAACCTGTGGCTTTGTCCAAACAGGCTCCTACCAAAGCCACCAAATCTAAAGTTTCCAAAGTCAAGTCAAAGAAACCTGCCTCTGTTGTTTCTCAAAAGACAACAGTTGTAACAACTACCATAAACCCTGAAGGGAGTGAACAGGGGTGGGAGAGGTGAGTGGTACCCAAACCAGCCAAGCCACAGTCTCTCAAAAGACTGTGGTGGTTCAAAAGGAGTCCAACACATCCCTAGTTGCATCCTCCCAAAAGGTTGTAACTATTGAAAATAGTCCCCAACCAGGGACACAGAACAAAAGAGGGACGGACACTGAAGCCACACATTCACCATTTAAAGCCTTTTTAAGGAAGAAGAAGGCCAAGACCCTAGTTTCCACACAAGGGACACACACAGCACAGATACATCCACCTGATCTGTGCCTTCTCAAATTCAGCTTGAAGTGATTCCAGCAAATGTGGAATCACAGCCCCATTCTCTCAATATAGAAACACACCATTCATCAAACTCTCCAACACCCTCTCTGGATGTGGATATGATATTCACATCAATTCCTGATTCTCCCTCATTAAAACTCAGGGAGGAGCCCCACTCAAAACCTGGTGATCATCATCTTTTAGATAATTTGTTGGATCATCAGCCAACTATTTCAGATGTAGTTGCAGAATCTGTGTCATCACACTTAAAATCAATCCACACAGATTCAACAATTATGTCACTTTCTATATCTACATCTTTTCCTTCTTCAACGGATATCTCTCATCCGTTGACAAGTGGTTGTTCTTCAACGGATAAGCTTAATAGCAGTTATCCGTTGATGCCATCAGTTTCCACTTCAACGGATATTCCCTATCCGTTGATGGTCTCTACATACTTAACAGAAACAATTCCAACTATAGAGGACATGGCAACTGTACAATCACTTTTAGGTTTGAGGGAAGGGAGTGATCTTTTGAGTGAGAGGCTGGGTTGCTCCCAGGCAAAAGGAGAGGTTGAGAGTCACCATATGCATGCTATTTCTTCCAGCATGGCAAAAGTGAGTGAGAGGAGTACCACCTTAGAAGGTGAGGGTGTGAGGGTGTGTGTGAGCCAGGGGGAGCCCCTGATGCTAGAACAGAGAGAAATTGAGAGAAAGGCAGGTACAGAAGCTATAAGGGTGGATCCAGCCATTGCTAGTGAGTTAATGAAAGTGGATGATGCAGAAAAGGAAAGACAATTTCAGCAACATTACAAAGCTGTCATTGATAACATTTCCTTGGATGCTGACATTTTTACTCACCCTGTTTCAGCCTATCAATTATTGGCTGCACAGGGCAATGTGGAGGCAGAACAGACACTACACATTGTACACACTACAGAATCTCTTCTCAGAGACAAAGCTGCTGTCAACAGGCTTCCTTGTCAAGCTGGTGAGCCATCTGAAGAATTTGGAGTAAATTCTAATGATGATGACTCTAATTCTTTGAATGAGAGCATGAACTTAGGGGGAGTAGCAGGCCCAAGTTTTGTTCCTGATCTTCCTGAATGGGCATGGGCAAAACCATCAACACCAGGAGAGTTTGGTGTCTCTTTGGTCAGACAAGTCATGACAATTCAGAAGGCCCTTCAGGAGACTCAAGATGCTGGTACCAAGGCAATTCTTCAAGCTCATCTGGAATCTCTGCATCTCTTGCAGTTGCAGCATTACCAGCAAAATCTAAGTGTGGATGAGCAAAAGCAGGACATTGCTGATCTGAAATCCTACAATGCTGAGAAATTGGATTCAGTTATACCCTATGGTACTATGCAAGATTTGTTGGGGAGACTGAAGAAAGCATCTGATGCTGACAAGAAGCTGGCCAGATTGGAAGATAGGGTTCAAATCATTGAAGACTCTATGGTCACCATTCTTCAGAATCAACAAACTCAAACAAATCTACTCATGCAGCTGGCACAAACACAAGGCTTGACCCCTACCCTTGATGATAACAAAAAGGGGGAGAATAAAGGGGAAGGGGACGGAGAGCCATCTACAACAGTTCAGATTTCTCAAGTGCTAGTTCCTGTCATCACAACTTCTCCAACTATTCAAGTCAAAGGAAAGCTAGATGGAATTGATCTAATCCAGATAGCAGCAGCTGAATTGCAAGTCAAAGAGCAAAGGAAGAAAATTGATGAAAAGATGCAACTAATATTTGGTTCTACAACTTCTCAATCACAATCTGTGAAGCATAGCACAAAAGTGGAATCAATTATTATGGAACTCAAGCCAGTAGGGAGGCATAAGGATGGAGAAACTTCTTCCAAAGATTTGCAACCTATGGTTCTCAAGCCCAACAACAGATCCAATAAGGACTCTACAAAGAATCCTCTAAAAGAGGTGGATTTTCCTCTTCCAAAAGCTGATGAGGACAAGCTTTTAGGTAGAAGTATTGCATATCTCAAAGAGACCATGGATGAGGCTGTAAGGAGAAACATGGCTATTATCTTCAGAGAGGGAAAGAGCATATGTGTGATGCAAGGACATCCCAAATTCTCAATAGCCAAGAGGGAAGAAACCAAAAGGTTGAAGGAAGAAGCCAAACAGCTAAAGGCTGACAAAAGAGCACAAGCAAAGCTTGAAAAATAGCTAAAGTCAAGTCAGGCTGAAGAACAGAAAGAAATTGAAGACAAAGGTGAAGATGAAGCTATAGGGGACATGGTTGGTACTGAGATGGAGGAAAGAAGTAAGGAAGAATGGAAGAAAGGGAAAAGAAATAAGGTCAATGCAAAGAGAAAGAAGGTAGATAAGACTGAAGAAACCCAATCAATATCCAAACCACTACCCTCTATTCCTGAACCCATTGTACTTGACCCCTTCATGAACATTCATGGTGAAACAATCATTCCCAAGGAGGAACCAATTGATTGGGACACCATCAAATTGCCCACCTTCCTAACCTCTTCTCCACCATCAAAGAAGCAGAAAAGAAGAATCAAATCAACACCCTCTAAAGCCTCAATCAAATTCACACAGAAGCCTAAGCCTAAACCTCAAATCTCTAAAGATGATTATGTTCACATCTATGACATAAAAGAATTTTCAGACATTGAACTCTATCTGGATGAGCTGGAGGATGTAAGGGGAATAACTGCCTACAGACAGCTACCAGAAAGACTAATGTTCAAATATAAAGGAGCCGGGGAAAGAACATGGCCTCTTCACAGAATTCTGAATGAAGGCTACTCTACCTTGATCAGAGTCTACTCAGCCATACAAAAGGATTTTGGCTTTACCAGGACTGCCAAGACTGAGATTCTCAACAAGATTGCCAACATAAGGAAAACTTGGAGGGAGCCCAATGCTTTGCCTAGAACTTTACTCATTCAAGAAAGAGGAATTACAATTCACAAATCACCTCATTGGTTGATGGAGTTCAGAGACAACAAAGGAGTCAGAAGATTTTTCAGAATTGAAGATCAGCTAAAGATTGCCAGTAATGAAACTCTCAAGGATATGCAATCTAAGTTAGATATCAATGAAGAAGATGAAGCTGAATTCTACAGACAACTTCAACTTCAAATAGAGGAGAATGACAGGAGGCTAGGAAAGAAAACCAGGGATCAAAGGAAAAGAAAGTAATTTGCTCAGGCTAAAGGAGCACCCTTGGAAACAATGTAATTCTTCAATTCCATCTCAGCATATACATTTTTGTAGCACTTTTGAATTTCTGCTTTATTACAGTTTATAAATTTGTTAAGTGTTTTGTTATCATCAAGCTAGACCCAAATTTATGCCTACAGTTCTAGTAGACATAAATAGGGGAGATTGTTAGGAATATGTGTATTAGTTTGATGATAAGTTAAGCAAAATACTTAAGTAGAAATCTAGTGTTTGTAGCCTCAACGGATAAGACCATCTTGGCTATCCGTTGAAGGAGTAGCTTTACTTAGAAATAAGTTTAGTATTGTAGCACATTTCACTCTCTGGTTTCAAGCTGTAATTCTTAGATGTTGTTAGGAAATAATCAGTCATGTTGACTACTAATGGATGTACAAATAGGAGGGCTAATTGTAAATATTTCATGCCTTGTAATTTTGTATAAGTGAAGAAGTGTCAACGGATATTGAAGACCTTCAACGGATAAGAAACAAAGCTTCAACGGATGTCTCTAATGCTTCAACGGATAATATCCATCAACTGATAAGTGCTTCAACGGATAAAGACTTCAACTGATAATGCATCAACGGATAAAGCTTCAATGGATAAAGCCTCAACGGATAAGGCATCAACGGATGAAAGCTTCAACGAATGCTTAGTTCATTAGCAGTTGATAGTGACAATTCACAAGCTGACAGAGGCACATGGGTTGATAGAGACATACTGGAATGTGGAAGCCTCTAAGAGGAATCAAGAAAATGCAGCATTTCCATTCTGATGCAAACAAGGAAGTATTCAAAGATTTACAGATTATCCTAGATTGTATTGGATAGAGAAATGAGGAAGAAACATGTGAAGAATCTTTTCAATTGTATTTTACAGTTTGTCTTCACTTGTAAACTTGGTGATATATAAACCAAGTAGCAGCTAGTAATTAGATATGAATTTTCCTGAGCTGTTTAGAAATATCAAAAGAGAAAATCATCTAGTTTGTACTAGGAAGCAGCTGTGATTTAATTCTTTGGATCACAGATTTTCTGAAATAACACATCTCTGGTGGAACAACAAATCCACCAGAAAAGTTTTTAAGTTCTTTGTGCTCATTACATTTGTGTTTGAATATATATCTGTCTGCATCAGGTTCAAGCAATTCACACACATTTGATCACTCAAACACTTAGCCTTAGAAACTGCTCAAAACTTGAAAAAGTTTTGAGATTTACATTCAACCCCCCCCTTCTGTAAATCTCATTGTTAGTCCACTGGGAATAACAAATGTCATGTACAATAATATTGTCAACTGTGACACAGCTAAACAGATCTGGGAGAAAATAGAAATTTTGTGTGAAGATATAGAGGAACTTAGATCCAACCAAAGGAGAATACCGGTGTCTCAGTATGAGGGTTTCATGGCTAAACCAAAGGAGAGTATAACTGATGTCTTTAAAAGATTCAATAAGCTGATAAATGACTTGCAGCTTCCTGACAAATACTATGCAGTTGAGGAGGTTAACTTGAAATTTTTGCTCACCCTTCTAGACCATCTAGAACAGAAAATCTCACCTATAAGAGAAGGGAGAGACTTGATCAGGATGACATTAGAAGTTTTATATGGCATTTTAAAAACCTATAAACTGGAACTGATTCAAAGAAAATCTTTAAGAGATGGTCAAGGGTACATTGTTGATGGTTTAAGTGCACTAGTTCTTAATTATTTCAATTCATATGATGATGAACAAGAAATCCAGACTCCAACTGTCTCAAATGTTGAGCAAAAGAACAAGGAGCCACAGAAGCAAGTCATTCTCGAACTTGAAGAAGATGGGTTCTATAACTTGGATGAGTTGGATCAATCCATGGCTTACCTAGCAAGGAAATTATCTAATATTAGAGTAAAGAAGCCAAAGTTCTTCAAGAAAAAAGGATAGACATTCAACAAGGACAATGGCTGGAAAGGAAAAGCTCAGTACAACTCTATTGGCAAAAGTGGCTACAAAACTGGATCTGTTGACAGATAAAAAATAAGATGCTTTAATTGTGATGAATTAGGCCACTTTGCCACAGAATGTAGAAAGCCAAAGAAAGTGAAAAAGGACAAGGAATATTTAGAGTTGGAAGCTAAGTATTAAGCTCTCTTGAAGAAATAGTCTGCAAAAGCTTACATTGCAGAAAGAAAGAGTTGGGATGATTCTGATAATGTGAAGATGAGGAGTTTGGAAACTATGCACTCATGGCCTTGGAGCAAGGAGAGTCATCCTCATCAAAAATAGAGGTACCAACTCTTACTACTATTGATTAAATGCTAGTCAATATAAGGAGACTATTGAAAAGATGAGTGTAGAGATGTTTCACATATACACAAGCATGGTGAAAACTACCGAGGAAGTGAGTAGGCTGTCTAAAGTAAATGGGAAGCTTGAGATTGAGAAACAAAATCTGGAACTGCAGCTTGTTAAGCTTGAAACTGTCAAACAAGAAAATGAATATCTAAAGAACAAGCTAAAGTGTGTTATTGAAATAGAAGCTGTGTTGAGGGAGAAGCTAGAGAAGAATGAGGTGAAATTGAAATCATTCAGAAATGCATCTCAGCTAGTTGGTCAGTACCATGAGAAGAATAAGCCATGTGTTAAGATAGCTATTGGTTTGGATTATGATGCATTGGATAGCAACAAGAAAGTTGAAGGTGACAAGGGAAAAGCAACTGTAAATGAAGATGTCCCAGCTATGGTGAGAAAGGTTGGTTCACCTTTGTTCAAAGCATGTGAAGTAAATTTCAGTGAAGAGGAGTTGATCATAAAGCAAGAACTTACTGATGAGGAAAATGAAAAGAAACAACTCCACCTTCTAAAATTGAGAAGAAGCCCATGGTGGATCAAACCCCTAAGAAGCCAATCAAGGAGGTTAAGACTGAGAATGCAGGAAAGAAGAAGAAAACAAAAATAGGAAGATTGGGATAAGCAAGAGTAATAACTTTGTATTTATTACAGATGCTCCTAGGAAACAGTGTTAGAAATATGGCTCTACAAAACATCTAACTCACCTTTAGAAAAAAGGTTGTTGGTGAGCCAAGATTGGGAGCATGCAAATATAATGAAGCAAAGACTGAAGATCCCTAGTCCTTCTGTGAGAAGTTTTATTGCATTCCTTGCAACATGAAAGTGATGATAAGTTACCACAAGCTGAGAGTAGACCTCAAATAAGTCAACATTGGGTGTGCAACTAAAAGGGAACATGAAAATCAATCAATGAACACCATTTTTTCTGAATTAACTCATTCTAATTCAGCAAATTCTGTTAACAAGAAGAAAGTGCCCAACACTGCTTGTCACAGCCCAAAAATAAAACTAAAATATAATAACAGATAAATATAAAGTAATTACAAATGGCTGCTTACAACAAATCCAAGATCGCAAAAAGGTTCAGTGTTTGAACAGTCAAATACTAACAACTATTACAATTCTTACATAACTACCGGTCCTCACACAGACACCAACTATACTACCTGAGCTCTCACATAAGCCTCAACATCTCCAGTGGATTTACAAGCAGTCTGCTTGAATCTAACCATACTTTCTATCTGAAATAACATGAATAAATAGCAAGAAGTGAGCCAAACACTCAGCAAGATATATCATAAGACAGAAATTATCAGCATAGCAATTCATAATTCGAAATTGGGGTGAATGGCATCATTATTCAAGTCAAAATCATTTTTAACCAAATCATTGCTTAAAATGATTTTATGACGCTACGGATTACAGCCGGTGATCAGCGGAGAAGTAATCCCGAACCTCACCGGGTTCTGAAAAATTTTAATCGGGATCCCTAGACAGATTTGAAGACTAGTATAATAAGTGTAAAAGGGACTTGCGTCTTAGTCCAATCCACCAATCTCAAGAAAACATTTTTTTGTTTAAAAAGAAATTATCTTTTATAAAACTGATGCTAGAGAGAAATTACAAGGATTGTAGATGATAGAATTTAAATTATAAGTCAAGGATTGGAGTTATGGAACTCTTTTCAGAAATGAATTATCTTCTCACTAGCAGGGTCATCAATGATGAGTATCAATGGTTTAACAATTAAGAAAGAAAGTATTGAAAAAGAGCCATGACAATAATCAACAAAGGTAGGGATCTCAAATTTGAGTATAGTACATGGCACATGTCTAGTTACAAAGTTTGGGTATGATAATAAAAGGGTAATGAAGAAGCATGAAGTTGGATTATTGATATCTCAAGGTTTCAGTGGTATAGGGATATAGTATCAGATCAATAGTGGTTTTCTGATCACGGAAATTGAAATACTTGAGCTTATGAAGGTATTTTGGTTTGGTACAAGTAATCAGGGTATATCAATTATAGGTACTAAGTCAAGCTGGGGCAAGAAGTAGATACGCGAATGATCTTGATTAGTGCATAAAAAAACTTGGAACAATTGCGATAATTATAGGCATGACAAAATATTTATAAGAACTCAATTTAAGATTAAGGTACTTGTAACAATATATTTGGATGATGGAAATATCAATATCTTTAATCAAGCATACTATCAGTGTCCAAAAAGAATGGCTCGAAATCTTGCATAAAAATAGATTTGACAAGGGAGAGACACTTGCCTTAGGGAAGACTTTATCTAGAACTCGACTTGGCTTAGGAACAACCGGGATCACTACTCGACCTTGATGGCAAGCTTTCTATCTTCACTTGATCCTACACAATAATAATATCTCTCATTATAAAAGACTCTTATAAGTACAATCGACCCTAATGCTAATGCACAATTTGACTCCAAGTAGCACTTAGTGTCTTATTTCGCATAAGACCTCAAATCAACACATATTACTATATATTATTATTACACCTTGGAGCACATAATCACAGTTAAGTATATGCAATATATTATTTAGCCTTGGTGTATCATTGGGTGTTGAATGATCTCGCTCATCTAATCACCACCAATTAACTATCATAGTGCAACTTTACTAGTCTCAAAACCCGAAGTGCCTAAGCTTGGTAATCTAATTTATCTTGACCATACCTATGGCCTTACCTTATAATGACCTCTATCTACTTGTAAACACTAATGAATAACTAAGCCTCGCTCATAGGGTTCACAAAACTAATTGCTAAGTCATAGCGCTCTCATTTGCATTCTCTTGATGACACCTTGTGTGACTTAGGGTCTTTGACGCTCTTCTACTCTAGGTCTCTCTCCCAAAAATATCCTAATGTACTCTTAACACCTAAATATAACCTAAGCACTTGGAATGACACCAAGTTCTAACCTAGGCCTCCCTGGGCCTATCCTCAAAATTGACACAAATCTGTTTGGTGCCTCAAAAACTGCCCCGTTCTTGACTCACTTTTAACCATTGATTCTAACTCTAAACCAAAATATTTCAACTTGTAAACCTTCCCTAGACTTTCTAGTATCAGTACTAATTAAGGCCTAATGAGGGCCTACACATAACATCACTTTATGACCTCCAAACTACACCAAACCTAAACTGTCCCCTGTTTTGGCAGATTTAGTGTTTCCGCTTGTGCACTTCACTAAACGGTAGGTTTTCTTAAATATATTTCCCCTGAAATAAAATATATATCAAGTCCCAAATCTCTGTAGCTCAGGTCTACCAAGGACTAAGAAATGCTCATTCAACCTACAACTAGTGTGCAAATCTGGAAAATCAAAGTGTCCTACTCTAAACCCTTCCACCTTAACTCCCACTAAGCACTCAACCTTTAACCAAGCAACCCTACTGCACTAATACCCTCAACTAATGCCTCAACAAGTGTGGAGATCATTCATATCCTAGAGCACCTTCATGCAAATAAATTACCAAAAACAATACAAGTTAACAATCATCAAAATTTTGACTAAACAAGGGAGATTATTTCTTATAAATTCGACTTTTAACACTTAACCAACAATCATGATCATGCACACTAACTTACCTTAATTTTTTTTATCAAAACAACATGGTAACAACTCCTACTATGCACAAACAAATTCGAAATTCAAGGGTTTAACCATACATGCATGCTTTCAAATATACTAGAAAAAATATGATGGTTTTCAATCAAAATTTTATTATAAAACTAACATGCATGACTAGAAATAGCTATATCAAGAATAATCACTAACATGCAAAGAGTTTTATCAAGTTTCCTTTACAAAAATACATGTTACTAACACGTAGGTAATGTATCTCATGGAGAAACCCTTGGATTTACAAGAATCAAAGGTAATCTTTTGAGTAAGCCAAAACAAAAACATGCAACCATTAAATATCAACTTCTCAACATAAAATATTTGGGATGTGAATAAACTAAGCATAAAGAATGAGATTACACTAAAAGAAGGTGGAAAATTGGATGAAAAATGGAAGAAATGGGGGTGGGGGTGTTCGGCCGAGAGGAGAGGGAGGAGAGAAGAGAGAGAGGAGTGGAGTGGTGAGTTTGAGTGTTGAAGTGAGCTTAATCATTTATTTTTACTTTTATACACATGCAAGAGTGCGTGGACTTTGCTTTTACCATTTTACCCCTCTCCCACAAATAAACAAGATTTGCATACAAGGTTAATTTTGTAATTTGGCTAGTGGAGGAGTGGTTAGTGGGGTTGGAACTTCCAATTGTACCCTTGTCTTTGTATTGGGAATATAATGCATGCATGGGTAATGGACTAATTTACCAATTGATATTCAAATCAATTACAAGAATAAATTTTATAAATAAAAATATAAATCCATAAATTACAAGAGTGATATCATAAAATAGCTTAGAATTTTAGGAATTTTATAAGATCACTTTTGAAATTTAATGATAAAAATATTCTTAAAACGATTTTTCTTTAATAAAGAAATACACTTCATAAATCACATAAAAGAGCAAATAATACATTTCTTTCCTTCTAAATTCTTAAATAATTTAACACAATTATTATGCATCAATCCAATCATACAAGCACATATACATATAATTTTATAAATGACTTAATTACAATTATAAAATACTTAATTAAAGATTAAATGGAATATCGGTTGTAACATCCTCTTCCCTTAAAGGATTCTTTCCTCAGAATCTAAGAGAACATGTGAGGATACCGGGATCGCATTTCAGACTCTAGCTCCCATGTTGACTCTTCAACCTTGGGATTCCTCCAAAGCACTCTTACCAACCTTACTGACTTATTTCTAAGACTCTTTTCTTGCCAGTCGAGTATTTTAACAGGTTGCTCCATATAAGACAAATCTGCCTGAATTTCTATCGGTTCATTCTCTATCACATGATTGACATCCGAATTATACTTTTTAAGAAAAGAAACATGGAATAGATTATGAACATGCTGATATTGGGGAGGCAGAGCTAATTTGTAAGCCACCTTCCTGAATTGATTCAAAGTTTCAAAAGGACCTATATATCGAGGTGCTAGTTTCCCTTTCTTCACCTAGTCAACCCTTTCCATGGTGACACTTTCAACAATACAGCTTCGCCTATTTGAAAACTCACATCCTTCTGAGCAGGGTTTGCATACTTTCGTTTCCTATCTTGAGTATCAAGTAATCTTTTCTGAATCAGTTTGACTGTCTTTTTCATTTGTTGGACCAAATTCGGGACCTAGAATCTTTTCTTCTCCGACTTCATCCCAACTTGTTGGTGATCTGTATTTTCTTCCATATAAAGATTCTTGTGGCGGTGTGCCAATACTAGAGTGATGACTATTGTTGTAGAAGAATTTCACAAGTGGTAAATTATCGTCCCAAATTCCCGCAAAATCTATAGCACAACTTCGTAACATGTTTTCAGTTGTCTATATCATCCTTTCGCTTTGATCATCTATTTGTGGATGATATGCCATGACGTAACATGATTTCACGTACATAAATATTGATAGGGATAAATAAATCCTGATTACATAATTAGTTATTACAGTTTGGGCTCCAAGGCCCAATAAGAAGATGTATGACATTCAGACGAGAAAGGTTAACATGTTGATCAGGCCTGATGGACCAGATCAGGCCTGATGGGACAAAGAAGGCCCAAAAACCCTGATTATTTATTAATTTCGTAATTAATAAATAAGGGAGAAAAACAGCTATTAAGATAAGTCCTAGTGGGGATATAAATCCTTGTAGATTGGCCTCAAGGGGACCTAAAAGGATAAGGAATCAGTTTCCTATTATCTAGGACTCCAAAGTCTATTCTAATTATGAGACTTGCCCACCAAGTCTCCTATACCAAGTCCAATTCAAGGACTCCCAACATCTATATAAGGGGCCTCACCCCACAGATCAGAACTACGTTTTTTGACTTGATCCTTGGCAATCAGCAAGGTACGTAGGCATCTTGTTAAGGCAGATTGAGTTACGAAACACAAGAGCAGTCAAAATTGAGCCTTGAAGCTCACGTTCCTTAGTATTAAATACAGCAATTATATATATTAGTTTTTAATCCATAACATTTGGCGCCTTCTGTGGGAATCGACAACAACAACCATGGCGAAAACACGGAGAACAATTAGAGCTCTGGAGGAAGGAACACCATCAGGGACAACCCAGGTGATTTCGTCAACCGTGGAGATTCCTCCCCACTCAACTTATGTATCTAGTCAAGCGGAAGCCCAGATAGGGGCAACTCAACCTCAGCCACAAGGGACGACTCCCCCGACTATTCAAGGTACGAATCCTCAAGTTCAACAAGTACATGTACCTGTGAATTCTAGACCTGTCGGGTATGAATATTCAACTGTTGTTACTACTAACCCCTTATGGGAGGCCCCTTTACCCCGAGGTTGGAGGAAGTGGACATGCTGGGCGAAGTGAAGCACAAGGGCAATCGCCCCCCTATATACGAGGTTTGGCTCCTATCCCCGAGGATCGGGAATTTTCTGGTCCTTACACTGAGAGAGACTCTGAATCTTCGGATGATGAAGTGGCCCCAAGAAGGAGGCGTCCTGGCAAAGAGCCGATGGCCGATGGAAGACAACGCCCTCAAAGCACCCAAGAGGCGAATCCCCAAGAAGTGCAGGAAATGATCAGGGCTCATGAGGCTGAGATCCAAAGGCTGAGGCGTGACTTGGAAGCTCACCAGGCCACCAGACCCCAGATACCTCCTAGGGGGAGAATTCCTCCTCCTGTCATAGACCTGGATGGTCCAAGAACTGATCCAAGCAATCTCCTTCCCCTTGGAGATCCTGATGATCCTACTCCGCCCTTCACTGAAGAGATAATGAATGCCCATATCTCAAGGAAGTTTAAGATGCCAACTATCAAAGCCTATGATGGCATGGGAGATCCCGCTAATCATGTTAGGACATTCTCTAATGCACTGCTGCTGCAACCAGTGAATGACGCTATTAAGTGTCGGGCTTTCCCTCAAACCCTGTCGGGTATGGCTCAAAGGTGGTATAGTCGCTTGCCCCCAAACTCCATTGGGTCGTTCAGAGAGTTAAGTCAGGCTTTTATTAAGCAGTTCATCAGTGGGAGAGTCCATGAGAAAAGTTCAGCATCTCTTATGAGTATTGTGCAGGGAGCAAAGGAATCCCTGAGAGATTACCTGAATCGTTTCACAAAGGAGGCTTTAAAAGTCCCAGATCTTGATGATAAGGTAGCCATGATAGCACAGCAACAAGGAACTAGGGATGAGTTTTTCAAGATGTCCTTGGCCAAACGTCCCCCTGAAAACATGTTGCAGCTCCAGGAGAGGGCAGGGAAGTATATCAAGGTTGAAGAGAGCTTGAGGAAGACCGTAGTAAGTAATGAGCCCACTGGAGGCAAGAAGCGGAAAACTGATTTGGAGTATATTGCTAAGGACAAGTATCCTAGAACCAAACAAAATTCTGATTCAACCCCCAAGAAGGGAGGACCTGGGCAAAAATTCACTGAATACGCTAAGCTGAATGCTCCTAGAGGCCAGATTTTGATGGAGATCGAGAAAGATAGAGATATTCGTTGGCCTAAGCCCTTGAAGGCTGATCCCGCCAAGCTAGATAAGAGCAAGTATTACAGATTTCACAAAGATGTTGGCCATGACATAGATGAGCGTAGGCAATTGAAAGACAAAATTGAGTTTCTGATTCGAAAAAGAAGATTGAACAAGTATACTGGAGAAGGAGGGGATAGAAACAATAACGTGAGAAGGAACTTCGATGACCGAAGGAAAGATCAAGAAGATCAGGGGCGAAATCCCCAACCTAGGGGACCAGTGATAAATTCAATTTTCAGAGGACAACGTCCACAAGGGCCTGTGATCAACACAATTTTTGGAGGACCAACTGCTGCAGGGCTATCCAAGAACTCCAGGAAAGCGTATGCTCGAGAAGTTATGCATATTGTTGGGGAAGCCCCGAAGAGGGCTAGGACAGGAGTAACAATGTCTTTTGATGATTCTGATCTGGAGAGTGTAAAGTTTCCCCATGACGACCCGTTGGTCATAACCCCGATAATAGGGAACAACCCGGTAAGAAGGGTCATTGAGCTTCAGTGGACATTTTGCTCCATGATACCTTTTTAAGGATGGGGTATAATGACTCCCAATTGACCCCAACCGACATGCCGATATATGGATTCGCAGGAGTGGAATGCCCCGTAGAAGGAATAATCAAGTTACCCACAACCATAGGACAGGAACCAAGGCAAGCAACTCAGATATTGGACTTTGTGGTGGTGAAGGCTAGTTCGACCTACAACGCTATCATGGGAAGAACAGGGATACATGCCTTTAAGGCAGTCCCTTCCTCTTATCATTCAGTTATGAAATTTCCGAATCGAGATGGGATTGGAGAAGAAAGAGGAGATTAAAAAATGGCAAGAAGCTGTTATGTGGCCTCTTTGAGGGCAGATGGAGTCGGGGGGCAGGTTCTTCCTATTGAAGATATGGATGTTGAATCTATAACCTATTTGAGGGAAGCTTTTGAGGTCTTGAGGTACCACAAGATGATGTTGAATCCTACGAAGTGTGCTTTCGGAGTAGGATCTGGAAACTTCTTGGGATTGATGGTCTCAAAGAGAGGAATTGAGGCTAACCCCGATAAAATAAAGGCAACCTGGACATGGAACCACTAAAAACTGTTAAGGATGTTCAGAAGCTCACAGAAAGGGTTGCTGCGCTGGAACGATTCATCTCCAAGTCTGGAGACAAGTGCCTATCATTCTTTAAGTCATTAAAAAATATTAAGGACTTTGTATGGAGCGAAGAAAACCAGAAGGCTTTCGAAGAATTGAAGTAATATATGGCACATGCCCCGTTATTGGCCAAGCCAGTTTTGAATGAAGTTTTATTCTTGTACTTGGCTGTTTCAGAGAGTGCCTTGAGCGCAGTATTGGTTAAGGAGGAACTGAAAGTCCAAAAACCCGTATACTATGTCAGCAAAATTCTGCATGGTACGGAATTGAATTATTCAACTATTGAGAAATTTGCTCTAGCATTGGTAATGGCTTCGAGAAAGCTGCGTCCTTACTTTTAGGCTCATCAGATTGAGGTGCTAACAAATCAGCCACTGAGAAATATCATTCACAGTCCCAAGGCAAGTGGGAGATTGATTAAGTGGGCAATAGAGCTGGGAGAGTTCGATCTCAAGTATAAGCCGCGAATGGCAATAAAAGCCCAGGCGCTAGTTGACTTCGTGGTGGAGTGTACCATACCCAACCAAGAAGTCGGGGGGCAGGGAGATACCGCACCACAAGATAAGGGAGTCGATAATGGGGACAAAGAGAAGGATGACAAGGAGAAAGAATATTGGGTTCTCTATTTTGATGGAGCATCAAAAACAAACTCCAGTGGAGCAGGATTGGTTTTGCAAAGCCCTGATGGGTTCTTAATTGAGTATGCTATGAAGCTAGACTTCCCAACCACAAACAATGAGGTAGAATATGAAGCCCTGATAGCTGGCCTTGGCCTAGCTGGAACACTTAGAGTCAAAAACTTAAAGGTCCGTGGGGACTCGAAGCTGATCATATCCCAGGTAAAGGGAGAATTTGAGGCAAGGGATGATACGATGGCTAAGTATGTCCGCCTAGTAAGGGCTATGATGACCCAATTTAATGAATGCCATGTTGAGCACATTCCAAGGAAAGAAAATGCTAAGGCAGATGCGTTATCAAAGTTTGCTTCATCTGAGATAGAAGAAAGTTCAGGAAGTGTGTACTTCCATGTTTTGAAGACAAGAAGCATAGATGTTAAGCTTGTGGCTCCTATAGGCCTGGGGACGTCATGGATTGATCCTATTAAGGCTCACATTCAAACCGGTTGGTTGCCAAGCGATGCAACCGAAGCACAGAAGTTAGCTGTTCGGGCACTAAGGTACTCTTTGATCGATGGGATTTTGTACAAAAGATCTTTCGTGGTTCCCTACTTGAGGTGTCTCAGGCCCGATGAGGCACGCTTGGCTCTTGAAGAAGTGCATGAAGGTATTTATGGACAACACTTGGGAGGCAGGGCCTTGGCCCATAAGATAACCCGTTTAGGCTTCTATTGACCAGAAATGATGGCTGATGCCAAGGAATATGTGAAGAAGTGTGATCGCTGTCAGAAGCATGCACCAGTTGTTAGACAACCCCCCGAGATGCTGACCTCTATCAACTCGCCCATTACCTTTGCTATGTTGGGGATGGATATTCTAGGGTCTTTCCCTATGGCCACGACACAAAGGAAGTTTCTGATTGTAGCCATTGATTATTTCACCAAATGGATTGAAGCCAAACCCTTGGCCAAGATCACAACTAAGCAGGTTGTACAATTCCTGTGGGAAAACATTATGTGCCGATATGGAATTCCCCGTATCCTCGTCACTGACAATGGAACACAATTCAACAACGAGGAATTCAAGAAGTATTGTGAAGAAAATGAAATTAAGTTACAGTTCACCTCTGTGGCTCACCCACAAGCCAATGGGCAAGCGGAAGTAGCAAATCGAATAATCCTGGATGGACTAAAAAAGAGGATCGAGAAGTCAAGAAATAATTGGGTGGATGAGATACTTCCCATATTATGGGCCTATAGGACTACCTGTAGAGTCACGACAGGAGCAACTCCCTTCATGTTGGCATATGGGGCAGAAGCAGTAGTTCCCGTGGAGATATCACATTCCTCTCCAAGGATTCAGGCTTTCAATGCAGAAGAAAATGAAGAAGGGCAGAGGTTAGCCCTGGATCTAATCGATGAAGTGCGAGATGAGGCACATGCAAAGATAGTGGAATACCAGAAAAAAGCTACATTTTATTACAACCTAAGGGTTAAAGAAAGATTCTTCAAGCAAGGAGATTTGGTGTTAAGGAAAGTGGAAGCTTCTGGTATAGGACAGAAAGGGAAACTTGCCCCAAATTGGGAAGGGCCGTACAGAGTCAAGAGCGTTCAGGGTAGAGGAACCTACAAGCTGGAGACTATGGATGGTTTTGAAGTCCCGAGAACCTGGCATGCACAAAACCTGAAGGTTTACTACGTGTAAGATAGTCAAAGTATGATTCTCACTTATCATTATGACAAGTAGGTTTAAAAGCACCTTGAAGCTTTGCTTGCGTAGGATTTTATATTCCATTAAAATTTACATTGTCTAGCTATTATTGATTAGGGTCGAACCCATGCTATGTAAGGTTTTGGAAAACCAAACTTCATATTAAAGAGTTTGAAATTATTTCAACCTAAGGATGTTTAAAGTTCAAATGCATATTAAGTATTGGAAAGATAAAGTAGAAAGAGGCAAGTAAGGAAAGCAGCATATGAAATAACCCCGAAGGGTAACAAGTTCTGACATAAACAAAGTTCACATATTGTCTAAAAAGAAGATATACATAAAAAAAACTTAGGCCTCGGAAGGCTGGGATTCTTCGGAACCACTATCCGAAGTCTCCTCGGACGTCTCAGTCGTCCCCTCAGAAGTCCCCGTAGAGGTTCCATCAGAACCGCCTTCGGATGCTTTGGATGATGCGGGAGATACTAGATTCTGAGGCGCAGCCCTCAGAGGCTCTTCCACCCTGACCTTCTTCACAGCAGGCTCAGAATCTTCTTCGGAAGAAGTCTCCTCCTCCCCAGAGCTGGACTCGAGTTCTTTCCTCTTGTGGCCTGGGCTCCCTGAAGGGCCGTCTTTGATCAGATCAGCGAGCTTGTCAGTAACGCCCCCAAGCTCTGGAACTCGCACAGGGAAAGGAAAGGAGGACTGCTCGAGGACTTTTGGAAATTCATCTTGGATGGCCTCCACAGCAGCATCCCAGCCTTCTTTATAGCTAACTGGGTGTAGGAGGGCATCATGCTCCACCGTCAAGTCCTTGAACTCCTGAGTGTCCATCCAGCCGTCAAAGGCTTTATCCTTCTGAGCCTTCAGGATAAGATTTTCAGCCCGGGCCATTTCCAGGTCAGAAGTGGAAGAGGCAAGTTGAGCTTCAAGGGCCTCTATTCTCTGGTTGGCCTCCTCCAACTTCTTGTTAGCATCCTCCAGGCCAACCTTCCAAGCCTTGGCTTGGTGAATCGCCCCTTGGAAGTGGGCGTTAGCCTACAAGAGAAGCAGCAAAAGTATGAGAAAAGAAACATAAAATGGCAAGTATGAAGGGCAAAGGAAAAGGACGTACCGTCGCTAAAGCCTGGGCTCCGAAAAGCTCGTTTCCCTCTAAGTCCTGTTGAAGGACAAAGTCTTGATAGTCCACCGGGGAGATGGAATGCTTAGACCATTCCTTGGCAAGCGCCGTGCTGCCAACGATTGAATCCTTGCCCCGGATCCCCCAAGCAGGTTGAAAATAGGCCCCTGGCCTCTGCTTGGTGCGCAAAACCTGGCTGGGGCCTTCCTCGCTTGGTTCCATTGCTTGGAGGAGGAACTCATGGAAGCGATCACCAAGGTGCGGGTCTTTAAAGACCTTTCCAGCCCGCTTCATCCTGGTTGTCTCCAGGTCTTTAGGCTTGGTAGCCTCCTCAATCTTCTCAGCCACTGCAACAAGTGAGATAAGTAAGTTAAATAATCAGCGGAATAGAAAATGAAGGAAATAAAAAAGAGATATAAGGAAGGAAACTTACTTTTCTTAGGGACGGGAGATAGCCCGCGTTCTACCAGGACGGTCTCCCGGATAAGGTCCCAAGAATGGGAAGTCCCATTATCTTGCGTAAGGAGGTTGAAAGCTCTAGCCTCCTCCTCAGACAAAGTTATATCATTTGGGCTCCCATCGACGGCAAGCCCAAAGGACGATCGAAATAGGGTGCCCCAATCTCCACCCTCCCAAATGATGAACAAAAAATCTTTCTTCCACCCCAAGTTGTTGTCAGGGATGGACTTCCCGTTCACAATGTGGGGAATAGTAGGGCACTGGTTTAGAGAAACCCAACCCGGACTTTTGTCAGGGCTGTTTTTGAACTGGAAAATCTTTCTGAAAATGGCAACGGAAGTGGGGACATTGTGCTTGGCACATTGTGACAGATAGCACAGAATAAGCCTCCAAGAATTAGGGGGAGTTGGTAAGGGCTGATGCCCACATCAGCCAGTAAAAGAGGAATGAACGGATGAAAAGGGAGTCTGATACCTACCATTAGAGTATCCCTATAGACGCATAATGCGTCCTTCTTCCACTGGCAGGCCCTATTGGCTGGACCTGCAAGAACCAGCTTGAAAGGTTCCTTGATTTTGAAGCAGCTGCTCAACTTTTTCATCTCCTTGGGATCCCGCAAAGCACTAATATGATCGTACGCGTCCAGATGCGCGTCAGACGGGTACTCGTCCCCTCGAGTGTTGATCATGTCGATTAAGGAAGTGTACCTCGATCGAATAGGAAATTCATTGGACTTTCTAGCCACGTTCATCTTGGCCAAGCGAGTCATTTTCTTGTCAGCCATCTGAAAAAAAGGCACATAGACAGGTTATCTTAAAAGGGCACACAATGGAAAAATAGACACAAGAAGTAAAGGGAGGGATTTTACCTGAAGAAGCGCTCCTAGAAAAGGCTTTGAGCTCCGACTTGCTGTTATTGCTCTGTGAATCTTAGCAGGAGGAGAAAGAAGAAAAACTTAGAAATGAGAAAGTGAACAGTAGTAGCCTCTCCTCACTCCTTTATATAAGAGGAAAATGGAAGTTGAAGGGACAAAAGCCCATTAAGGATAGAGGCCCAAAGAAAAAAAGCCCAGAAAAAAGAATATTCCAGAATATTCCAAGGAATTCTAGAGAATTCCAAATCAATAGAGAGGCCCAGTAAAATAAGGTCCAATAAAGAGGCCCAATAAGATTAAAGGCCCAATAAAGAGGCCCAGTAAAATAAGGCCCAATAAAGTGGCCCAGTAAAATAAGTCCCAATAAAGAAGGCTAGGCCCAAATCCAATTAGGACTTGGAAAATGCAATAACCTAAATTGTAGCCCTAAAAGTTGTAAGGCCCAATGAAGTTAGATAGTGGAAGACCAGAATTCAGGTCGAACTCCAGGTCGTGAATCCTGCCCGAAATCTTTCGAGCAGGCACCCGAAAATAACGGGTAAAAAAGACCAGAATTCAGGTCGAACTCCAGGTCGTGAATCCTACCCGAAATCTTTTGAGCAGGCAGCCGAAAATAACGGGTAAAAAAGACCAGGATTCAGGTCGAATTCCAGGTCGTGAATCCTGTCCAAAATTTTTCGACTAGACACACGAAAACAACGGGAATAACAGGACTGGATTGAGGTCGAAGCTTCGACCAGGAATGAGGTCGAAATGAACCAAGCATTTTTCAAGAATGGGGTTTAAAACCTAGACTAAAATCCAGGTCGAAAATCGACTAGGATCCTGGTCGAAAACCAGGTCGTGAATCCTAGTCGAAATCCTTCGACCAGGAAGCATAAGAAACAGAGAATTTTCGAACAGGATTCAGGTCGAAACATCGACTAGAATCCTGGTCGAAATCCTAGTCGAAAAGTTCAAGACCAAGAATTGAAAAAAGGGGTAAGTTTTCTACCTAGATCCAGGTCGCAAGTTTGACTAGGATCCTGGTCGAATTCCAGGTCGTGGATCCTAGTCGAACTCCTTCGACCAGGATTGCAAGGCTGACCCATATTTCGACTAGGATCCAGGTCGAAATTTCGACTAGGATCCTGGTCAAAAATGGGCTGAAAATCTGAAAAATCCCAGAAAAATAAGGATAAATTCCAGAAATTAAGGGAAAAATCCAGAAAATTAAGAAAACAATCCCGGAGTCAAGGGAAAAATTCCTGGAAATCAAGATAATTCCTGAATAAAGGGAATAAAAGTAAATCGTTGTAAACGTGTAGGTCGCTCCACACTTTACGCAAAACGATACCCAGTAAGGGAATAAATGAACTTAACCTTCGCGAAATCTTATACGGTTTCTCAAAAGTTGGGGGGAAAATGATAGGGATAAATAAATCCTGATTACATAATTAGTTATTACAGTTTGGGCTCCAAGGCCCAATAAGAAGATGTATGACATTCAGACCAGAAAGGTTAACATGTTGATCAGGCCTGATGGACCAGATCAGGCCTGATGGGACAAAGAACGCCCAAAAACCCTGATTATTTATTAATTTTGTAATTAATAAATAAGGGAGAAAAACAGTTATTAAGATAAGTCCTAGTGGGGATATAAATCCTTGTAGATTGGCCTCAAGGGGACCTAAAAGGATAAGGAATCAGTTTCCTACTATCTAGGACTCCAAAGTCCATTCTAATTATGAGACTTGCCCACCAAGTCTCCTATACCAAGTCCAATTCAAGGACTCCCAACATCTATATAAGGGGCTTCACTCCACAGATCAAAACTACATTTTTTGACTTGATCCTTGGCAATCAGCAAGGTACATAGGCATCTTGTTAAGGCAGATCGAGTCACGAAACACAAGAGCAGTCAAAATTGAGCCTTGAAGCTCACGTTCCTTAGTATTAAATACAGCAATTATATATATTAGTTTTTAATCCATAACAGATATGAACTAACCTATCCAATGAAGTCCTCTTGTTGATTGGTAGAAAATGCGCCGATTTTATAAGGCGATCAACTATAACTCATATGGCGTCGTGTTCGGATTTTGTTCGAGGTAATTCCACTAAAAAATCCATGGTAATATTTTCCCACTTCCATTCTGGAATCTTTAATGGCTGGATTAAATCGCTAAGTCTTTGGTGTTCCGTTTTTACCCGTTGACATGTATAGCATTTTGCGACCCATTGTGCAATTTCTCTTTTCATTTTTGGCCACCAAAACTTATTTCTCAAATCTTCGTACATTTTAGTGCTTCCCGGATGGATAGAAATTCTCGAGTTGTGGGCTTCTTCCAGTATCTCATTTTTCAGTTCAGTTATTGAGGAATCCAAAATTCTTGATGAAAACCTTAATATACCTTGTTTGTCTCTTTGCGTACATATTTCCTCTCCTATAAGTTGGTTATTCTCTTGACTTATCACTGCTTCTTTATATTTCCTTATCTTCTCTATCAGTTCTGGATGAAAGATCATAGCATGACAAATCTCTTATAACCTTCCGCACACACAAAGTTCTAATTCGAATCTTTAAATTTCGTCAGATAACTCCCTTGGCAACGTGATCATATTCATTCTTTCCTTTCTACTGAGAGTGTCAGCTACTACATTCGCATTCCCTGGATGGTAATATATCGAACATTCATAATCCTTGATTAGCTCCAACCATCTTTGTTGTCTAATGTTGAGTTCTTTCTGGGCAAATATATACTTCAAGCTCTTATGATCCGTGTAGATTTCACATTTCTCTCCGTATAAGTAGTGTCTCCATATCTTAAGTTCGAACACTATGGCGGCTAGTTCTAGACCATGAGTCGGATATATCAGTTCATGAGGTTTAAGCTGTCTGGATGCATAGGCAATTACCTTATTATGTTGCATTAGCACACAACCCAATCCTTTATGTGAAGCATCGCTATATATCATAAATTTTCCTTTTTCGTCTGGTAGTACCAACAATGGGGAGGTAACCAATTTCTGCTTCAACTCTTGGAAACTTCCTTCACATTCCTCATTCCATTCAAACTTGTGATTCTTTCTTGTCATCTTGGTCAGTGGCGTAGCAATCTTTGAGAAATCCTTCACAAATCTTCTGTAATACCCGACTAGTCCTAGAAAACTTCTTACTTCTGTAGGAGTCTTTGGTCTTTCCCAACTCATAACTGCTTTAATCTTTGTAGGGTCCACTCTAATTCCTTCACTTCCGATTACATGTCCCAAAAATTATACTTGTCGTAACCAAAACTTGCACTTTGAAAATTTAGTGTACAACTTCTCTTGTCTAAAAATTTCCAATGTTATCCATAAATGTTGCTCATGTTCTTCTTCTGACTTCGAATATATCAGAATGTCATCGATGAATACTACGACAAACTTGTCCAAATATTTCTCGAAACTTGATTCATTAGATCCATAAAAGTTGCAAGGGCGTTCGTTAACCCAAATAGCATTACTAAACTCATAATGTCAATATCTTATCCTGAATGCCATCTTTGGGGTATCCACTGGTTTGATCTTCAACTGATGGTATCCTGGCCTCAAATTAATCTTGGAGAAACATTTAGTTCCTTTAAGTTGGTAGAATAGATCGTCTATCCTTGGTAATGAATATCTGTTCTTAATCGTCAACTTGTTCAGCTCCCGATAATCTATACAGAGTCTCATACTTCTGTCCTTCTTCTTTACAAACAAAACTGACGCTCCCCATGGCGACGTACTTGACCTTATGACTCATTTTTCCAAAAGTTCTTCTAACTAACTCGCTAACTCCTTCATCTCTGTTGGTGCCATTCTGTATGGTGCCTTGGAAACAGGTTCGGCTCCTAGGGAAAGGTTAATCTCAAACTCAATCTGTCGGTCTGGCGGTAGTCCTGGTAGTTCTTCTAGAAACACATCTGGGAACTCTTTCACCACCGAAATCTCTTTTTTACTAGGTAATTCCTTTTCCGTATTCACTACATAATCTAGGAATGCCTCATAACCCTTCCTAAGTAACTTGCTAGCCTGGACAGCTGAAAGAAACATTTGTCCTTGTTTTTGACCTTTAAACATCACATTCTTCCCATTTCTTGTCCTTAAATAAACTCTCTTAGATCTAAAATCTATCTGAGCATTATTCTTCCCTAATCAATCCATCCCTAATATTATGTCAAACTCTCCTAGCTTGAAGAGTATCAAGTCAACTGAGAACTTCTGCCCGGAGATATCAATCACATACTCTGGGAATAATTGACTTACAGGTACCTTTTCTTGGTTAGCAATTACTATGTTCATTATTTCACTCATATTCTTCTTACCATAATTTATTCTACCAGCAAAAGTTTCTGATATAAAAGATCTTGTAGCTACTGAATCAATTAATACTTTAGCTTTAACATTCTTTATCGAAAGCTTACCTGCTATCACCTCTGAATTCGAAACAGCGTCCTTCATTTTCAAATTAAAAGTTCTTGCTGATGCTTCTGGAACTGGTTCAGATGGTGGAGGTAAAGCCAATACCTCGGCTGGTACAGTCGAACTGGTCATTGCTATGCTCATCATACTTCTGATTGGTCCTGCCGATTGGCACTCCCTAGCCATGTGTCTTGGCTTTCCATATTTGAAGCACGTAACTCCCGTCTTCTGAGCTTTACATTCATTTTCCAAGTGCCCCTTCTGATTGCATCGATAACAGGTCATGTTGATCTTATTGCAAATTCTCACATGCTTTTTTCCACTATGCTTGCATTCAACTCTTGGATGCCTGTTCTCACTTGCCTATCCTTGATTTTACTGATAGTTCCCCCTATTTTATTGCTTCTTATTTTCTTCTCCTTTGTTCTGTACATTCCATCCTTTTTGAATCCCAATTCTCTTCACATTCTTATCTGGCTGACTCCCTGATTCTGACCTTTCCCCCTGATGAAACACTTTCCTCTTCTTGTTATCTCTTTCCTTTTTAGATTTTACTCTGTTACTTTCAATCAAGGCCGCTTTCTGAACTACTCCTGCATATGTATCAATCTTAAACATTGATACCCTATCTCGGATCCAATATTCGAGCCCTTGTTGGAACCTTTGAGACTTCTCTTCTTCGGTACCCACATACTTGGTCACAAACCTCGATAATTCTGTAAAATTCTTCTCATATTCCAAGACTGTCATATTCCTTGCTTCAACTCTAGGAACTTCACTTCCATTTTCTTCTGTAGATACTTGGGATAATACTTCTTTAAAAACAGTTCCTTATATCTTGCCCATGTAACTGGTTGAACCTCTTCCAAAGGTTTAACTGAATCCCACCAATAAATTACTTCCCATTTTAGAAAATACGTGGTCTGTACAGTCTTTTGATCCTTCCCTAATCAAACCATCTCGAAAGATCTCTTCATTTCTCTTATCCAGGCGTTGGCAATAACTGGTTCAGTGGTATCATGGAAAGCTGGAGGGTTCACATTCTGAAAATCTTTAAAAGTGACAACTGGTTGAGGTGGTACTGGTGGGTCTGGGTGATTTTGGTGTTGATCATGATTCTCAGGGTTTCAAAATTATTGTTGTTGGAATTGTTGTTGAAGAGTTTGTTATTGTTGGGCAATTACATTGGTTTACTATTGCAGGGTTTCCAATATTCGAAGGATATTAGGGTCGATTGCAGTAGAAGTACTGGTTTGCTTCATCTTTTTAGATGGCATGATTATGAAATAAAAGGTTTAACAGAACAGTTATGATATGGCAATTATTTCAAAGTCAAGGTGTTACTAAGTTAAGGTGATCACATGCATTCAGATTTTTTGATTATTAGCAATAAAGGTGATGTACAATTCTAGATATAGAAATGAAAGCGATACTGAAATGAAATGATATTGCATTAATCATTAAAAGAAAGTTTAACTTATAACGCAACCAAATAAGGTTTGAATTTAAAGGTCAACAACATTATAGTTTTGAAAGGAAATAAGGAAACTACATAGTTCAAGAGATACAACAACATAAAGGATAACCAACTGGAAAGGAAATAGGAAATCTAGCTCCTAATTCGGCCTAACAGTCATCTTCCTAAGTCTCCTCGTTATCATCTCGAGCTATCCGGATCTCTTCCCACTGCTCCCCCCGAAGTTCCTTCACAATGCCCTAAAGTTCATCTACTACCATCAGGATGGTGTACTGACTTCTGCGGTCGCGGTGTGCTGGCATCTCCCTGAGCTTAGTGTTAACAAACTGCGTCAAGGACTCGAGTCTCACAATCAATTGTGCCTTAGGTTCCTCTCTAAGTCGTGAATCATCCAGAAAAGCTACATCCAGTTGCTCCATAAGTCGGTCGTACTTCCCTTGGAGCCTATCGAACTGAAGCCTCAAGTCAGCGTACACGGAGAAAGCAATAGTGTCGGATGGCGCTGAGGATGAGGATGAATGCATCCTTTGCTGAGAAATAATATATACGAAGGAAAATATTAGCAACTTACTCGAATAATATCTACTTACACTCTCGTATTTCCTATATGTAATATATATCCTATAACCTATATGGACTGTTCAGGGACTCAAAACCTTTGCTTTGATACCAAGACCTGTCACTGCCCGAAAATAAAACTAAAAGATAACAACTGATAAATATAAAGTTATTAAAAATAACTGCTTACAATAAATCTAAGATCACAAAAGGTTCAGTGTTTGAACAGTCCAACATTAACAACTAATACAACTCTTACATAACTATCGGTCCTCACATAGACGCCAACTATACTACCTGAGCTCTCACATAAGCCTCAGCATCTTCAGTGGACTTACGAGCCGTATGCTTGAATCTAACCATACATGCTAGCTGAAATAACATAAATAAATAACAAGAAGTGAGCCAAATGCTCAACAAAATATATCATAAGACAGAAATTATTATCATAGCAATTCATGATTTTTAATTGGGGTGGATGGCATCATTATTCAAGTCAAAATAATTTTTAACCAAATCATTGCTCAAAATCATTTTATGACGCTACAGATTATAGCCGGTGAACAACCACGAAATAATCCCGAACCTTGCCGGGTTCTAACAAATTTTAAACGGGATCCTTATGCAGCTTTTAAGCCTAGTTTAATAAGTGTGAAAGGGACTTGCGCTTTAGCCCAATCCATCAATCTTAAGAAAACATTCTTTTGTTTAAAAAACAATTATCTTTTATAAAACTGATGCCAAAGAGAAATTACAAGAATTCTAAATGATAAAATTTAAATTATAAGTCAAGTATTGGAGTTATAGAACTCTTATCAGAAATGAATTAACTTCTCACTAGCAGGGTCATCAATGATGAGTATCAATGGTTTAACAATTAAGAAAAAAAGTATTGAAAAAGAGCCATGACAATAATCAACAAAGGTAGGGATCTCAAATTTGAGTGTAGTACATGGCACATGTCTAGTTACAAAGTTTGGGTATGATAATAAAAGGGTAATGAAGAAGCATGAAGTTGGATTATTGATATCTCAAGCTTTTAGTGGTATAGGGATATAGTATCAGATCAATATTGGTTTTGTGATCACGAAAATTGAAATAATTGAGCTTACGAAAGTATTTTGTTATGGTACAGGAAATCAGGGTATATCAATTATAGGTACTAAGTCAAGCTGAGGCAAGACGTAGATAAGCGAATGATCTTGATTAGTGCATAAATAAACTTGGAACAATTATAATAATCATAGGCATGGCATAACATTTGTAAGAACTCAATTTAAGATTAAGGTACTTGCAACAATATATCTGGGTGACATCAATATCAATATCTTTAAGCAAGCATACTATCATTGTCCAAAAAGAATGGCTCGAAATATTGCATAAAAATAGATTTGACAAGGGAGAGACACTTGCCTTAGAAAAGGCTTTATCTAGAACTCGACTTGGCTTAGGAGCAACCGGGAGCACTACTCGACCTTGATGGCAATCATCCTATATTCACTTGATCCTACATAATAATAATAACTCTCAATACAAAAGACTCTTATAAGAATAATCGACCCTAATGCTAATGCACAATTCGACTCGAAGTAGCATTTAGTGTCTTATTTCGCATAAGACCTCAAATCAACTCACATTACTATATATTATTATTATTACATCTTGGAGCACATAATCACATTTAATTATATGTAATCTATTATTTAGCTTTGGTGCATCATTGGGTGTTGAATGATCTCACTCATCTAATCTCCACCAATTGACTATCATAGTGTAACTTTACTAGTCTCAAAACTCGAAGTGCCTAAGCTTGGTAATCCCATTTCTCTTGACCATACCTATGGCCTTACCTTCTACTGACCTTTATATACTTTTAAAAACTAACTCCTACCTAGGCCACGCTCATAGGGTTCACAAAACTAATTGCTAAGTCATAGCGCTCTCATTTACATTCTCTCGGTGACACCTTGTATGACTTAGGGTCTTTGACACTCTTTTACTCTAGGTCTTCCTCCCAAAACTATTATAATGGACTCTTAATACCTAAATATAAATTATGCACTTGTAATGACACTAAGGTCTAACCTAGGCCTTCCTAGGCCTATCCTCAAAGTTAACACAAATCTGTTTGGTGCCTTAAAAATGCCCTATTTTTTACTCACTTTTAACCATTGATTCTAAATTTAAACAAAAATATTTAGACTTGCAAACCTTCCCTAGACTTCCTAGTATCAGTAATAATTAAGGCCTAATAAGGGCCTACACATAACATCAGTTTATGACCTCCAAACTACACCAAACCTAAATTGTCCCATGTTTTGGCAGATTTAGCGTTTTCTCTTATGCACCTCACTAAATGATAGGTTTTCTTAAATCTATTTCCCCTGGAATCAAATATATATAAAGTCCCAACTCTTTGTAGCTCGGGCCTACAAGGCCTAAGAAATGCCCATTCAAAACTTACCTACAACTAGTGTGCAAATCTGGAAAATCGAAGTGTCCTACTCTAAACCCTTCCACCTTAACTCCCACTTTAAAACCAACCACTCAACCTTTAACCAAGCAACCCTACTGCACTAATACCCTCAACTAATGCCTCAACAAGTATGGATATCATTCGTATCCTAGTGCACCTTCATGCAAATAAATTACCAAAAACCATGCAAGTTAACAATCATCAAAATTTTGACTAAACAAGGGAGAATATTTCTTATAAATTCGACTTTTAACACTTAACCAACAATCATGATTATGCACATTAACTTACCTTAGATATTTTTTAGCAAAACAACATGGTAACAACTCCTACTATGCACAAACAAATTAAAGCTTTAACCATACATGCATGCTTTCGAATATACTAGTAAAAATATCATGGGTTTTCATCAAAATTTCATTATAAAACTAACAAGCAAGACTAGAAATAGATATATCAAGAATGATCACTAACATGCAAAGATTTTTATCAAGTTTCCTTTACAAAAATACATGTTACTAACACATAGGTAATGTATCTCATGGAGAAACCCTTGTTTAATATCCCACAATTTTTAAAATTAGCTTAATAATAGAATAATAGAATAAAAAATATTAAAATTAGATAAGGACTAGGATTTAAAATTAAATTAGAGTAATGGGTCAAAAATTTGGATCAGATTCTAATATGGGTAGCTTGTAGGTTAAGAAACATGATTTTGTATCGTTATAAATACATCCTATTCGTCTTCTTCATTTTTATTCATAAAATTCGTGGGGCTTTTGTACATAAAAATCAGCAGTTTTGTAAAATTCGTAGAAAATTCACCGTAAGTCAAAATTTATTGATCTTAGACTTCTCGGAAAGGTCTTTTCGTTTTCTACAACTTTTGTGTTTCGTGTTTTTCAAGAAAATATCGTTTAGAGGATCAAAAAAGATAAACACGGATCTGATTAGAATTGGAATCGCAGAGAAGATCGAGATTTTAGATGTGCCGTATTAGATGGGTTGCTAAGGATTGTATGTGTTTTCAAATATGAATTATATGTTTTCTTGATTGAGGCAAATCACTTTTCCTTGCTCCGTATTACTTATTTGCTTACGTATTTTGTAAGTGACTATCCATTGCTTTGTATTATTGTGTGATATTTGTTTGATTGCATGTTCTGAATATGTATGTAATTGTTCATTGCTCCGTATTTATTGTGTAACGTTCCATATTATGTGTGATTAATAAGATAACAAATTTTTAAAAATCCCCAGTCTTAGTCATGTAAAAGAATTAGAACCTGATCACTGGGTAGTGTGATACATAGAACTTAGAATTAGTTTGCGCATGTTCCGGAACACATCGATACCTTGTCAAGCTTCAGTTTAACTTGACAAGGGACGTAAACTAGCCTCTCATCGAATAAGAATTAGAACCCGGTCACTTGGGAAGTGTGACATAAAGTATAAGATGCCGGCCACTAGTAAAGTGTGGCATAAGGTGTGATTTAGGATTGTGGGACTAAAGATAAGAATTTGTTATTAAGATTTATTGATTGATTAAGAACTTTGATGACATGGATTATAGAATATGTTGTGCGCTTTGTTTTGATAATTGTTGTGGGATATATCGTGTGAATCTTATGCTAATTATAATCGAATATTTGTGTGATTCTTTGTGATTTGTTAATGTGTTATATGTATAAAGTGTGTTTTCGAAAAATTAAAACTATTATTTTGAGCCGTTGGACGGTAGTTGCTTGTTGGGTTTCGCCGCTCATCCTTTTAATATCTCAGGTTTCGTCTAAGAGTTCAAGTTGGATAGAATTGGAGTTCGAGGATTTAGAATTGGAGTAGATTGACTTTTGGACTTCCACTTTTAGCTGCACATTTGTAATAATCATCTTTGTAATAGAATTTTGGATCAATAAATTATATTTGTTTTATTTTCGGTTTAGAATTAATGGTCCAAAAATGTGGGCTTGTCTCAGTTGGTATCAAGAGCAGACTGTCCTTCAGAATGTGTTAGGTATGGGACTAGTACATTCCCTAGGATTCGATCTTGTCGACCATAGTTTGCCCTATAGGATATTAGAGGTGGTAGATGTACAAGACTGTTATGAATTTGGGGACCAAATTATTTTTAAGGAGGGTAGTATGTAACATCCCGTAATATTTAGAATTAGATTATTAATAGAATAATAGAATAAATATATTAAAATTAGATAAGGACTAGGATTTAAAATTGAATTAGAGTAATGTGCCTAAAATTTGGATCTGATTCTAATACGGGTAACTTGTAGGTTTAGAAACAGGATTTTGTATTGTTATAAATACATCCTATGTGTCTTCGGTTTTAATCATAAAATTCGTATGGTTTTTGTACATAAAAACCAACAGTCTTGTAAAATTTGTAGGAAATTCATCGTAAGTCAAAATTTATCGATCTTGGACTTTTCGGAAAGGTCTTTTCGCTCTCTACAACTTTTGTGTTTCGAATTTTTCAAGAAAACATCTTTTAGAGGGTCAAAAAGGATAAACAAGGATCTGATCAGAATTGGAATCGCGGAGAAGATTGAGATTTTAGATGTGCCGTATTTGATGGGTTGCTAAGGATTATATGTGTGCTCAAATGTTAATTATATGTTTTCATGATTGAGGCAAGCAATTTTTCGTTGCTTCGTATTACTTATTTGCTTACGTATTCTGTAAGTGACTATCCGTTGCTCCGTATTATTGTGTGATATTTATTTGATTGCATGTTCTGAATATGTATGTAACTGTTCGTTGCTCCGTATTTATTATGTAACGTTCCATATTATGTGTGATTAATAAGATAACAAATTTTCAAAAATCCCCAGTCATAGTCATGTAAAATAATTAGATCCCGATCACGGGGTAGTGTGATACATAGAACTTAGAACTAGTTTGTGGATATTCCGGAACACATCAATACCTTGTCAAGCTTCGGTTTCACTTGACAAGGGACATAAGATAGCCCCTCATCGAATAAGAATTAGAACTTGGTCACTTGGGAAGTGTGATATAAAGTATAAGATGCCGGTCACTGGCAAAGTGTGACATAAGGTGTGATATAAGACTTTGGGACTAAAGATAATAATTTATTATTAAGATTTATTGATTGATTAAGAACTTTGATGACATGGATTATAGAATATGTTGTGCGCTTTGTTTTGATAATTATTGTAGGATATATCATTTGAATCTTATGCTAATTGTTATCGAATATTTGTGTGATTCTTTATGATATATTAATGTGTTATATGTATAAAGTGTGTTTTCAAAAAATTAAAAATAATATTTTGAGATGTTGGACGATAGTTGCTTGCTGGGCTTCGCCGCTCATCCTTTTAATATTTCAGGTTTCGTCTAAGAGTTCAAGTTGGAAAGCATTGGAGTTCGAGGACTTAGAATTGGAGTAGATTGGCTTTTGGACTCCCGCTTTTTGCCGCACATTTGTAATAATCATCTTTATAATAGAATTTTGGATCAATAAATTGTATTTTTTTAATTTTGGTTTCGAATTAATGGTCCAGAACTGCGGGCTATTACACCTTGGATTCAAAAAAATTAAAGGTGTTCTCTTGAGTTTAAGCAAAAACACAGACATGCAACCATTAAACATCAACTTCTCAACATAAAATCTTTGGGAATTGAATAAACTAAGCATAGGGAGTGAGATTACACTAAAAGAAGGTGGAAAATTGGATAAAAAATGGAAGAAATGGGGGGTGGGGGGTGTTCGGCCGAGAGGAGAGGGAGGAGAGAAGAGAGAGTGGATTGGAGTGGTGAGTTTGAGTGTTGGAGTGAGCTTAATCATTCCTTTTTACTTTTATACACATGCAAGAGTGAGTGGACTTTGGATTTACCAATTTACCCCTCTCTCACTTATAAACAAGATTTGCATGCAAGGTTAATTGAGTAATTTGGCTAGTGGAGGAGTGTTTAGTGGGGTTGGAAATTCCAATTGTACCCTTGTCTTTGTATTGGGTGTAGAATGCATGCATGGGTAATGGAGTAATTTACTAATTAATATTCAAATCAATTACAAGAATAAATTTTATAAACAAAAATATAAATCCATAAATTACAAGAGTGGTATCATAAAATAGCTTAGAATTTCAGAAATTTTATAAGATCACTTTTGAAATTTAATGATAAAAATATTTTTAAAATGATTTTTTTTTAATAAAGAAATACACTTTATAAATCACATAAAAGAGCAAATAATACATTTCTTGCCTGCTGAATTCTTAAATAATCTAACACAATTATTATGCATCAATCCAATCATACAAGCACATATCCATATAATTTTATAAATGACTCAATTACAATTATAAAATACTCAATTAAAGATTAAACGGAATACCGATTGTAACACTGTTTGGGTAGCTAAACACACTTAATCCTCATTGTATGCAGAAAAAATGAAGATAGTCATATGGATCATAGACAGTGGATGCTCAAGACATATGACAGGTGATAAGGCCCTGCTATCACAGTTTGAGGAGATGGCTGGCCCATTAGTGACTTCTGGAGACAACAAAAAAGGTTTCACAATGGGATATGACAAGTTAATTTCTGGAAATATTGTCATTGAAGATGTAGCACTAGTTGCTGGTTTGGAAGTGAATCTCCTAAGTGTCAGTCAATTCACAGATAGAGGAGTCAATGTTGCATTTGACAAAGGAGAATGCTTAATCATCAGGAAAAGACTAGTGAAGTTGCTCAGAAAGGAGTAAGACAGGGAAGTCTATTTATTGCAGATTTATACTCAGCAAATGAGGAAGGAATTTGTTGCTTCTACATTAAGGCTTCTGTAGAGCAAAGCAATCAGTGGCATAAAAAGCTCTCTAATCTGAATTACAGGGCAATTAACACCCTGTTGAAAAAGGAGTTTGTGAGAGACATGCCGAATCTGGAGTTTGCTCAAAATGAAGTTTGTGAGGCTTGTCAAAAAGGCAAAATAAAGAAGTCAAGTCATAAGAGTAAAACTGTGAATTCCATAAGTGCACCTTTGTAATTTATTCACATGGACTTATTTGGACCATATAATGTATTATCAATTTCAAGGAAAAATATGCACTTGTGATGGTGGATGACTACTCAAGGTACACATGGGTAGAATTTATGCATTCTAAGAACGAAACTCCACACATCATAATTGAACACATTAAGAAGATTGAGAAGTAGGTTGAAGATCAGAATAGTGTGAAGAGATTGAAGAGTGACAATGGAACATAATTCAAAAATGTAACCTTAACTGAATTTTGCAAAGATAAGGGCATTGTTTAAGAATTCTCAGCTGCTAGAACACCTCAGCAAAATGGGGTAGTTGAGAGAAATAATAGAAGAATAGTAGAGGCTGCTAGAACAATGCTGCAGATGCCAAATTGCCAACAAGTTTTTGGGAAGAAGCTGTCAACACTGCAAGCTATACTCAAAACAGATATCTCATTAACAAGAATCTTGGCAAATCACCCTACTCAGTCTTATCTAAAATAAATCCAACTGTGAAGCATCTTCATGTGTTTGGAAGCAAGTGTTATATTTTGAAAGACAACTCTGAATATGTTGGAAAATTTGACACTAAGGTTTTTGAAGCAATTTTCTGGGATATTCATTAGAAAGATCTGACTACAAAGTCTATGTGCTTGAACAGAAGAAAATTATGGAAAGTACATATGTGACTTTTGATGATGACAAGTGTCCTGGTTTGGAATGCCTTGATGAAAATGAAGTCGAGGCCTTTAAATTTGAAAATCTCTACATTGATAGTGATTCTGAAGATGAAGCTCAAGTCAACAGAATAGATGAAGAGTCAACTGGACAAGTGAATCATGAGAATGAAAGCTCATTTCAAACACCTAAATTTGATAGCACAAACTCAGGGGATAAAGAGGAAAAAATTATACAAGTCATGCCGATGATGATGAAGATGCATAGAACTCAAGTCAACAAACTCACACCAGGAAATGGGACGGGAGTCACACAAAAGAAGCAATAATTGATGATCCAAATGCTGGAGTGAGGACTAGAAGTGCAACTGCTAATGAATGTCTAGATGCAACCTTTATTTTATAAATTGAGCCTAAGAAAATTGAGGAAGCTCTACTTGATCCTGATTGGATATCTACTATGCAAGAGGAGCTTAATCAGTTTGAAAGAAACGAAGTTTGAGAGTTAGTTCCTGCACCAAAGAACAGAAGTGTAATTGGAACAAAGTGGGTGTTCAGGAACAAAATGGATGAAAATGGGATTGTCACTAGAAACAAAGCAAGGTTGGTTGTAAAAGGCTACTCACAGGAGGAAGGAATTTATTATGATGAAATTTTTGTTTCAGTTGCAAGACTTGAAGCAATAAGTTTCTTTCTTGTATTTGATGCACACTCAAATTTTAAGGTATATCAAATGGATGTAAAGAGTGCATTCTTTAATTGTGAGTTGGAAGAAGATGTATATGTACAACAACCACCTGGCTTTGAAAATCCAGAATTTCCAAACTTTGTGTACAAATTACTCAAGGCTCTATATGGATTAAAATAAGCACCTAGAGTATGGTATGATAAATTGTCAGAATTTTTGCTTAAATATGGATTCACTAGAGGTACAATTGATAAGATTCTTTTCTAAAAACAACATAGTGGTGATATGATCCTAGTTCAGATCGATGTGGATGATATCATTTTTGGTTCTACTAATGAAAAGCTATGTCAAAGATTCTCAAAACTCATGCAGAGTGAATATGAAATGAGTATGATGGGAGAATTAAGTTACTTTCTTGGACTTCAAATCAGTCAAAGAAGTGATGGAATCTTCATTAGCCAAACCAAATATGTTAAAGATTTATTGAAGAAGTTTGGTATGGTTGATTGTTCACCTGCATCAACACCTATGTCTACATCTACAAAGTTGGATGAGGATAAGAAAGGAAAAGTGTAGACATTTCAGGTTATAGAGGAATGATTGGATCTTTGCTGTATTTGACTGCTAGTAGCACAGACATTATGTTTGCAACATGTTTGTGTGCATGATTTCAAGCCAATCCAAAAGAATCACATTTGATGGTTGTGAAAAGGATTTTTAGATACTTGAAGGAAACTCCAAACTTGGGATTATGGTATCCTAAGGGAACAAGATTTGAAGCTGTTGGATACACAGATGCAGATTTTGCTGGATGCAGGGTTGACAGAAAGAGTACTAGTGGAAGCTGTCAATTTTTTGGACAAAGATTTGTATCCTGGTATAGCAAGAAACAACAATCTTTGTCAACTTCCATAGCCGAGGATAAATACATAGTTGTTGGAAGTTATTGTGCTCAAGTGCCTTGAATTAGAAATCAGCTAATGGATTATGGCCTAGTGTTACATAAAATTCCAATTATGTGTGACAATACTAGTGCTAAATCCATTGTGGCTAATCCAGTTAATCATTCTAGAATAAAGCACATTGATGTAAGGTGCCATTTTATTAGAGAACATGCTGCAAATGGTACCATTGAGCTCATTTTTGTTCCAACTGAAAAACAGTTAGCTGACATTTTTACTAAACCTTTGGATGAAGCATCTTTCACTAGGCTCGTTGGTGAAATTGGAATGCTAAATTCTTCATTCTAAAGGCAAGAACTCAACTAATTTTTTGCGGTAGGTTGATTTATTATAAATCAAAATTCAATTGATTTAATTGGAAATTAACTGAAATATGAGTTATAAATATTTCAGAAATCTCTGTATATTTATTTTTCAAAATTCAAAATTTAGCTTGGATGTAAGAACTGGGAAATTACGCTTGTATTATATCGTAATAAAGATAAATTGTGTGCTATATTATGTCATTTATGTGTAATTAAGTATAAAACCCTAACTGCTATATGTTATGTGTATTCCGTATTGTTAGGTTATTTTCCGGGTATTTTTCGGATATTTTATTTTGTAATAAAAGCTTTCGTATTAAAAGTTATGCGACCCGAACTATGTTTTAATAGCTGTTATTTCAAATAAAATAATTGGTCTTATTTTTCCTAGAACGACTTATACCATCGCGTTATTCTAAACATCTAGATACTTTATAATTTTTTTGTTTCGCGAAAAATGACTTTTCCGGGCCCCATTGGGTGTTAAAAACCTCAATGCCAAAAATTTCCAAAAATTGTGTATAATTAAAAAATGAAAAGAAATGGTATGAATGAAACTCCTATAATTTTATAAAAATAAAATGGGATTTAATATTTAAAAATTAAAATTTAATACTATAAAATTATAAAATTAGGGGCCAATTAATTTTAAAAGATGTATAATTAGGGCCTTAATTTTAATTAGGAGTATTATTTTACCTACTATAAATAACCTAATTTTTATTTAATTATTATTAGTTAATAATTAAAAATCAGAAAAATACACAAATTCTCTGAAATTCGGGCCGGGTTTGTCAGAATCGGGTCGAATATTAAACCGTGATTTCAAGCTGATTTCTGCACCAAATCAAGTAATTCAAGTATCCAAATCAAAGGTTTTGATCTGTTATTTCTGTTTTTACCATCAATTTCATGTTTTAATTCGTTATTTTTGATTTTCGATTTTTAGGGTTTTGTTCAATTTGGGTCTTTTTGATTCTAGGGTTATTAGGATGATTTGATGATTGATATAGTTTTATCTGATGATTTCTGATCGATTCATGGTATTTAATTGAACAAATGATTCCTGTTTAGTAATATTCGATTCCCAGGGTCTATGTCCAATTTTGATTTGATCGTTTTTGATTTTAGAAGAAGCTGAGGTTGTTTAGAGGTTAGGGGTTTGATTATAGGTGATATAAGCTATTAATCTCGAGTTTTTATGTACGATCTTGTGATTTCCATGTTTCGCCGGAGGTGGAGTTGATTTGATCGGAGAAGTTGATCTGAGGGTTATTCCGTGATGTTTTTGCCAGAGTTAGATTGCCAGAACGATTTGGAACTGAAACCAACTTAAAAACGAACCAAACGGTTACGTTTTTGGCCTGAAAAAGGGTTTCCGGAAGTACAACCGGTCACCGGAATCTGAAAAATTTCTGGCAAGTTCTTGGTGACCCGGTTTGTTCTTCTAGACCCGATTTCAACCCGAATTATAACCCAATTTTGATCCGTTTTTGTCAGATATCCTGTCTTGACAAATGTTTCTGAATTTTATTTTTACTTTTTATTTTTATTAATTATAAAATCAGTTTTTATTTATTTTATAAATTGATTAATTAATTAATTAATTTATATTATAAATAATTATGAATTATTTTCCAAAAGTCAGAATTACTTATTTTTCTAATTATTTATTAATTATTTAAAAATGTTTAATTATTTTGATAATTAATCAAATAATTTTCAATAAATCATAATAAATTCATTTTAATTCCAAAAATTATGGAAAATCATTTTTAATTCTGATTTCTCTCAAATAATTATTTAAAAATATTTTTAGGGTTCAATAATTAGGAATAATTATTTATATTGAATAATAAATTGATTTATCCGTATTTATTGAATAATAATTTAACCGTTTATCCGATTTGAGCGAAATGAAAGCCCTTCGACTCAGAAAAATGATCTGTTTTCATTAAAAATAGTTTTAAATCTTAATTTCTTTTAGAAGCGAGACCACTTACGATATTTATTTACCTATAAGCCTTATTACGTATAGAGACGAGTCCAATAAATTCCGAAAAATAGGAAACAAGTAAGATATTACTTAGTAAGGTGAATAGCGAGTCGATTTTGATTCTAAAAATTATTTTAAACCTAAAAATGATATGTGACTTATGTGTTATGTGAATAGTGTTGTACGTATGAAACCAAAATGGGTGTTGCACTTATGACACAAAAGACAAAAATCTAATAGATTATAAAAAGATAGCTTCTTTGAAAACTACATGAAAGCTTAATAGAAAAGGACAAAATAGATGTAAGAGAAAAACTGAAAATGAAAATGGAAGAAGATGTAAAAAAGAATGAAGACAACCTTGAAATAATTCAAAGAATAGCAGGTAAAACCCCTACTTATAATATCGATATTAATCAACATACTGAATCTTGTAGAATTAGTATAAATATAATTAATAAAAAAGAAGATACGATTAAGGTATTAAGAGACCTGTTAGAAAAAAGAGATGAAAAACTAAGAAAATATGAGGAAGAAATTTTAAAATTAAAACAAGAAAAAATAAATATAAAAATTAGTAAAACCGCAGTATTAAATAAACAAAAAGATGTCATAGAAGAACAATATAGACTAATTGAAGACTTGGTAGAAAAAAATGAACAACAATATTAGAGATACCTCAAAATCTTATTTCGTAATAAAAAATACTACAAAAAATAAAGTTAAAAGGAGATTTACAAAAATAAAAGATTACGAAAACTTGATAGATATAATAACATTTAGAATGAAATACCTGTTACGAATATATTGTGAACCTGATGATAAGTCAAACAAAATTGTTATTCCCTAACAGTACAACAAGAATTATAAAAGAAGGGGGGGGGTTGAATGTAATTCTGGCTTCTTTTTAAGATTTTCGAAAACTGGTTCTAGCTCAATAATATATATGTGTTTGATTTGCAAAGTGCGCAATGAAAGGATTATATAAATTCAAACATAAGTAATAAAAACACAAGTTTTTAAAACTTTTTGGTAGATTTAAATGTATCCACCATATATATATATATATATATATATATATATATATATATATATCGAGAGAACTCTGTGTAGCTCAAATAAGCTCACAGCTGCTTACAAGTATGAACAACTAAAACTTGCAGAGAAATGCTAAATGATACAGCTTACAAATGTTTCTCTGAGAATGTAATTTCTTAGTCTTGTTCATTGTTGTTCTACTTGCTGCACTTGGTTTATATATCACCAAGTTTACATAGCAAAAAGATAAGATAATAAAACAAAACTATCAAGTCTAACTCTATGCTACTTCATTACTCTATTCCAGCATCTTTGAAAACCTTCATAGCTTGCATGAAAATGGTAATGCTTCTTTGTTCTCATTTTCCTACTAAACAGGCTGCCACATTCCTTTTGCAAACACTCGACGCATGTGACTGTATTGTCACTGTCAACAAATATTTGAATTGATCATCCGTCAGGTACATGCTTGTTATCCGCCGGGTTGCCTTGTTGATCATCTGTCGGGTAGCTTTGTTGATCATTCGTAGGGTAGCCATTTATCACTTGACTCTATTTCATTTGTGCAGAATTACAAGACATCTTATATTTACATTTAATCAATCTATTCTGCACATCTACTAGCAGTCTATATGATTCATAAACTACTACAAAATCTATACAAAGTTGTTTGCAGAAATGTGCTACATGACTTATTATTACATAAGCTACTCACCCGATGGATATCAATTAGTCATCCGTCGGGACTATATTGAATCATCCGTTGGGACTATAATTGATTATCCGTCGGGTGCTACAAAATTCACTAAGTTAAATCTACTAAGATGTTTTGTTTAGCTTATCATCAAGTACATAATATATTCCTAACAATCTCCCCCAATTTTTGTCTACTGGAATTGTATCTATAAATTAAGAGAAACTTGATGATAACAAAACATCCTAAAGATACAGTTTAAAAAATAGTAGATAGAACTGATAAGTGCTACAATATTGCTGAAAATTGAACAATGCAAAGTACACAAAGAAATTGCTCACAATTGTTGTCAAGATGCTCCTCTAGTCTGAGCAGATAGATCTATTTTCTTGATTTTTTGGATTTCTTCCCAAGCCTTCCGTAGTTTTCTTCAATTTGATTCTGAAGTTGTATGTGGAATTCTAGTTCATCAGCTTCCGAGAGATTTAGCATTTCCTGCATTTCCAAAAGAGTCTCATTGCTAGAGATACTGAATTGGTCCTCCAATCTGAAGAATCTTCTGACACCTTTGTCATCCATGAACTCCATCTGCCAATAGGGCCTTAGATGCACTGCCTTTCTTGTAAAGGGAATGGATAGAGTTTTTGGAAGTTCATCTTTGGCTCTAATACTCCTTAGTTCTTCAATCCTCTTTAGAACTGTTCTTCTTACAGTCACATTGTATCCAAAGTTCTTCTTGAAGGATGAGTAGACTTTAATCAGAGCAGATTGGCTTTCTTGGAGAATCCTGTGAAGAGGACATGTCATCTCTTTCCCTCCCTTGTATTTGAATACCAGTCTTTCAGGATGATGTCTGTAAGCATCAATTCCTCTCACTTCTTCCAATTCATTCAAGTAGAGATTCAAGTCTGAAAATTCCTTGATATCAAAAATGTACATGAGATCTCACTTGTTGATTGTGGGTTGGGATTTGGTTAGAGCTTTAGATTTTAGAGATAAAGGCTTCACTTTCTTGCTGGCTCTAGTCTTTGTCTTATTTGTCTTGAAGATGGGCAAATTTAGCTCAGGAATTGGTAAACTATCCCAGTCTACTGGCTCATCCTTGGGAATAATTGGTTCACCATGAATATTTCTTGTTGGATCAACCACTTTGAATTCTTCAAATACCACTGAGGGTTTTGATGTCTGAGTTGTAGTTGTAGGCTTTTTGGGAAACTGATCTTCCAATTCCTCTTCATCAAAGTTCACTTTCCTCTTGGAATGAAGTTTATATCTAAACCTTCTTTTCTGCTGTGATTCTTCTTGCATTTTCAGATCCTTAGGTTCAGTGATTACAGTTGGTTGTACAGGAGGTCTTGTTGTGGTTTTTATAGTTTGAAGCTTGGCCATGATAGCAGCTTGTTCTTTCTTTTGCTTTTGCTTCTTAGCATCCAAAGCAGCTTGCTTCTTCTCTAGCCTGATTCTTTCTTTTTCTTCCTTCTTAGCTTCCACAAATAGTGGGTGTCCAACCACCACACAAATCTCCTTACCATTTCTATAAATTTTGGAAATTCTTCTTTTCAATACTGAATCAGCTGGATCCTTGTAGAATGTAATATATCTTGACAACAGTATCCTTTCATCTGGCTTTGGTGTCTCAAACACTGTGTCCATAGGATTCTTGTCTAAAACCTTAGGATAGTTTTATTTGGCCTTCATGATAAGATCTTTCTTTGAAGACTTGACACATGAAGTTTGACCCCTTTCCAGATAGTTCATACTGATATCATTCACATAGATTTTCATGACTTTAGAGTGATGATTGAAAACTTTGTCTGGCTTCTGTGTTGGGCCATATATCTTCTGGATGTTCTCATCAATTTTCTTTCAATTGAATGGACTCAATTGCTTCTTTTCAGCTGCTCTCAAATTGGCTGCTGCTTCTTTGATTAGATATATGCTATCTTTAGCAGGTGGCTTTGTGAAAACAATTGTGCTCACAATTGCTTTACTTACTTGAACATTGAGCACTTTTTGCTCCCCCTCACTTCTTGATTCCCCTTGACTGAATAAGATAATTGAGCTTTCTCCCTTAGAAGAGGTTTCTTTCTCCCCTTTTTGTTATCAACAAGTTGAGTAGAAGAGGAGGTTTGTGCTGCCACTAGCCTTTAAAGCAAGTATGTTTATTATGCTTGGTGGAGATGAATTGCTGTTAGAGAGGCTTCCATTGCTGTCATTCTTGTATCCAAGGCATCTATCTTTGTGGAAAGATCAGAATTCTTCCTGAGTTATCTCTTAATGTCAAGCATTGTAGCTTCTGGAAGTTTAGAATCCAACCTTTCAGAGATGTCCCTTTTCATTTGATCAATTTCACCTTGGATAGTAGTGACATCCTGAGTATGTTGAAAACCTTGGATTTGTTGTAGTTGCAGAGAAGCAAGGTGTGCTTGAAGGAGTTTCTTGGTGATGGCATTTGTTGTGGTTTGAAGAGCAGAATGTGTCTAATTTATAAGTTGAATCAGGATTGTCTTGAAATAGTGTTCATCACACTGCTTCGAAAATTCCCAAGATGGCATACCTGATCTGGAACTAGGGCCTACTTCTCCCCCTATGTCCAATGGCCCTTCTTCACTTTCTGCATCCTCACCACCAAAGAAATTTTCTGAACCACCAGTCTCATAGTCAATATCACCAGCTCTAGAGGGCAGAGCTGTGATTGCATCCTTTACTCTTTGTATAGACTGTATGGAGTGCACCAAATTTAGCATCCTTTCTACATTGTCATTGCCCTGTCCATCTAGAAGTTGGTATGCTGAAACAGAGTGAGTAAATGCCTCAGCATCCAAGGAGGTTGAATCTATAACAACTTGACTTTGCTGAAATAGTTCCTCCCTATTAGCATCCTGGACATTCATTAACTCACTTGTAATGACATCCACCCTTATATCTCCTGTACCTGCATTTCTCTCATTATCTCTTTTTTTGCATCAAGGTCTCACCTTGGCTTCTACCCTCACACCCTCACCTTCACCATCTAAGGTGGGACTCATCTCACTCACTTTTGCCAGTCCTGAAGAAATGGACTGCATTGGTTTAATCTTTTCCTCTCCTTTTTCCTGGGAGCAACCCAGACTCTCACTCATATCACTCCATTCCCTCAGTCCTATGAGTGATTGCACTACTACTAAGTCTTCTGCACTTGTAATAATTGATGAAATTTGAAGTTGTGCAGAGACACCCGACGGATAAGGAATATCCATCGGGTTAGCAGTTTGACTATCCGACGGATGACAGCTATTAAGCTTATCCGTCAGGATATAATCACTACTCGACGGATGAAAGATATCCATCGGGATAGAAGAAATAATTGAGTTTGGAGTGGAGACTATTGTGGACTCTGTGCATATTGATGAAAATTTTGGCACATATGTCTCAACAGTCTCAGAAAGAAATGGCAAGTGAGCCAACAAATCATCTAGAAGATGATGCTCACTTGCATGGATTTTTGGCTTCTCCAAGAGAGTTAAAGATGGAGAATTTGGAAGTGATGTGTTTATCATGTCAACATCCAAAGAGTGTGTGGGAGAGTTTGGTGTATCAGGTGCTTCAATTGTTAGAGATTTTGGCTGTGACTCCACATTTATTGGAGCCACATCAACCTGACTTTGAGAAGGTGCAGTGATTGTGTCTTTAGCACTAGTTTGCACAGTGTGTGAACCCTGTGCATCCCCAAGAGTTTTTGATTTCTTCTTTCTAGTATAAGTTTGGGGTGAGCTTGTGTCCCTTACCTTTTTGGCCTGTGCTCTTGGTTGAGAGCTTGTTTCAATGGTAACATCCTTTTGGGAGGATGAAACCAGTAATGAGTTAGTATCCTTATTAATCACTGTAGTTTGTTGAGAAACTGCAGTGTGGCTAGGCTGGGAAACTCTCACCTCTCCATCCTTATTCTTAGGGATTCTTTGATTTTCACCCTGTCCCTCACCTTTCTTACCCACCTTCACACTCCCCTCTTTAGGTTTGGTGGATTTTACAACTGATTTCTTTTGAAAGAAATCAGAGGGGGCTTTCTTAGCTCTGGATTTAGAAACTTTTGTTGGTTTGGTAGCTTGGGTAGGCAACTATTGAGTCATTGACACAGTTGTCGTTGCTACACTAGAAAGCAAAGAAGTTTGTGAGGTTGGAAGAGTGGAGACAGAAGAAATTACCTCACTTACCTGAGGTCCCTCCATTACTGGAAAGTAAAACAAGGGAACCTCCTTATGATGGTTTGCTCTGTTTAAATCTGCAATTATCCTTCTTTCTTGAACCCAACAATTTAGCTTGTTGGTTGGGTTCTCAATTACAATTTCCTCAACAAGATGGTTAGCAAGCATCATGAAAAATCTAGCATAATAGACACTTCTACCTCTCTTATTGACCTCTCCTAACTTAAAGCCTAACTCAAACAAAATTAAATCACTGAAATTGAAGTATTTATCATTAACTAGCATGTAAAGCAGGTTAAGCATAAAAATGTTTATAGAATCAAAGTTACTCACTTTACCAGAAAACACCTTTGTTACTACATCACACAAATAACTCCAATATTTCCTAAGACCCAACCTCCTAATTTCACTTAATTTAGAAGTAGTGAGTTCATAGCCCATAGAATTAAGCATATCAACAATATCAGAATCTGTGTGTGAGGCAGTTACAGTGTTATCAGGAATCTTGAAGCATGCTTTAATAATATCACTATTTATGCAAAATTGCTTACCTTTCAAAGTGAATGTGATGGTTTTGTCTGTTGAGTTGTACACTGCAGTTGTCCATATCTCTTCAACAAACTCACAGTAAATGGTGAGTGATTCCAACATGGCATAGTTGAGTTTGCAGTTCTTCACAAAATCCATCATTTTGTGATAGTCACCAGACTGTTGAATCACCTTTTTCACCAAAGCTGGTAGGTTTTTTCTCATAGATATAATCAGTTTGAGACATGATTTTCACTACAGGTGCCATTATTAGAGATTTGGAATTTGCAGAGAGAGAGAGTTTGCTTTTGAGAAGAAAGAAATTAGAGCAATTGAATCTTGAGAATGATAAAAGAAATGAATAAAAGTGAAATTGCTTTTATACTATCTCAGAAAATAACTGTCAAAAATAATAAAGTAAAATAAAGTGACCAATAAAAATTGCCTAAAATAGCCGTTTTTAAAAATAAAGTGTAAAAATTCCATCACTTATCCGTCGTGTTATGCTTACAAACTGTAAGTATACTCGATGGATAATGTTCAGAGAATTAACGGCTAGGATTGAGACAATTCGACGAATGAGGATAAATCAATTATCCGTCGAGTTATAAAATATTCCAGAATAATAATTGATTTTATTAACAAATTGTATTCCGACGGATGATCGAACTCGATGGATAACGATCATCCATCGGGATGTAAATTTTGACTTAGCCAAAATTTTATCCAAAACTGAAAAATCAATTAAATTTTTAGCTGCATGACAACTTGCAAAATATCTGAAATGATTCAAGAGTAATTAAGCATACCTAACTCACTTACCAACCTTGAAAAGGTGGATTCATCCAGTGGCTTGGTGAATATGTCTGCAAGCTATTTTTCACTTGGTACAAAATGCAGTTCCACAGTACCATTCATCACATGTTCCCTTATGAAGTGGTACTTGATGTCTATGTGCTTTGTTCTTGAATGCTGTACTGGATTTTCAGTGATGACAATTGCACCTGTGTTATCACAGAAAATAGGAATCTTATCCACTTGTAGACCATAGTCCAACAATTGGTTTTTCATCCATAGAATCTGTGCACATCAACTACCAGCAACAATATATTCAGCTTCAGCTATAAAAGTAGAAACTGAATTTTACTTTTTACTGAACCAGGACACAAGCTTATTTCCTAGAAATTGACAGGCTCCTGTTGTGCTTTTTCTGTCTATTTTACAACTTACATAATCTGCATCTGAATAACCATTTAGATCAAAACCAGAATCTGTAGTGTACTAAATGCCAAGTTTTGGTGTACCTTTGAGATATCTGAAAATTCTCTTATTAGCAATTAAGTGAGATTCTCTAGGATCAACCTAAAATCTAGCACAAAGGCAAGTAGCAAAATTATATATGGCCTACTAGCTATTAAGTACAGAAGTGAACCAATCATACCCCTATAACTTGAAATATCCACAGACTTTTCACTAGTGTTTAATTCAAGCTTAGTTGCAGTGGCCATGGGAGTTTTTGCAGATGTGCAATCCATTAGATCAAACTTCTTTAAAAGATCATGAATATATTCAGTTTGACTAATAAATATTCCATCACGGACTTGCTTAGCTTGTAAACCATCAAAGTAAGTTAGTTCTCCCATCATGCTCATTTCATACTTACTCTGCATCAATTTGGCAAACTTTTTGCAAAGTTTTTCATCTATAGAGCCAAATATAATATCATCTACATATATTTGAACAAGTATACTAGAGCCATTAACATTTTTAAAGAATAAAGTTTTATCCACAGTACCTCTTGTGAAGTGATTTTCCAAAAGGAACTTTGATAAAGTGTCATACCAGGCTCTAAGTGCTTGCTTCAGTCCATAGAATGCTTTCAAAAGATAGTAGACATAATTTGGGAAATTTGGGTCTTCAAAACCAAGAGGCTGACTTACATAGACTTCCTCTTCCAAATCTCCATTTAGAAAGGCACTCTTGACATCCATTTGATAGACCTTGAAATTGGCATGGGCTGCATAAGCTAAGAAAATTATGATGGCTTCAAGTCTTGCAACACGAGCAAAGGTTTCATCAAAATCTATTCCTTCTTGTTGACAATAGCCCTTAGCAACCAATCTAGCTTTGTTCCTAACTACTATGCCATTTTCATCCATCTTGTTTCTGAATACCCATTTGGTGTTTATTGGATTCTTTCCTTTAGGCTTAGGTACCAGCTTCCATACTTTATTCCTTTCAAATTGGTTTAGCTCCTCCTGCATAGCTAAAATCCAATCAGGATCCAACAGAGCTTCTTCTACCTTCTTTGGTTCTTCCTTAGATAGGAAGTTTCTATGTAGACAGTGTGGCGCCCCAAAACCCGGGGACATGAGTCTCGGAGGCCACACCATCTAAACTCACACAACTCACACTACAGTATATAAATACTCAAGTTTCACGACCCCACACTTATCACACACACACACACTTACAGGTTATTGTCTTGGAAACGAACCATCATAACTAGAGTAATTGTCAACCATCAAGTGATATTTATTACAACCCAAAAGTAATTAATCTTACCGGGGATGAACCTTTAAGTAAGGCTAGTCCGCCGACCAAATATAAGTTTCTTGTTTCTTACCTTACATAAGTCATACTTATAAATAAGCCGAACCATAAACAACTGAAAACTAATCCAACTTATTCTGACTACCTGATACATCACCAAACAATCAATGGAACAACTGGCCATTTCCTACCCATTTCCTGGAGGCATCTTGATTCACTGTTGTGTTGTGTCAATTTAAGAAAACAAGTATGAGCTATAATGCTCAGCATAATAATGTACTGTATGAAAATGACTGTATGATAACATCATATATGATAATTATGTTTTATTCGAAAATAGTTTTCCTTGGTGATACATACCTTCTTATGAAAACAATTCTTTAAGGGATTTTAATATCCTGCGAATACCTTAATAGTAATCCCAGCACCTAGGCTTGGGTTACGGTATCGCATCGCAATTCCAATTGGAAGAATTAGGATACTCGTTGGAGCCACCGTATACGATGATCAGTCGTAATACGATAATAGTAAGCTTTTCTACTAGTAGAAGGACGACACCTTCGTATCCCGGTTATCACCCTTGCCGCATTCGGGCTACGTGACCCATTTTCGGGTATACACATACTTCACAAGTTCCTGAGTACACTGAGTACCTTCACCTGCGGTACCTTTGGTAGTTCATCTAGCACACATAGTACCAGAGTCTAACCCTCCCTTGTCCTTTAAAAGAATTCTATCAATCTCGAGAACTCGAACCACATCGAAGTTCACCAAGCGTTTTGCTTGTTGATAGAAATAGCTTATCTCTCTAAGATATAAGTGTATATATATGTATATACGTACTTCCGAGAATTTCGGAGGAAGTACTAAGGATGTGAGTTGAATGTTGTCAACAAATAATTAATAAGGGGGAAAAGTTTCTCTTTGAAACTATATTCAAAATATTAAATAAGTCGGGATAATATTCACCGATGATCTGAAATTATTCGAATGATATTCTGAAATCAGAAAGTATATTTTAAATCAGGATCTATGATTTTTAAATCAATAATAATCCCTTTAATAAATAATTAAATGATAATCGATAGATAATTAAACCTCGAATGAGTTTACTCTTTAAAAGAATATTTAAAATAATATTCCTCAACTGATTTGTGTCTACATAATTAATAATCTATAATGATTAATCGAGTTTGAAATAAATAAACGTTGGATTATACTACTCCCATAATAAAGGAATAAGTATATAATTTTTATTATTCGAACAATAAAATATAGTTGAGGGAATATGATCGTTGGGAAATCGTTTTAATAAAATTTCGAGGTGTTTTAATGTTTCGTAAGTGGACGATGAGTCTCTTTTAAAACGTACTACTATGGACTTATAACTGTCCTATAATATCACCGGAATGATTTCAGGGTTTTATCTTAAATCCCGACCGACTCTCGGTCTTGTATAATACGTCACGCTTAAAGCGAAATAAAATTTCAAGATATATACTTATCGTACAACATCGCTATATTATGCGAAAATTCAACAACTACGTATCATGGCAAACATGGTATTTATGCAATGATAATAAAACCATTCTTTCACAACACAACAGTAAAAATGGAGTTAGGTTCGGAAACTTGCCTGGGTATCTCGAGGTGGAGGATGCTCTAGGTTCCGCTCGGAAATCTATAACCATAAACACATTTTATTTCGTTAGGTTCCGTTCTAATTTACGGCAACCCGCACTCATGCGCTACATATTATGCACCCTCACAACCTATACTACCCTTATCATTCCTTTAAGTCGTATTCACATTATGGTCACTTCATTTTCCTAAGTATCTTAGGTTCATTCATATTATCGTCGTCGGCTCCGCTTATGGATTCTCACGGTTTCTACTCGCGCGGGCTCGGCTCCGCTATTTTTATAAACTTGAGAAATCATTATTTTCACTTTAAATTTTAATGGTAGTTAGGAAACTCAATATGTTACTCTTTTAAAAAATTTCATGATTTATGAACACTTTTAAATCTATCCTTTATATTTTCAAAGTTCGTAATTCGTAGTAGTTTTTGTCGCGTAAATCACTTTTAGTAAAATGACCATAACGTTTGATCCGTAAATCGGAATCAAGCGATTCAAGCGCCTAAAAGATCCTTATAACATTTTCTATCCTAAACAAAGGTTATTTTTCAATTAACTACATTTTACAACTTCGGGACTTTCTGCAGAGACTTAAAGTTACGATTCGTTGGATTTAACGGAGTTACGTTTACGATCGGGGTTTTGTTTACGCCCTAACTCTTAACACAACCACCAACAATCATCATATCATAATCAACACACAAAATACTCTCAATAACATCATGTTATTAAGGCAACAACAACCAACCTTAAATCTATTTAACTTAATCCCCAAGATTTCACCAATAACACTCATTATACTAGGTTTACTACCACATACTAAATGGATCTTAAAAATGAACCTTAAATAAAGTTGGGCCAAAGATTTTTACCTTTTTTGAAAGCTTTAGATGTGTTCTTGAGGATGGTGGAGGCTTGGATGTGCTTGGTATGATTTTTAGAACCTAAAACCACCATTGAAATCAAGAAACCAAAGAGAGGTTACTATTCATACTATTCACTAGTGAGTTTCTTGAATTTTTTCCACCCATCAAACCTTGATAAAAAGAGATGAAAGAATTTTATTACCTTAGTTTAGTTTCTAGGAGGCTTGAGAATTAATTGGATTTTTTTACAAGAGCTAGAACTTGGAGATTTTGAATTGGACTTCCCCTTTTTCTTCAATATTGCCGAATGGAAGCAAATGGGGATGAGGGGGGGTATTTATACTCCTCTTGGTTGCTTCTCTTGGATGATTTGCTAGGTTGCTTCTAGGAAGGTGAGGTGATATCTTTGTAATTGATTTTATTCTCCTAGTATAGCAGTCTAGGTTGATTCTTGGTTGCAAATCTTATGGACAAATCTTAATAGCTTGCTAGGTTACAAGCTAAACTACTTGGTTAGCTTCCTTAGCACACTATTTTGCTAGCTAGCTTGATCATCCTATGGTTAGCTCACTATTTGATGAAGTAACCATGGTTACTTCCTTACCATGGTTTATTTAGTGCGTTACGTTTATTTAATCATTTACGCGTTCGCTCGGTTACTTAAACGTTCTTCGTAATACTCACTCGTAAATGGTTCGCGATGTAATTCCTTTCGTATTTATTGCTTATATTTTTATTTATCCTACTTTAATATAAATCCGTAGGGTTTTAATCTCGTAATTATATTGTGATTCCCGTAATCCTCGATGAGTCGTAAATACTGTCGTTTTTCAAAGTTCATTTTCTTTGAAAACTAATAGCGTTTACATACACTCATTTGATACGTATAATCGTAATATCAACTCAGAAACTCATTTTCTCATGCACTACATAGTGTGGGCTCAAAAGTTTTTCCCGTTCGTCAGGGTTACTATTCATTAAACATTTTACAAGGTCTCAAAAATTCGAGTTATTACAGTCTTCCCCTCTAACAAGGATTTCGTCCCGGAATCAATTAGAAAATAAGTGGGGATATCTATTCCTCATTGTGTCTTCAAGTTCCCAAGTTCACTCTTCGACATTTTGATTTCTCCATAAGATCCTAACCAGCTTCACAGTCTTGTTCCTCAACACTTGTTCTTTCTGGTCCATTATCCTTACTGGCTGCTCGATGTAGGTCAGGTCTGGTTGTAAATCTACATGCTGGTATTCTATTACATGTCGTGCATCTACATGGTACTTTCTTAACATGGACACGTGGAACACGTTGTGTACTTGTTACAAATTAGGAGGCAAGGCGAGCTCGTAAGCTAGAGGTCTTATTCTCCTTAAAATTTCAAAGGGTCGTATGAATCTGGGACTCAACTTCCCTTTCTTTCCAAATCTCATCACTCCTTTCCACGGAGATACCTTCAATAGCACAAAATCTCCTACTTCATATTCCCTATCCTTCCTAGTCTGGTCGGTGTACTTCTTTTGTCTGTCCTAGGCTGCTACCAGTCTTTTCCTGATGAGTCCTACCATTTCTCTGGTCTGCCGGACTAACTCCGGTCCTAATATCTTGTGTTCTCCAACTTCGTCCCAACAGAGGGGAGAGCGACATCTTCTTCCGTAAAGAGCTTCATAAGTGGTCATCCCAATTTCCTTTGAAATCAATGGCACATACTCGTAGCATATCTTCTAGAGTCTGAATAGTCCTTTCGCTTTATCCATCAGTCTGGGGGTGGTAAGCGGTACTCATGTTTATTCTGGTGCCTACGCATTCCCGGAAGCTTCTCCAAAACCGGGAATTAAACCTTGGGTCTCTATCTGACACTATGGCTACAGGAACACCGTGTCTTACTATAATTTCCTTCAAGTAAATATCTACCAACTTGTGTACGGTGTATCTTTCGTTGATTGGTAGAAAGTGTGCGGACTTGGTTAATCTATCTATGATAACCCATATGACATCATGATTGGTCTTTGTTCTTGGTAAGCCTGTCACAAAATCCATGGCTATATGCTCCCATTTCCATTCCGGAATCTCTAGGGGTCGTAATAGTCCACTAGGTCGCTGATGTTCAGCTTTCACTCTCTGGCATGTCAAGCACTTGCTGACCCACTCTGCTACTTCTCTCTTCATGTTAGGCCACCAATAATATTCCTTAAGGTCACGGTACATTTTCGTACTTCCTGGGTGGATTGAATATCTAGAGTTGTGCCCTTCGTGCAACAGCTCGTCCTTTAACTCTTGCACATTTGGAATCCAAATTCGGGACGCATACCTCATGATCCCTTTCTCATCCTTCTCGCATCTCACTTCTTCACCAGTCAATGTTCCTCTTTCCTCACTCATCTTCTTTTCCTGACATACTCGTATCTTTTCGGTCAGCTCTGGCACTAGCTTAATTTCAAATAATCCTTCTGTTCCTCTACCGGTCATCCTCACGTCAATTTCCATCTTCTCAAATTCCTTAATCAATTCCTCCGATGTCATTATCATCTTGAGTCTTTCCTTCCTACTAAGGGCGTCAGCCACCACATTGGCTTTACCCGGGTGATACAAAATTTCACAGTCGTAGTCTTTTATCAACTCTAACCATCTCCTCTGTCTCATGTTCAGTTCCTTTTGAGTGAAAATATATTTGAGGCTTTTATGGTCAGTGTAGATCTCGCATTTTTCACCGTATAGATCTCGCATTTCTCACCGTATAGGTAGTGTCTCCAAATTATTAGGGCAAACACTATGGCTGCTAATTCTAGATCATGCGTAGGGTATCTGCTCTCATATTCCTTCAATTGCCGAGAGGCATATGCTATAACTTTGCCGTGCTGCATCAGTACATATCCTAATCCTTTAAGTGATGCGTCGCTGTATATTACAAACTCTCCTTTTCCATCGGGAAGAGCGAGCACTGGTGCTGACACCAGCCTCCTTTTCAGTTCTTGAAAACTCTACTCACATTTCTCTGTCCATACAAACTTTTCTATCTTCCGGGTAAGTCTAGTCAGTGGACCGGCTATCTTAGCAAAATCTTGCACTAATCTTCGGTAATATCCTGCTAAACCCACAAAACTCCTAACCTCCGTTGGGGTAGTTGGTCTTTCCCAATTGGATACCGCCTCTATTTTGGCAGGGTCAACTAAAACTCCTTTGCTACTCACCACATGTCCTAAAAACTGAACTTCTCTCAACCAAAACTCGCACTTTGAGAACTTGGCATACAATTTCTCATTCCTCAAGATTTCCATGACTATCCTCAAATGTTCTGCGTGTTCTTGCTCTGTCTTTGAGTAGATCAAAATATCGTCTATAAAAATTATCACACATATATCCAGGTACTTTTTGAACACTCTGTTCATCAAATCCATAAAGGCTGCAGGTGCATTGGTTAACCCAAACGACATAACTAATAGTGTCCATACCTAGTGCGAAAAGTAGTCTTCGGTATATCTTCCGGTTTGATTTTCGATTGGTGATATCCTGTTCTTAAATCTATTTTGGAAAAATGTACAACTCCCTTGAGTGGTCGAATAGGTCATCAATTCTGGGGAGAGGGTACCTATTCTTAATAGTCAGCTTATTCAGCTCTCGATAGTCTATGCACAATCTCATACTGCCGTCCTTTTTCTTTACGAACAGTACTGGCACTCCCCATGGTGAGACACTGGGCCTTATCATTCCATTATCTAATAACTCTTGCAGTTGAGAAGCTAGTTCCTTCATTTCAGCCGGGGCTAGCCTATATGGGGCCTTGGATACTGGTGCCATTCCTGGTGCTATCTCTATAGCGAACTCTATTTCTCGGTCAGGTGGCAATCCTAGTAAGTTTTCTGGAAATACATCCTCGAATTCATTTACTACGGGTATGCCCTGTATATTAGGGGCTTCCTTCTTGGTATCTATCACATAAGCCAAATAGGCCTGGTTACCTTTTCTTAACAATCTTTTTGCTTGTAGCATGGTTAGAAATTTCTGGTTCTGTCGTTGACCTTTAAACACTACTTCTTTTTCATTCTGCACTCTTATCTTAACTTTCTTCCGTTTACAATCTATTTGCGCTCCGTTACTGGATAACCAATCCATTCCGAAGATTACATCGAATTCTCCTAACGCGAATGGGATTAGGTCAACCTCGAAGATCTTCCCTTCTAATTTCAACTTGCACTTAGGGTGTACTTGATTTACAGGAATTATTTCTTTATTTGCTATTTCCACTCGTAATATCTCACGTAAGGGAATGGCATTAAGTTTTAACTTTTTAGCAAAATCTTGAGATATTAAAGACTTGGTTGCTCCAGAATCAAATAGGACATTTGCATGTTCGGAATTTAACAAAAGGGTACCTGCTATCACGTCAGTGTTTCGAACAACATCCTGAACAGTCATGTTGAAGGTCCTAGCAGATGGAGGTCAGTTGGATGCAACTTTGCTCATCCCTGAGGCTGGGGGCTTCAAAGTTGGGCAATCCTTTCTCATGTGTCCTACCTTTCCACATTGAAAACATGTTACATTGGGCCGGGTGCAGCTGTTGGCAAGGTGTCCGATTTGTTCACGCTGGTAACATCTCAGAGGGGCTCTTGTCCGGGGACACACTCCAAGGTGTCTCTTCTTACAGATTTGACACTCTGGTATTGGGGCACGTGGTTAGCTATGAAATGTTGCCCTAGATTGTCCGCCGCCCTGGCCAACACTCTCGCTTGGGGCCTTTCTGAATCTGAGGCCTCGTGCAGGTTGTGACACTGCTCCCCTGACGAACCTGCTCGGATGGCTCCTATTTCCGATTCCTATTCCTTGGCTTCCTATCTTCCTTTTCCTATTTTCCTTCTCCTTCACACTCTACTCACTGCCAGCTTCAACAATCGAGGCTTTCTGTACTAAGGTGGCATAGTCTGTCAGCTCTAACACTGCTACTCGGTTATGTATCCACTATTTCAGACCAAGCTGAAACCTTCGCGCTTTCTTTTCTTCGGTATTCACAAACTCAGGCACAAATCTCGACAACTCAGTAAATTTGGCCTCATATTCTGCCACAGTCATCTTATCCTGTTTCAATTCCAGAAACTTAATCTCCATCTGGGTCTCCATAAACCTAGGGAAATACTTGTCTAAGAACAGTCGGGTAAATCTATCCCATGGAATCACAGCATCAGTTTCTAGGTTTCATTTGGACTCCCACCAGTAGTTAACTTCTCCTTTCAGCATGTAAGAAGCGAAAATAGTCTTTTGTCGTTCCTCAACACCTAGTATCTCGAAGGACTTTTCTATCTCTTTGAGCCAGGCCCGTGCTTCAACGGGGTCGGCAGATCCTAGAAACTCTGGGGGTTTGAGAGATTTGAAGGCTCTAAAGGCAGTAACCGCAGTCTGTTGGGCAGCATGTGGCTGTGGTGGAATAGGCTGTTGGTTCAGATTTGCTCTTAACAGTTCCATAAATTCATTCATGGGGTTTCCTCCCTGATGGGTATCCTCAGCCTCTTCTTCTACATATTCTTCCTCATCATATTCATTATAGTCTAGGTCTTCTTCACTTTCCTCATTCACTACAGGGTCAGGCTCACCTCATTGTTGGTTAACAGATTGTGCGGGCTGTGCCCTGGTTCCTCTTCTATGGGGTGACATTGTTCTGATATTAAGAATTAGTCAACATAGTTGTAATTATAACAGTTGGATTATTTTATTCATATGTAAGCATGTCATTTATTATCTAGCAGGTTTTTATAGAGTGCAATAATATAGACATCATGTCTTAATAACTGCTTAGATATATATTAATAAGATCTCCCACTTATATCTTGGGGATGAAACAGCTAGCTGAGTTCATACATGCCTGATTACAATCTATCACTACTAGTTCTGAATACTGAAATGAAAATACATAAGCCTTGTACCCTGAAGGGCTAGGAACGCTATCTACTACTAGCTATCCTATCAAAATTGGTGACAAGTCACCCAGCCTTCTTCAAGGTCCATATATAGTCACTAGTCTCTCAGTCACTATCACTGCGAGTGAGGTCACGCACCCTCCTCATCGCTCCTGCAATCATCAGCTCTGCATCAACCACCGGGATGTATCCTCCCACTGCTGTCATCCTCATCTGAACCCTGGTACGGAGCTCGATCCCATCGATCTCTCTGCGGGCTATGGCTGGGGAAGCAGCTCTGAAATCTCCTGGGTATCCTAGTCGGGTAGCTCTCTCAGCTGTCAGTGCCTGGCGTAAATCCGTAATGCGAGCAGATGCTGCAGTGATCTCAGCGTTAAGCTGACCCACTATCCAGTCGTGTACGGCTACATGCATGGTCGCCGGTGGTGGTAGAGGTGAATCTGGGTCGCTAAAGGATATGTCATGTACCTCGTGGAACTGTGCACGTATCGCCTCCTCATCATCATCATCAGTATAGGGCATAGGGCTCTGGATCCCTCGGGGTGGTATAGGAGAGCGAATAGCCTGGTGAGGGTACATCTCTACATCCCTCCATACTACGCCATTAGCTATGGGGACAGGAAGGTTAGTCTCCTCCTCTAGGACATCCTCAGTAGGGTCATCCTCTGAAACATCAATGGGTGGGCTCTCTGGGTCGGGATTAGGGTTACGCTCAGGAATCATAAAATCATCAACAGGATCAACCTCCCTCCTAGGCTCCACCGGTACCTGACACAATAGGCAAAGTGTTCCTAACTTAGAGTTGGAATTCCCTTGAGGGTAAAATGGTAAAGACTACCCGTGTAGCCCGACGACGAACTCGACTTGAGCTCTAATTGATTATTTTATTATTCTTATGTCTACGTATTTTATGTCCTATCGTTTCCAAGATTTGATAACCTAAGGTTCTGATACCATTTCTGTGGTGCCCCAAAACCCGGGGTCAGGAATCTCGGAGGCCACGCCATCTAAGCTCACACAACTCACACTAAAGTCTATAAATACTCACGCTTCACGACCCCACACTAATCACACACACACACACACTTACAGGTTATTATCTTGGAAATGAACCATCATAACTAGAGTAATTGTCAACCATCAAGTGATATTTATTACAACCCAAAAGTAATTAATCTTACCGGGGAGGAACCTTTAAGTAAGGCTAGTCCACCGGGCAAATATAAGTTTCTTGTTTTTTACCTTACATAAGTCATACTTATAAATAAGCCGAACTATAAACAACTGAAAACTAATCCAACTTATTCTAACCACCTGGTACAGCACCAAACAATCTACAGAATAGCTGGCCATTTCCTACCCGTTTCCTGGCTGTGGTTCTCATGGCAGGCATCTTGATTCACTGTTGTGTTGTGTCAATTAAAGAAAACAAGTGTGAGCTATAATTCTCAGCATAATAATGTACAGTGTGAAAATGACTGTATGATAACATCATATATGATAATTATGTTTTATTCGAAAATAGTTTTCTTTGGTGATATACACCTTCTTATGAAAACAATTCTTTAAGGGATTTTAATATCCTGCGAATACCTTAATAGTAATCCCAGCACCTAGGCTTGGGTTACGGTATTGCATCGCAATTCCAATTGAAAGAATTAGGACACTCGTTGGAGCCAACGTATACGATGATCAGTCGTAATACGATAATAGTTACCTTTTCTACTAGTAGAAGGACGACACCTTCGTATCCCGGTTATCACCCTTGCCGCATTCGGGCTACGTGTCCAATTTTCGGGTATACATATACTTCACAAGTTCCTGAGTGCACTGAGTAACTTCGCCTGCGGTACCTTTGGTAGTTCATCTAGCACACATAGTACCAGAGTCTACCCCTCCCTTGTCCTTTAAAAGAATTCTATCAATCTCGAGAACTCGAACCACATCGAAGTTCCCTAAGCGTTTTGCTTGTTGATAGAAATAGCTTATCTCTCTAAGATATAAGTGTATATATATGTATATACGTACTTCCGAGAATTTCGGAGGAAGTACTAAGGATGTGAGTTGACCGTTGTCAACAGATAATTAATAAGGGGGGAAAGCTTCTCTTTGAAACTATATTCAAAATATTAAATAAGTCGGGATAATATTCACCGACGATCTGAAATTATTCGAATGATATTCTGAAATCAGAAAGTATATTTTAAACCAGGATCTATGATTTTTAAATCAATAATAATCCCTTTAATAAATAATTAAATGATAATCGATAGATAATTAAACCTCGAATGAGTTTACTCTTTAAAAGAATATTTAAAATAATATTCCTCAACTGGTATGTGTCTACATAATTAATAATCTATAATAATTAATCGAGTTTGAAATAAATAAATGTTGGAGTATACTACTCCCATAATAAAGGAATAAGTATATAATTTTTATTATTCGAACAATAAAATATAGTTGAGGGAATATGATCGTTGGGAAATCATTTTAATAAAAGTTCGAGGTGTTTTAATGTTTCGTAAGTGGATGATGAGTCCCTTTTAAAACGTACTACAATGGACTTATAACTATCCTATAATATCACCGGAATGATTTTCGGGTTTTATCTTAAATCCCGACCGACTCTCGGTATTGTATAATACGTCACGCTTAAAGCGAAATAACATTTCACGATATATACTTATCGTACAACATCGCTATATTATGCGAAAATTCAACAACTACTTATCACGGCAAATATGGTATTTATGCAAGGATAATAAAACCATTTCTTCACACCACAACAGTAAAAATGGAGTTGGGTTCGGAAACTTGCCTGGGTATCTCGAGGTGGAGGATGCTGTAGGTTCTGCTCGGAAATCTATAACTATAAACATATTTTAATTTCGTTAGGTTCCGTTCTAATTTATGGCAACCCACACTCGTGCGCTACTTATTATGCACCCTCTCAACCTATACTACCCTTATCATTCCTTTAAGTCGTATTCACATTATAGTCACTTCATTTTCCTAAGTATCTTAGGTTCATTCTTATTATCGCCGTCGGCTCCGCTTATGGATTCTCACGGTTTCTACTCGCGCGGTCTCGGCTCCGATATTTTTATAAATTTGAGAAATCATTATTTTCACTTGAAATTTTTATGGTAGTTAGGAAACTCAATATGTTACTCTCTTTAAAAATTTCATGATTTATGAACACTTTTAAGTCTATCCTCTATATTTTCAAAGTACGTAATTCGTAGCAGTTTTTGTCGCGTAAATCACTTTTAGTAAAATGACCATAACTTTTGATCCGTAAATCGGAATCAAGCGATTCAAGCGCCTAAACGATCCTTATAAAATTTTCTATCATAAAAAAGGTTATTTTTCAAGAAACTACAGTTTAAAACTTCGGGACTTTCTGCAGAAACTTAAAGTTACGATTCGTTGGTTTTAACGGAGTTACGTTTACGATCAGGGTTTCGTTTACGCCCTAACTCTTAACACAACCACCAAAAATCATCATATCATCATCAACACATAAAATACTCTCAAGAACATCATTTTCTTGAGGCAACAACAACCAACCTTAAATTTATTTAACTTAATCACCAAGATTTCACCAAAAACACTCATTATACTAGGTTTACCACCACATACTAAATGGATCTTAAAAATGAACCCTAAATAAAGTTGGGCCAAAGATTTTTACCTTTCTTGAAAGCTTGAGATGTGTTATTAAGGATGGTGGAGGCTTGTAAGTGCTTGGTATGATTTTTAGAACCTAAAACCACCACTGAAATCAAGAAACCAAAGAGAGGTTACTATTCATACTATTCACTAGTGAGTTTCTTGAATTTATTCCACCCATCAAACCTTGATAAAAAGAGATGAAATAATTTTCTTACCTTAGTTTAGTTGCTAGGAGGCTTGAGAATTAATTGGGTGATTTTACAAGAGCTAGAACTTGGAGTTTTTGAATTGGATTTCCCTTTTTTCTTCAATATTGCCGAATGGAAGCAAATGGGGATTGGGGGGGTATTTATACTCCTCTTGGTTGCTTCTCTTGGATGCTTTGCTAGGTTGCTTCTAGGAAGGTGAGGTGATATCTTTGCAATTGATTTTATTCTCCTAGTATAGCATTCTAGGTTGATTCTTGGTTGCAAATCTTAGGGACAAATCTTAATATCTTGCTAGGTTACAAGCTAAACTACTTGGTTAGCTTCCTTATTGATCATCTTATGGTTATCTCACTATTTGATGAAGTAACCATGGTTACTTCCTTACCATGGTTTAGTTAGTGCGTTACGTTTATTTAATCGTTTACGCGTTCGCTCGGTTACTTAAACGTTCTTCGTAATACTCACTCGTAAATGGTTCGCGATGTAATTCCTTTCGTTTTTATTCCTTATATTTTTATTTATCCTACTTTAATATAAATCCGTAGGGTTTTAATCTCATAATTATATTGTGATTCCCGTAATCCTCGATGAGTCATAAATACTGTCGTTTTTCAAAGTTCATTTTCTTCGAAAACTAATAGCTTTTATATACACTCATTTGATACGTATAATCATAATATCAACTCCGAAACTCATTTTCTCATGCACTACATAGTGTGGGCTCAAAAGTTGTTCCCGTCCGTCAGGGTTACTATTCATTAAACATTTTACAAGGTCTCAAAAATTCAAGTAATTACAGACAGTCTTCTTGAGTTGCTCTCCTTGTTTAACTCAAGAAGATACATCACCAATGATGAGCTCAAAGGGGTGATCCTTTATCCATTTTCTTTGTTGAGGTAGATTAGCTCTAGATAAAAAGGCCTCATTGTTATCTTGATGTGTGATTGAGTTTTGATTATTAGAAACTCCCCCTGAGTTTATGGATCTTTGATTTGAGAAAGGAGAATTTTCTGTGAGTGATCTATTCTGACTTTTAGCTTCTTTTGATGACCTGAAGGATGGTGTATTTTGAGTTCCCGACGGATAAAGCAGATTGTCTCCCGACAGATGAAGCATTTTGCAACTCGACAGATGTTGAATTTTGTGCTTTATTAGTAGTAGATTTTTCTGCAATATCCTTTGTCATTGTTTCCTGATCACTTTCATCATCACTAACCATCTTCACATTATCAAATTTGAGGCTCTCATGGTAATCTCCATCTTGCAGTCCTTCAATCTTCTTATCATCAGACACAACATGTATTGATTTCATAACAATGTTGGTTCTTAGATTATAGACTCTATATGCTTTACCAACAACATATCCAACAAAAATCCCTTCATCTGCTTTAGCATCAAACCTTCCATTTTGATCAGTTTGATTTCTCAAGATATAACATTTGCAGCCAAAGACATGAAGAAAATTTAGGGTTGGCTTCTTGTTCTTGAACAATTGGTAGGGTGTCATACACTTTGCTTGATTAACCAAAGAAATATTCTGAGTGTAGCATGCAGTATTTACAGCTTCAGCCCAAAAGTATGTTGGTAATTTTGATTCTTCAAGCATTGTCCTTGCAGCTTCAATGAGTGATCTGTTCTTTCTTTCCACTACTCCATTTTTTTGTGGAGTTCATGCTACTGAGAACTCATGCATAATCCCATTCTCTTTACAAAATACTCTCATAACAGAATTCTTGAATTCAGTTCCATTGTCACTCCTGATTCTTCTAACTTTAAAATCAGGATGATTGTTGACCTGCCTTATGTGATTGATGATGATTTCACTAGCCTCATCTTTAGACTTTAGGAAATATGTCCAAGAGAACTTTGAGAAATCATCTACAATTACTAGGCAAAATCTTTTCCTTGAGATGGACAATACATTGACTGGTCCAAACAAATCCATGTGTAGCAATTACAGAGGTTCTTCAATTGTTGAATCAAGCTTTTTTCTGAATGATGCTTTGATTTGCTTTCCTTTCTGACAAGCATCACACAATCCATCCTTAGAAAACTTCGCTTGAGGAATACCTCTAACCAGTTCTTTCTTGACAAGCTCATTCATGGTCTTGAAGTTTAGATGGGATAGCTTCTTGTGCCATAGCCAACTTTCATCTTGACTTGCTTTACTGAGAAGACAAGTAACAGATTCAGTATTTGATGAGTTAAAGTCAGCTAGGTATACATTTCCTTTTCTCACTCCAGTGAGAACCACTTTGTTGCTCCTCTTATTTGTCACAACACAGGCTTCTGAATTAAAGGTTACTGAATTTCCCTTGTCACAAAGCTGGCTGATACTCAACAAATTATGCTTGAGACCATCCACTAGGGCAACCTCCTCAATGATGACATTGTCTTTAGAAATCAAGCCATATCCCACAGTATAACCCTTGCTATCATCTCCAAAAGTAATACTTGGGCTAGCTCTCTCCTTGAACTCTGTGAGCAGGGTAGAATCTTCAGTCATGTGTCTTGAACAACCACTATCCAAGTACCACAGATTCTTTATATTTCCCTGCATACATCAAAACCAAATCAAGTTAATTTTGGTACCTAAGTTTCCTTGGTTCCTGCCTTATTATCTTTCTTCTTTTGTTTCTTAGGTTTTATCTCATTTGACTTGGGGATATCAGATTCATCCTTAGTCATCTGAGTTGGACCTTTGAAACCAGTCATTAAAACAGAATTATCATGTTTATTAACGGGAAATGGCATGCTTGCAAACATGTTATTCCAGTAGGGCATGCTAAATGGCATTTGAGGCATACTAAATGCAGCATAATAAGGATTGGGTGCAAATGGCATATTAGCAAATTGTGCATTCATATTTTGTGCAGATATAGCATTCATAGGCATAGAAGGCATAACACTCATGTTGGGAAAATAAGGTGGTATAGATATGGGAGTAGGCATGGCAAGTTTGCAAGTAACAGTCAAATAATTAGCACTACCACACTTAACACAGATTTTTCTTGGAGCATACTTATTAGGTGTGTAGTTGTTATGTTTGTTAGTCCCTACTTTCCCATTTCTATTATTTTTCTTTTTAGCCTCTGTTTTAACCTTAATCTTTTCTAGTTTGTTATTCAATTGCTTAATGGACAGATGACCAACATTCACTTTCTTCTCCTTCTTCACTTGACTAGATTTTCCTGAAATAAAGTTTTTGGATGCTGATCCATATTTTTCATTTAACTTGGCAAGTTTGGCTTTACTCACAGGTTTGCTCACAGCCAACGGATGAGGATTTATGTCACTCGACGGATAATCTTTTTGATTATCCGACGAATGACTCTCGTCATCCGTCGAGTTTACATCTATTAGAAATCCTTCAACCAAATTGGATTCCAGCTTCTCTTTACTCTTTTTCCCGGCTGCATCACAGAAGGACTCAATTCCTTGAAATTTGGTGATTTGAGCATGAACATCTCTAGATGATTTCCATGCCTTAATCACCTCCTGCTCTCATTCAAGCGGCTTCTTCAAAATCTCTTCTTTTTTGAAGGACTCAGTTAATTCATCCTTAGAAATCTTACACTCTATTCTCAATTTTTCAAATTCAATAAACTGAGACTCTATCATATTATTCCTCTCACTTAAAAACAAATTGTTTTCTTTGATTTTAGCATTTTCCTTAGTGAGGGACTTAATTGTAACACACAAATTATATAATTCTGTAGACATGTCATTTATTGCATCATTACACTCAGCTTTAGATAAATGTGCAAGGTTAGTATTGATTACCTGATTACTTGAAGAACTTGTCTCTATTTCATCAGACTTGGCCATTAGGGCTAGATTGACATAGCTGACATCTTCATCCTCACCCAGACCATCTGCTGCCCAGTCATTTTCTTGTGTAATAAAAGCCCTTTCCTTTTGTTTGAGCAACTCAAAATACTTCTGTTTATAATCCACAGGCTTAAACTTCTTCCTGTTGGACTCTGAATTTCCACACTCATTGGAAAAGTGCCATGCCAAGCCACATTTGAAACACTTGAATTTTGATTTATCCACCATGTTTCTATTTGGCTTAGCTGCTCCAAAGTTCTTCTTGAACTTGAGCTTGGAAAATCTTCTGGAAAGAAATGCAAGATGTTCATCAATATCATCCATATCATCTTGGCTCAAAGAATCTTCATTTTCTGATACCAGCCCCTTGCCCTTATTTTCATAGACCTTTGAAGTAGACTCAACAGCTTCTACCTTCACCTCTTTCTCTTTCTCCAACTCAGCAACCAGTGTTATGGACCCTCCTTTCTTCCTTCCTTTCTCCATCCTCTCATCTTGCTCTATTTCAAGCTTATAAGTCTTCAGGATTCCATACAGTCTCTCCAGAGTAAACTCCTTGTAATCTTGAGAGTTTCTCAATGAGACTGTCATTGGTTTCCATTCCTTTGGAAGAGATCTACGGAACTTGAGATTGGAGTCTTTTGTGTGATAGACTCTTCCATGCAACTTCAGAGCATTTAGCAGTTTTTGAAACCTACTAAAAATGTCAGTGAGAGACTCACTATCTTCTTAATGAAAATGCTCATATTGCTGAATTAGCAGCTGCATCTTATTTTCCCTTACTTGCTCAGTACCTCCACAGATAATCTGAATTGTGTCCCAAACCTCCTTGGCTATTTTGCAGTTAATGATGTTATCAAACATATCACCATCCACTCCATTGAATAATATATTCATGGCCTTCTTGTCTTTCCTGACTTGCTCAATATCAGGATCTGACCATTCATGCCTAGGTTTGGGAACAGATGGTTCATTCCCTGTTGTAGCTCTCATTGGTACATGAGGACCTCTTTCTATGCAATCCACATAGGCCTCATCTTGAGAAAGAAGATGTAGGTGCATCTTCACCTTCCAATGGTGATAATTGTCTTTGTCCATAAATGGAATCTCCACTCCAACATCCTTCTTGCTCATCTTGTTGTTTTGTTGTGATCTTTAAACTCTTTGTACTTCAAGAGCTTGCTCTGATACCAATTGTTATTCTCTAACAATACAACAAGAATTACAGAAGGGGGGGGGGTTAAATGTAATTTTGGCTTCTTTTTAAGATTTTCGAAAACTGGTTCTAACTCAATAATATATATATATATATGTGTTTGATTTGCAAAGTGCGGAATGAAAGGATTATATAAATCAAAACACAAGTAATAAAAACACAAGTCTTTAAAACTTTCTGATGGATTTGAATATATCCACCATATATATATATATATATATATCGAGAGAACTCTGTGTAGCTCAAATAAGCTCACAGCTGCTTACAAGTATGAACAACTAAAACTTGCAGAGAAATGCTAATGGATACAACTTACAAATGTTTCCCTGAGAATGTATTTCCTTAGTCTTGTTCATTGTTGTTCTACTTGCTACACTTGGTTTATATATCACCATGTTTACACAACAAAAAGACAAGATAATAAAACAAAACTATCAATTCTAACTCTATGCTACTTCATTACTCTATTCCAGCATCTTTGAAAACCTTCATAGCTTGCATTGAAATGGTAATGCTTCTTTGTTCTCATTTTTCATCTAAACAGGCTGCCACATTCCTTTTGCAAACACTCGACGCATGTGACTGTGTTGTCACTGTCAATAGATATTTGAATTGATCATCCGTCGGGTACATGGTTGTTATCCGTCGGGTTGCCTTGTTGATCTTCCGTCGGGTAGCTTTGTTGATCATCCGTCGGGTAGTCATTTATCACTTGACTCTATTTCATTTGTGCAGAATTCCAAGACATCTTATATTTACATTTAATCAACCTATTCTGCACATCTACTAGCAGTCTACATGATTCATAAACTACTACAGAATCTATACAAAGTTGTTTGCAGAAATGTGCTACATGACTTATTGTTACATAAGCTACTCACCCGATGGATATCAATGAGTCATCCATCGGGACTATATTAAATCATCCGTTGGGACTATAATTGATTATCCGTCGGGTGCTACAAAATTCACGAAGTTAAATATACTAAGGTATTTTGTTTAGCTTATCATCAAGTACACAACATATTCCTAACAAAACCACCATAGTAGATTTAACTTAGTGTAGTTTGTAGCACTCGACGGATGATCAAATATAGTCCCGAAGGATGAACTTTATAGTCCCGACGGATGACATATTAACATCCATCAAGTGAGTAGCTTATGTAACAAATAAGAACTGTAGCACATTTCTGCAAACAACATGTATTTGTCAAGTAGATTGCTTAGGGTTCTATAAATCATGTTGACTACTAAATTAATATGTAGATAGGTTGATTAATTATATATATGATATGTCTTGTAATTCTATATAAGTGAAATAGAGTCAAGTGGCAAATAGACTCCCGACGGATGATCTACAAGACTCCCGATGGATAATCAACAAAGGTCCCGACAAATAACAAGCATAGTCCCGACGGATGATCAAATTCAAATAGGTGTTGACAGTGACAACACAGTCACATGCGTTGGGTGTTTGCAAAAGGAATGTGGCAGCCTGTTAAGCAGTTTTTGAGAACAAAGAAGCATTACCATTTCCATGCAATTATGAATATATTCAAAGATTCTGGAATAGAGTAGTGAAACGGCATGGAGTTAGACTATATATGTTTTGTTTTATTATCTTGTCTTATTATCATGTAAACTTGGTGATATATAAACCAAGTGTAGCAAGTAGAAGAATTAACTAAGCAAGCCTATTTTCAGAGAAACATATCAAGCTGTATTCTGTAAGTATTTCTTTGTAGTTTAGTTGTTCAAACTTGTAAGCAGTTGTGAGCTATTCAAAGCTTCACAGGGTTCTCATTTGATATATATATCTCTGGTGGATACTTTTATATCCACCAGAAAGTTTTAAAAACTTGTGTTTTTATTACTTAGTATTTTGATTTCTATCACTCTTTTATTCCGCACCATTGCTCATCAAACACTGTTATATTTATCAAGTTAGAACTTTCTTTAAATTTGAAAAAGTAGCCAGAATTATATTCAACCCCCTTCTGTAATTTTTTGTTGTATTGTTAGGGAATAACAATACCCTTCTTATGAGTATGATGCAATAGATGAACAAGTTAAAGTATTGCTTAAAAGAATGATTGCTAAAGTTAAAGAAAAGCTAAAAAATGGAACATATATTTATTTCTTCTAAAAAATAAATAGAATCGCAAGTATAAATTGGACAAATCCAAATTCAATTAGGAGAAGATTTAAAAATTTAAAATATTTTAAAATTTCCCAACAAAAAATTAAAAAAGAAATGGAAAATATTGAAAATAAAATAGACACAATAGATTGGATAGAAGGAAATAGAATAGAAAGAATAAGACTATACCAACAATTGGGTAAAGTAATTAAAATCTATAGAACGGATAGAGCAAGTGTACAATGGTATCATGATATATTATTAGGAAAGGCAAACCTGACAGGTTAATATGGATAAAGGAACAAAAATAGCAAAATAAGAGCCTAAAGAATTACATTACCAAATGGATACATATGAAGAAGGCACTTCACAAATAATGAGTTTTAAACCAGAAACGTATCAAAAAATACAAGATGAAAAAGAAGAATTATCTGTTAAAAAGATATCTAGAACATGACGGTTTGAAAGACATAAAGAAATTAGATATATAGCACAAAAACATGAAAATATAATAGATACCACTAGCGTAAATGGAAGAGCAAAAATTAATTTAATAACTGATGAGATTATAAAAAGAGAATTAAGAAAATTATAAACTAAAGAAGCAAAAAAATATAGAAATATATACTTTGGGGAGTAGAATTTACAATAAAAGCATATTTTCAAAGAAATATAGATACACCAATACAAATATACATATTAGATGATAGAATACTAGGAAATCTACAAGATGCCTTAATATTAGTAGTAAAAGGAAATTTAATATATCAAAAATTAAAATTTACTATACAACCAGATTTTAGTATATCACTAAAGGATGAGCATAAAGACTTGATTTTAACTTTATATTATAAATTAGATGGTATAACAATGCTAGTAGGAAGTAAAGTAATAACTATTAAAATAAAGATGATATATGTATTAACAGGAAATCATCATGTAACTAAACAAAATGATTTAAATATTCTAGTACCAAAAATGTATCAAGATATTTTAGAACAAATTGAACATAAAGAAAATTCAAGAATAACAATACTAGAAGAAATTTATATGGATTTTAATAATAGAACAATGACAACGTCAAATAAAATAATTCTAATAATAGATGGATCCAAATTAAGTTTTAGAAAAGAATCAATAATGTCTAAACATTTAAGTTTTAGAGAACAACCAATTATGTCAAGACAATATAATTTACCTAAAATTATAAATTTAATAGATGTGAAAACTGATAGATTAAAAATTAAAGTAATAATATTCGAAGGAATTATAGCAAAAGATTGTTAGCTAAAATAAATACAGGAGCTTTAAAAGCTTTATACATATAAGTAAAATTGATGAAAAAAACTGCTCCATAATAGAACCACATACTTATAATTATCCTGAAAATGAGAGAGAGATTATAATTACTAAAAGTATAAATTTAAGATTTAAACTACAAGATTTAGAGTACAACATAAATATAGGAGTTATAGAATATGATAGTTCTAATGAATTATTATTAGGAAGTGACTTTTTAACAATGATAAATTATAAATTTAATAATAAAGGCATTGAAATAAATGACCAAGGAAAAATCCAATTTATTAATAAAATATGAATACACATGAAAAAATAGAAAACAAAAAACATAAATTACAAAAAATAAAAGATGCTCTAAAAGAAGGTATATATTCACAAATAAAATATTTAGAATATAGTGAAAAGGAAATAAAATTAGAAAAAGACATAAAAGAATTAGAAAAACAAAGTTCAAAAAATGGAAAAATATGGATAGATATGGGAAATGGATGAAAAAAACCAATTAATAAATCTAACTAATGAAAAGAGAAATGGATGGAAAGAATGAACTAACAAAACTGGATAATGAGAAAATAGAAGTTTTATGGGAAGAAATCATAATAAAAGAAAAAATTCAAAACATGACATTAGTAATGAATGAGATTAAAAAGGATCAAACTCAAACAAGACAAATAATACGAGGAGAATTAACTAATCTATGGAATGCATCTGAAATACCAACATTTAAAATAATATTAGAAAAATTAACTAATCTAGAAGATGAAAAACCAAAAAACAAACAAATGATAAAAAAAGATATCACATAAACACCAGAAATTGTGGCTATAAATATTTGGAGGAGAATTAAAGAACCTATTATGATAGATATTAGTAAAATGAAACCCGTTATACCAGAATCTGTAGATAAAATATTAGACAGATTATCTTTGCTTCATAAAAAAGGAAACTTCTAATGGACAAACAAGAGCATAATGTAATAATATTTCTTAAAAATCATGGAAAGGAACTACTAGAGAAAGAAAGATATAAATATGAACCAATGAAAATGGAATCAAAAAATTTAGATAATATAGAACAGGAAAAAATAGAATACATACAATTAAAGTTTAAAAAAGAGGAACAAGAATTGAAAAGATTAAAAGTAGAAAATAGCAAACTCAAATTAAAAACTACTGAAGAATGGTATGACAAGTATAAAAAATATAAAACAAATATAAAATATTAAAAAAGATTTGAAAGAAACTAAAAGAGAACTAAAACAAATGAAAAAGAGTTATATCAGGAAGTAGAGGAAACCAAAAGAAATTTAGAAATATTAAGAGAAGAAATCAAAAAAATTAAAGAAAAATAAAAAATTACTAACAGTACAAGTAATCCGGATACTTTGAGTAATAGAGTCATTTCTAATGAAAAATTAATAAATTTTATAGAAGAATCTGAAAATGAAGACAAATCAGAAATAGAAAAAGAGAACAATCATATAATGCAAACCTTAAAAAAATTAAAAATGTGAATGCTATTATAAAAGATGAACCACAAAGTGACAAGAAGATGAGTATAACGAATCTATAGACATTGAAATGGAAACTGTAAATGAAGACACTAATAATTACCCAGAAGAAGAATTAACATATGTCAATTTAGAAGTAATAACAAGAAGTAGTAATAAAATACCTAAACATATACTAATCGGACATCATGCGAATTTAAAGAATTTGTAGGATCTATGTCATAAGGTGTTAACCTTAATGGATATTTCTTAGACTTAGATAATGTATATGAAGAACAAGAAATTAGTAGAAGGGTTACAGATTGGAATCTAGGAACTTATGTAGCACTAATGAGTTCCACACATACTGATAATTTAGATTATACTTATGATTTAATATCCAAAACATTAATAGAAAAAGTAGCATTTTGGATAGAATATATAACATACCAATTGAAAACAGAAGTAATGCGTAATGTAGGAGATTGGAAATCTATATTACAAATATTTGATATGATACTAAAAAGAGAATTTTTAGGAGAACCATGGATAGTAGCTAGAGATCAAGTGTTGGAGAAAGAAAAATAAAAATAATAGTGAATTTAAATAACATGAAATATTGTAAAATAAATAAACTACCTGAATATACTATAAGTTTTACTAAATTCTTTTATGAAGCTAGGTTTCAACCCGAAGAAAGCCAAATCTACCAACAATTATATTATGATCATCTTCCAAAACCATATAATAATGAAATAACAAAAGAATATAATAATTTAGAACCAAGAGAAAACACTTTAGGAGAAAGAATAAGAGTATTAAGAGGATATCTTATGAGAAAATGCGAAGAATACCGAGTTCAACAAACAGTTAAAAAGGATAAAAAACTAGGATTAAGAGAAATATATGGTTTTACTGAAAGAAGATTAGTATTTGGATGTGATGATGAAAGAAGAGAAAAACCAAATAAAAAATATAAGAAAAAATACATAATAAGATTTGATAAAAGACAAAATTACAATCGGAACAACAATCCATATTATAAAAAATATAAAAGAAGAAAGTTCAGAAATAATTTTGACACAAGGAAAAGATTTAGGAATAGAAGAAAATTTAGAAGAAAACCATTTAAAAAAGGAAAAGGAAAATTGAGTGAATGCAAATGTTGGAATTGTAATGAAAAAGGACATTATGCAAATAAATGCCCTAAATTAAAAGAAAAGGGAGTAAAATATATAAATACATCACAGTTCATAATGAATCTGGAACAAATAAAAGAAGATAATGATAACTGGTATAAATACGAAGAATTTTATGTTAGTGAAACTGATAAAGATAGTGGATCAAAATATTTAATTTATAATTCTTCAAGTGAAAGTTATTCAGATTAATGGTAGCTATTTACATAGAAGCTTATGTAGAACATAAACCTGGAAAATTAATAAAATAAAAAATATTTATAGATAGCGGAGCAGACTTATGCTTGGCAAGAGAAGAAGTATTAACTTCACATAAATGGAAAAAAATCTAAAATACATAGAACTAAAGTAACAGGATTTAATGAACAAAGAAAAGAATTAGATACAATAGCTGAAAACATGAGAATAGTAATGAATAAAACTATATTTAAATTACCTTTAATTTGTCAAAAAAATAAAATAAAGCAACCAATATTATTAGGAAATAATTTTTTAGATCATTTTAAAACACAAGTTGTAACTTCTAATATGTTAAGTTTGCAAACACCTTGTAATAAATGGATAATATTAAAAAGAATAATACCTATAAACACATTAAGTATAAACAACTTGATAACAAGTAAAAACAATAATATACAAGAATTATCGGAAAAATATCATAATTTACTAAAATCAAATTTTGGAGAAAATTCAGTGCAATTATAGGATAAAGAAAAAATATATGCCGAGGTGAAATTGATAAGTTCAAACGATATAATCAGGTCAAAACCTATTAGATATAGTGCTATAGACCAAAAAGAATTTGAAATACAAATAAATGAATTATTAAAACTAAAAATAATACAAGAAAGTAAAAGTCCACGTAGTAATCCAACTTTCTTAGTAAGAAAACACAGTGAACAAAAAAGAGGCAAGCTAGAATGGTAATAGATTATAGAGAATTAAATAAAAAGACTATATTTGATGGATATTTCGTACCATATAAAAGAAATCTTATTAATAAACTCAGAAATAAAAAATGGTTTAGTAAATTTGACTGTAAAAGTGGATTTTGGAAAATTAAGTTTACCAAAGAATCCAGATCTTTAACAGCTTTTAATGCACCACAAGGACATTATGGATGGATAGTATTACCATTTGGATTAAAAAATTCACCACAAATATTTAAGAGAAGAATGGACCAAGTTTTTAGAAAATTAATAGATTTTTGCATCGTATATGTAGATGATATACTAATCTATAGTGACACTTTAGAATGCCATATAAAACACCTAGAATAATTTATAACAACCGTAAAACAACATGGAATACTACTTTCTGAAATGAAATCAAAAGTCTTTACAAATAAAATAGAATATCTAGGATATATAATAGATAAAGATGGATTAAAATTACAAAATCATATAGTTTCAAAAATACAAAATTTTGAAGATAAACTAGAAAATAAGAAAGAAATCTAACAATTTTTAGGAATAATTAATTATGCAGGAGATCATATAAAAAATTTACCACAGTTAAGGAAATCCTTACAAGAATTAACAAAAAATAAATCTTTTGAATGGAAAGAAGAACATGATAAAGCTGTTAAAACTCTTATAGAAAATGTCAATAATTTACCAAAACATAGGAAACCAATAGAAACAGATAAATTAGAACTTTATACTGATGCTAGTGATATAGGATGGTGAGTTGTTCTTATTACTTACGAAAATAATGATATTGACAATGAAAAACCCCTTATATGTGGTTATGCAGGAGGAACATGGAAACCAAATGAATTAAACTACCATATAAATGAAAAATAATTATTGGCAGTAAAATTCAAAATTAAAAAATTTCATTAGCAGGTACAAGTATGACGACTAACAACTTTGATGTGTATATCAGCGATGTTACAAAAATTATTACAAAAAACCATGAAGATATAGCCCAAAAATATGAAACAATCGCCCAGTTAGGCAAAGACATCAAGATTTTAGTCCAAGAAAATACACAATTTTTGAAACAGTTATCAGATGCTATAAAAGACAAACAAACAGTAAAAACTCTACAAAACCCACTTGCACCCTCTACCAAACTACAAACTTTTACATCTAAACTTGCAACTACGCCTTCTTCTTCAAACTCACATGAATTATCTCCACCTATTTCCATGAGTGCCAGGGTTTAATTTTCATCTGAGATCATAACAACATATGAAAAAATTATGAAATATTATGACTATAAGTCAAATGATCAGATAGTACGAGGCATTAAAACAAGTAAATATCCAAGATATTTGTGCCAAATAAATGCAAACCCAGACGTGGTAGAAAAGCAATTTACCTATGGATTTATTGATAAAATATTAGTTGATGACACATTATATAGCATTTTAAAATTACCTACAGTATTTGTGGAATCCACAAAAGCCTTGTTAGGAATATGTTGTGAACTTGATGATTACATTAACAAAACACCTTAGTAGATTTAACTTAGTGAAAAATGTAGCACCCGATGGATGATCAATTATAGTCCCGACGAATGATTCAATATAGTCCCGACGAATGACTAATTGATATCCATCGGGTGAGTAGCTTATGCAATAATAAGTCATGTAGCACACTTCTGCAAACATCTTGGTATAGATTCCGTAGTAGCTTATGAGTCATGTAGACTGCTAGTAGATGTGCAGAATAGATTGATTAAATGTAAATATAAGATATCTTGTAATTCTGCACAAATAAAATGGAGTCAAGTGATAAATGACTACCCGACAGATGATTAACAAAGCTACCCGACAGATGATCAACAAGGCAACCCGACGGATGACAAACATGTACCCGACGGATGATCAATTCAAATATCTGTTGACAGTGACAACACAATCACATGCATTGGGTGTTTATAAAAGGAATGTGGCACCCTGTTTAACAGGAAATGAAGAACAAAGAAGCATTACCATTTCCATGCAAGATTAAGAAGATTTTCAAAGATCCTGGAATAGAGTAGTGAAGTAGCATGAAGTTTGACTTGATAAGTTTTGTTTTATTATCCTGTCTATGGGGAACGAAATTTATGGAATCCAGATATTTGACGCTTCAACAGATTTGGTGGGAAAGCCTATAGTCATATATCAAATATTTAAGACTGGAAAGATACCAGTAAGAGGAGATAATGCAAATTTGAAACTACCTATCCCGTGTAATATAGAAAATTTCCAAGAATGGATTTCTACAAAAAGAGCAATTGGTCTTATAACCCTAAAAATCAAGATACAAGACATGTTGAGAGCAAGAAAAGCTAATATTATTGGATCAAGTCGAGGAGGACAAGTTGAAGAAATTATTACTCTATATTACGATAATGAAGCTCTGTCCCAAGATACTATCGAGCTTGAAAGACTACATGACAAAGTTATTAATCTACAACACGCACATGCAAAAAAAACCATAGAATAATATCACATTTTAACAAGTCCAAGAAAGAGACCAGTGATCAGTGTTAGTACAAATAATACAAATAATATCCTTATTAATATAAAAAGAGAAAAAGGTACTGATCCATTCCAATAGTAAAGATATTACAAGCCCAATGTAGTTTTACTACAAAAGGCCCATCAATAATACCATATTATAGCTCAATGTAGTTTAACTACAAAAGGCCCAACATGTTAATATATTACAAGCCCAAAAATTTCAAAGAAAGAAGAAAAGATGCAAGCTGGAAGAAAGGAAAGCAAAAGACTACAAAAACAAGGTGGAAATGTTGAAATGATAAAAGAAAAAAAGAAAAAAGCAAGTTTGATGATAATGGCCGACAAAGATAAGACATAAAGGAGTTTAGCATGATGGAAGACCACAAGAAAAAAGTACTAAAATAGTATAGCACTGTATCAATAATGAAGAGGATTTCTATATAAGGAGCCTCATTGTAACAAAGAGAAACATATGCTATTTGCTATAAAAAAAATTCAGTTTCATATATCTCTCATGCGTAGCTAAACACTTCTCTTTTCCATAATTTCAGCCAAGCACAATATCATAAAATTAGAAAGGTTACATTATGAAATTATATTTAGTATTTATCAGTTTAGAAAATATTATCTTAAAACAGTATTTTGGAGATCCCAAGCCAAGGCATAAATGGTTAGATCCTGATATTGAACAAGTCAGGAAAGACAAGAAGGCCATGAATATTCTGTTCAATGGAGTTAATGGTGACATGTTTGATAACCATCATTAACTGCAAGACATCCAAGGAAGTTCGGGATACCATTTAAATAATCTATGATGGCACTGAACAAGTTAGAGAAAACAAGATGCAGTTACTAATTCAGCAATATGATCATTTCCACTGTGAAGAAGGTGAAACTCTTACTGATATCTTTAGTAGATTTCAAAAGCTACTAAATGCTCTGAAGCTGCATGGAAGAGTCTACCAAACCAAATATTATAACCTCAAATTCCTGAGATCCCTTCCAAAAGAATGGAAACCAATGACAGTCTTCTTAAGAAATTCACAAGAATACAAGGAGTTTACACTAGAGAGACTGTATGGAATTCTAAAGACTTATGAGCTTGAAATAGAGCAAGATGAAAGAATGGAGAAAGGAAGGAAGAAAGGAGGGTCCATTGCACTGGTTACTGAGTTAGAGAAAGAGAAGGAGATGAAGATAGAAGCTGTTGAGTCTACTTCAAAGGTCTATGAAAACAAGGGCAATGGGTCGGTAGCAGAAAATGAAGATTCTTTGAGCCAAGATGATATGGATGATATTGATGAACATCTTGCATTTCTTTCCAGAAGATTTTCCAAGCTCAAGTTTAAGAAGAAATTTTGAGTAGCTAAGCCAAATAGAAACATGGCGGATAAATCAAAATTTAAGTGTTTCAAATGTGGCTTGGCAGGGCACTTTGCCAGTGAGTGTAGAAAGTCAGATTCCAGCAAGAAGAAGTTTGAGCCTGTGGATTATAAACAGAAGTATTTTTCGTTGCTCAAACAAAAGGAAAGGGCTTTTATTACACAAGAAAATGACTGGGCAGCGGATGGTCCGGATGAGGATGAAGATGTCAGCTATGTCAATCTAGCCCTAATGGCCAAGTCTGATGAAATAAAGACAAGTTCTTCAAGTAATCAGGTAATCACCACTAACCTTGCAAATTTATCTAAAGTTTAATGTAATGATGCAATAAATGACATGTCTACAGAATTATATCATTTGCGTGTTACACTTAAGTCCCTCACTAAGGAAAATGCTAAAATCAAAGAAAACAATTTGTTTTTAAGTGAGATGAATAATGTGCTAGAGTCTCAGTTTATTGAATTTGAAAAATTGAGAATAGAATGTAAGATTGCTAAGGATGAATTAACTGAGTCCTTGAAGAAAGAAGAGATTTTGAAGAAGCAACTTGAATGAGAGCATGAGGTGATTAAGGCATGGAAAGCATCTAGAGATGTCCATGCTCAAATCACCAAAGTTCAAGGAATTGAGTCCTTCTGTGATGCAGCCTGGAAAAAGAGTAAAGAGAAGCTGGAATCCAATTTGGTTGAAGGATTGCTAACAGATGTAGACTCGACGGATGATGAGAGTCATCCGTCGGATAATCAAAAAGATTATCCGTCGAGTGACATAAATCCTTATCCGTCGGCTGTGAGCAAACCTGTGAGTAAAGCCGAAATTGCCAAGTTAAATAAAAAATATGGATCAGTTTCCAAAAACTTCATTTCAGGATAATCTAGTCAAGTGAAGAAGGAGAAGAAAGTGAATGTTGGTCATCTATCCATCAAGCAATTGAATGACATCTAGAAAAGATTGAGGTTAAAACATAGGCTAAAAAGAAGAACAATAGAAATGGGAAAGTAGGAATTAACAAACATAACAACTACACACCTGATAAATATGCTCCTAGAAAAATATGTGTTAAGTGTGGCAGTGTTAATCATCTGTCAGTTAATTGAAAAATTGCCATGCCTACTTCCATGATTGTACCTCCCTCTTTTCCCAACATAAGTGCTATGCCTTCTATGCCTATGAATGCTATGCCTACAGAGAATATGAATGCACAATTTGCTAATATGCCATTTGCACCTAATCCTTATTATGTTGCATTTAGTATGCCTCAAATGCCATTTAGCATGCCCTACTGGAATAACATGTTTGCAAATAGCATGCCATTTCCTGTTAATCAAAATATGCATGATAATTCTGTTTTAATGACTGGTTTCAAAGGTCCAACTCAGATGACTAAGGATGAATCTGATATCCCTAAGTCAAATGAGATAAAACCTAAGAAATAAAAGAAAAAAGCTAACAAGGCACGACCCAAGGAAACTTGGGTACCAAAATCAACTTGATTTGGTTTTAATGTGTGCAGGAAAACAGAAAGAATATGTGGTACTTGGATAGTGGTTGTTCAAGACACATGACTGGAGATTCTACCCTGCTCACAGAGTTCAAGGAGAGAGCTGGTCCAAGTATTACTTTTGGAGATGACAGCAAGGGTTATACTATGGGATATGGCTTGATTTCTAAAGACAATGTTATCATTGAGGAGGTTGCCCTAGTGGAAGGTCTCAAGCATAATTTGCTAAGTATCAGCCAACTTTATGACAAGGGCAATTCAGTAACCTTCAATTCAGAAGCCTGTGTTATGACAAACAAGAGGACCAACAAAGGGGTTCTCACTGGAGTGAAAAAAGGAAATGTGTACTTAGCTGACTTCAACTCATCAAATGCAGAATCTGTTACTTATCTTCTCAGTGAAGCAAGTCAAGATGAAAGTTGGCTATGGCACAAGAAGCTATCCCATCTAAACTTCAAGACCATGAATGAGCTTGTCAAGAAAGAACTGGTTAGAGGTATTCCTCAAGTGGAGTTTACAAAAGATGGAATATGTGATGCTTGCCAAAAGGGAAAGCAAATCAAAGCATCATTCAGAAAGAAGCTTGATTCAACAATTGAAGAACCTCTGCAATTGCTACACATGGATTTGTTTGGACCAGTCAATGTGTTGTCCATCTCAAGGAAAAGATTTTGCCTAGTAATTGTAGATGATTTCTCAAAATTCTCTTGGACATATTTCCTAAAGTCTAAAGATGAGGCTAGTGAAATCATCATCAATCACATAAGGCAAGTCAACTATCATCCTGATTTCAAAGTTAGAAGAATCAGGAGTGACAATAGAACAAAGTTCAAGAATTCTATTATGAAAGCATTTTGTGAAGAGAATGGGATTATGCATGAGTTTTCAGCAGCAAGAACTCCACAACAAAATGGAGTAGTAGAAAGAAAGAACATATCACTTATTGAAGTTGAAAGGAAAATGTTTGAAGAATCAAAGTTACCAACATACTTCTAGGGTGAAGCTGTAAATACTGCATGCTACACTCAGAATATTTCTTTGGTTAATCAAGCAAAGTGTATGACACCCTACCAATTGTTCAAGAACAAGAAGCCAACTCTAAATTTTCTTCATGTATTTGGCTGTAAATACTATATCTTGAAGAATCAAACTGATCAACATGGGAAGTTTGATGCTAAAGCAGATGAAGGAATTTTTGTTGGATATGCTGTGGGAAAAGTATATAGAGTCTACAATCTAAGAACCAACATTGTTGTGGAATCAATACATGTTGTGTTTGATGATAAAAAGATTGAAGGACTGCAAGATGGAGATTACCATGAGAGCATCAAATTTGATAGTGTGGAGATGGTTAGTGATGATAGTGATGATGAAAGTGATCAAGAAATTGCAACTAAGGATAATACAGAAAAATCTACAACTAATGAAGCTAATAACTCAACATCTATCGAGTTATAAAATGCTTCATCCATCGGGAGACAATCTGCATCATCCATCGGGAGACAATCAGCTTCATCCGTCGGAACTCAAAATACACCATCCGTCGGGTCATTGAGAGAAGCTGAAAGTCAGAACAGATCACTCACAAAAAGTTCCCCTTTCTCAAATCAAAGATTCATAAACTCAGGGGGAGTCTCTAATAATCAAAACTCAATCACTCATCTAGACAACAATGAGGCCTCTTCATCTAGAGCTAATCTACCTCAACAAAGAAAATGGACAAGAGATCACCCCTATGAGCTAATTATTGGTGATGCATCTTTTAGAGTTCAGACAAGGAAAGCAACTCAAGATGAATGTCTGTACAACAACTTTCTTTCTAAGGAAGAACAAAAGAAGGTAGAAGAAGCTCTGTTGGATCCTGATTGGATTTTAGATATGCAGGAAGATCTAAACCAATTTGAAAGGAACAATGTTTGGAAGCTGGTACCCAAGCCTAAAGGAAAGAATCCAATAGACACCAAATGGGTATTTAGAAACAAGATGGATGAAAATGGCATAATAGTCAGGAACAAAGCTAGATTGGTTGCTAAGGGCTATTGTCAACAAGAAGGAATAGATTTTGATGAAACCTTTGCTCCTGTTGCAAGACTAGAAGCCATCAGAATCTTCTTAGCCTATGCAGCCCATGCCAATTTCAAGGTCTATTAAATGGATGTCAAGAGTGCTTTTCTAAATGGAGATTTGGAGGAGGAAGTCTATGTCAGTCAACTTCCTGGTTTTGAAGACCCAAATTTCCCAAATCATGTCTACTATCTTTTGAAAGCACTTTATGGATTGAAGCAAGCACCTAGAGCCTGGTATGACACTTTGTCAAAGTTTCTTTTAGAGAATCATTTCACTAGAGGTATTGTAGACAATACTTTATTCTTTAAAAATGTTAATGGCTCTAGCATACTTGTTCAAATCTATGTAGATGATATTATATTTGGCTCTACAGATGAAAAACTTTGCAAAAAATTTGCCAAATTGATGCAAAGTAAGTATGAAATGAGCATGATGGGAGAACTAACTTACTTTCTTGGTTTACAAGTTAAGCAAGTTAGTGATGGAAGATTCATTAGTCAAACTAAATATATTCAGGATCATTTAAAGAAGTTTGATCTAATTGATTGCACATCTGTAAAAACTCTCATGGCCACTGCAACTAAGCTTGAATTAAACACTACTGAAAAGTCTGTGGATATTTCAAGTTATAGGGGTATGGTTGGTTCACTTCTATACTTAACAGCTAGTAGGCCAGATATAATGTTTGCTACATGTCTTTGTGCTAAATTTTAGGCTGATCCTAGAGAATCTCACTTAATTGCTATTAAGAGAATTTTCAAATATCTCAAAGGTACACCAAAACTTGGCATTTGGTACCCTAGAGATTCTGGTTTTGATCTAACTGGTTATTCAGATGCAGATTATGCAAGTTGTAGAATTGATAGAAAAATTACAACAGGAACCTGTCAATTTCTAGGAAGCAAGCTTGTGTCCTGGTTTAGTAAAAAGCAAAATTCAGTTTCTACTTCTACAACAGAAGCTGAATATATTGCTGCTGGAAGTTGATGTGCACAGATTTTGTGGATGAAAAATTAATTGCTAGACTATGGGCTGGAAGTGGAAAGAATTCCTATTTTCTGTGATAACACAAGTGCAATTGCCATCACTGAAAATCCAGTACAACATTCAAGAACAAAGCACATAGACATCAAGTGCCATTTTATAAGGGAACATCTAATGAATGGTATTGTGGATGTAACACCCCCAAATCCGGGGTCGGGGATCCGGGTTGTCACGAGTTCCATTTCCCTTAATAACACCCAATCTTAATAAATAATCAACTACTCTGTACTGTGACCCCACAATAAACACACACACCACAAGTTATAGTCTCAGAGATGAATATCCAAAAATAATCACAAGTCATTTTATTCCACAATTATCTGCCAATACACCTTAAAAGGGTTTCTGAATAAATTTACATTTCTTTGCCATTATTACAATTCATAAATATACATAAATCTGGTACATCAAAAGTTGAAGCCTAGCCTATTGGTAGTTCCTACCTCAGCCACAATGACATCAATGCCTATAGGAAACTGCAGAGCGTTTCCTATCCGCTCGCGAATTGGGAGCTTGGTCCTGTTCATCTTTTCTATCTGTTGTTGTGTGATGAAAGAAGAAAGCAAGGGTGAGAAGCAAGCCCACCAAAATAATATATATAATGATTTACAGTATATGAGCCTTCTCATAGTACTCATGAAAGTCTTTGTCAAAAGAAATGAACCAAGTTTGATATCTTAGTGCGATGAAGTCGCAAAATATTCAGTATATATACATATATACTTTTCAAAATCTTGGAAGTCCTCTTCCATGCATAATATACACAGAGTTCCAGTTTATAACTGTATAAAACTATCGTTGCAAGGTGATCTCATATGTCTAACCTTGTCTCAACGTTTTTCTGAAAATCTTTGACATACATAAGATAATCATTTACTAGATATAAGTTTAAAAGATGAAGTTACAAGATACTCCAATATACTTATATCTTTTCCAAATACTACTTGAACTACCACCGTTCAAGTTATATTTAGTTCAAAAGTTCATCACATAGATGAGACTACAAGATAATACTTGAATAGATTCAATCTTTGAAATATTATTGAATGAAATGAAGTTACGAGATACTTCACTAAGTCCCGATATATATATACACCTATATATATCTCTCATACATTTCCTGAAAACCTCTGTCATGTAAAGTATGAACAGAGTTGCAATATCCAATGAATTTGGAAAGAAAAGAAATTTTGGCATAAACCTGATATCTTGCTGATCAGGCAAAGATACCAATAAGTAACCTTTTGTACTAGTAGATGGATGAATCCCCCACCGGTCATCACCCTGGCCTCATTAGGACCTTGTGCTGGACCGCCACCCGGCCTCTTATGCGTTAATGGACTGCCACCCAGCCACTTACACTTTGATAGACCGTACCCCGGCCTGTCGCTTATGCCGACTCAATTATATGGGCTTACTTCCCGAACATTGGGTAAGTAATCAATTCATTTGTTTTCTCAAAACAGCAACCACGTTGCGAATGTAAAATACACCACGGAGCTGGATCCCCCAGGTTTTGAGCGAGTATTTAAATCCCCTTTGAAAGGAAGATCTTAAATATAAAAATGAGTTTTGGGGTCCACTCTAACTTTAAAAATCATTTTGAAGACTCGAAAACATTTTTAAGAATGTTTGGAGTACTGCTAATTTATTATATTAAATCAGTCTCGATATATTAGAAATATCTGAATATTATTATTTAAATAATATTCTCATAAAGATAATCCTTATTAAAATATTCGAAGTAGAAGTTTTAAAACTCATACTTGAAATGGATGTTAAATAACCAAAGATATACTTATACGAAAGTACTATCTTTATTTGAATAATCGAAAATATGTTTGATTATCGAAACATTATTCTTTAATAAAATAAAGAATATTATTAAATAATAAGCGGAGTCATAATACCTCGAATGAATATTATAAATAATATTCATTAAATAAAATAAAGTGAGTCATACATCCTCAAATGAATATTCAATTAATAATTATTAAATATAATAAACAGAGTCATAAGTCCTCGAATGAATATTCAAATAATATTCATTAATTAATATAAAGTTATCGAATAAACCTTATTCGATCAATAGTTTTGAAAACTATATCCATATATATAAATATATATATACTCGGGAATACCGACTCCCAGTTTAGAAATATGTTCACCTTTTGATCCCCTATACTAAGGGTCAACTCAAATACCGCTTATCTCTAGCATAGGTATTATGCAACTATAAGCATTGAACCAACAGAAATATAAATCAAGAATATGAAACAGGCATGCATATATACCATATCACATGCTACAATATATCGCAAGAATTTGCTAATAACAAATATGCATTTATCGCAAGATCATGCATATACACATATACATCACAACAACAGTTATACGGGTATAAAACTTGCCTGAGTGCTCCCGGATAGGCTTAAGCTTAGAGTGGGTCCGATAACCTATGAATAACAACATAAGTCGGAATTAGACCCCGGTCGCTTCAGAAACTAGACTTTAACCATTTAGAGTCCTAATGTTCGCTTCCGCGCTTAACGATTCACTTAAGTCGCTCGAGTACCCTTGGCTCCACCATTTTTAATAAATTAACCATTACGAGTTTTAAGGCGATTCTTTCGCAAGTGTCTTACCAACTGCCTATTACACCTTACATAAATGTTTCATACTTCAATTAGTCCTTTAAGGTCTTTAACCTATGTTTCAAAGTAAGGCGAGGGGTAATGATTCGTTCGCGAAACGTCGTTACTTAAAACGGCCGTTTCTCCTAAACCGTACATCGGAATCAAATGAACCACATATCAAAACGAAGCTCGTAACATGAACTATCTAAAAATGGCAATGGTCAAAACCTAGAAAATTCTCGGGTCCTAATGTTATGAACAAAAGCAGTCTAAAGTAAATCGGACATTACGACGGCTATGTTTACGCGATTTCCCAATTTTATACCATTCCAATTCAACCACCAATCAATCCCAATCCATCCATACAACCAAAATCAATCCTCACTATATCATAACAGCCCCAATAAACTCAACATTAACAATTTATACTTATTCTTAAACTTAAATTTAAACTATACTTAAGTCCTTTAACCAAACCATAAGATTTCAACCTTCAATTCACTACCATTCCAACACAAACTCTAAACCAACAAGCATCAAGCTACTCTTTACCATAACTATCAAAATCATCCTAATATACAAAGTAAAGCTAGGGTTTGGAGATGTTATACCTTCCTTGAAGCTTTTAATCAATGAAAGATCCTTGGAATGCCCATGGAAGCCTTGATCTATGCTTAAGCTACCTTGAACTTTCATAAAAAACAAGAAAACCAAAGTTATTTCTTGAAGGTTACTATTCACCATCTTCTTCCTTGATTTATTGGAAGAGATTGTGAAGGAATTAGAAGCTTAAACTTATAGGATATCCATATCTATGTACAAGGAACCTTAGATAATTACCTTGTGATTTAACAATGTTTGGAACTTGATTTTTGATTTTTCTTCCTTTGAAAAGAAGAAAAAGCCGAGAGCAATGTTGAAGGATTGAAATAATTTTGTGTTTGCTTTGATTTGTTTTGGCTAGCTTGGTTGGCTTTGTTTTGTTTTTGGGTAATTACCTTTCTAACCTTGACTTTGTGTGGTTTTAAATCAACCACATCTCCTTCCCCTTATGTCATGCTTATGTCATGCTTATAATGTCATCATCCCTTACATGCCCTCTTCTTATTGGTTGGATGACCTCATCATCCCTAACCTCCTTGATTAACTTCCTAATTGTTTGCCTAATGACCGCTGATCTGTTATACGGTTCGCTTAACTTTCATTTTCATTTATCATTTGAGGGATCATACCCGGGATCTTATTACTTGGGTTTCCTTAACCTTTCTTAATACATTATATTCCTTTTATGATCCTCTCTTATAATCCTTTAATTTAAATCCTTTTTATCCTGTTACCTTATACTCAATTCTTTCCGTATCTAGTGGATTTCCGGGAAAAATCAAAGTGTTCGGAATTGGATTCTGACGATCTTTACATACACTTATATGTCATATAGAGTGCCAATAAAATCTCAGAATATCCATAAAAGAACCCCTACCTGGTGTGTCATGAAAAGTTTTCTCATTCAGCAAAAACACTATTCATAAGGGTTTCAAAAATTTTCCAAAAATTGGGGTTATTACAGTCTCCCCTCCTTAAAAGGATTCCGTCCCGGAATCAGATAGAAAATGAATAGGGATACTCTCTTAGCATTGCACTTTCTAACTCTCGAGTAAATTTTCCCACATTGTGGTTCTTCCATCAAACTCTGAATAGTTTGATAACCCTTCTCCTAAGCACTTGTTCCTTTGTACTCTATAACCCTTCCTGGTTGCTCCATATAGGTTACGTCTGGTTGCATGCCTATGCGCTCATATGCCCCTATTTGTCTGGCATTTGAATTACACTTCCTTAACATTGATACGTGGAACACGTTAAGAACTTGCTACATGTTCGGGGGGGGGGGGGGTAGGGCTAGCTCATATGCTAACTTCCCAATATGTCTTAATATCTCCAAGGGTCCAACAATTCGTGGGCTTAGCTTTCCTTTCTTTCCGAACCTCATCCATCCTTTCCAAGGGAATACCTATAACAGCACTAGGTCCCCTACTTCCTATTCCTTGTCCTTTCGTGTCAAATCAACATACTTCGTGTGCCCATCTTGGGCTACTACCAGCCGTCCTCTGATTTAATCTATTATATCCTTGGTCCTTTGGACCACTGCTGGTCTAAGCATCTTGCGCTCTGCAATATCATCATATCATAAGGGAGATCGACATTGTCTTCCCTCGAGGATCTCATAAGGCGATACCTCAATACTGACATATGATCTATTGTCGTAAGAAAACTTAATTTGTGTTAAGTGACCATTTCAAATTCTTTCAAGTCTATTGCACAGACTCTCATCATAGCTTCTAGCATTATAGCTTTTGCTTCTCAATACCCATTTTTTTTCCAGTTCGTAGTCTTTACTATCTTCCGTACATAATACTATACTGGTTACACTTTTGCTCGTTAGCGTTCTATAACCTTTTAATAAATGCATAAACCTTAGTATCACGAACGCGTTATAATCGGAATACCACCGCACTGATACTAGTCCTTTCTAGCTATTTCTATCTTCGAAAGCTTGATCCATCATATAGAAGTAAAGGAATTTTTTGAGAGATTACTATGATCATGAACACTTGTTACATTGCATAGTTAGTACAGAAGGTGGCCAGCCTTTAGTACTTGACAAGCAATTAAACAATAGATGGTATCCTACTAGGCTTCTATCACACAGATAGATAGTCATTCGGCAATACCTCCCCTTCTGTAAGGGTTGTTCTTCTCAGCTTACATGAAATGAAAAGAAGAGAAAAGAACGAACTGAAGAGAATTGTATATTCTTAAAAAAAAAAATTTATTGCCATAAAATATCTGGCTTGGAATCTACCTCTGAACTATAGAGGTTTGTCATAGGAGAACAAAACATATATGTATATATATCAACATCAAGTATTATAGCATCGCAATTCACGTGCCTAAATATTTTTACTATTCCGTCCATCATTTTATGGACCCATGCTCTTCCTCGAGCTTATACACAATCACCTTTGAAACTCCCTCGACATCGAAAATCGAATCTGGGATCTCAGTCTAGACATCATCTTTACTAGAATTTTACGCTTGCACTGCAACCTTCCTCGTATAGTAATACGACTCTCTATTGGTAAGAAGGAATAAATATTCAATAGGTAAATAATCGACCTAGTTTTTCTATCAAAGATAACTTATACGTCAACACGACCCGATTAGTGGTACTCAATCTCAACATCCATTCCAATACAACTCTCACGGTTGTAATCAGCTCATTACTCGCAGAATCATTGCTGCATTACTATGGTCCACCGTTGACCTACTATAGTCATTTGTTTTCCATGAAGTCTTAATAGCTAACCATACGGAGTCCATACCTGCCGTATCGGATTCTTCTGAGGAGGTAACATAATTACCATTCATGATTCATGAAGAACATTCTAGATCCTGATTACATACATGACATGAAGCAGATAAAATTGCAGAAGAGTTTCAATCAAAGCAACGATAGCAGGTTAATACCATTCTTAATCATATGCCTTCGATAGAAGACTTAACTCAAAGGTTTGTTTGGTCCTTTTTGAAATATGATCCTGGCTTATTCTCAAGATAGGACCTTCTAAGATAGATAGCCCGCTCATGGCGATTACACGAATTAAACCTTTACCAACTACTATTACGGTTGGGTATTGCACAGTCATCAGAAGGAATGTCAATCTTCCAAACCATAATACAACCTTCATAGCTTTAACCATCATCATTGTATTCCTTTGGCACAAGCGCCTACAATTATCCTCTTACCTTTAAAGTGTCGGCCACCTCTTTGGCCTTTCCTGATAGTAAAATTTCCTTATAGTCAATGTCATTTTAACCACCTCCAAATAAATTTTCTACCTCATTTCAATCACAGCTTATGTGAAGATGTTTTCCTTAAAGTCTGATGAGTAAAAATAAAAATAAAAAAAAAATTATCACCATTTTTCCATAAGTTATTGCCTCAGTCTTTAGAGGTTAATCACTGTCACAACTGACTTTTAATCATACTTAGAACATCTTTTTATCTTAAGTCCTAATTGCCCTGAACAATTTCGACCATTACTGGTTCGATCCATACTTTCTCGTGGTTTAACACGTGCCCCACATGGCATTATTATAATTACGTCACATTTCCTTTATCAACATTTCTATTCTTGAGAATTTTGAATATTACCTTTCTCCTTGTAAAACCTCTAAGGTTATCCTGGAATCGTTCCTCCTGTATTCCCTAGATACAGGGCATATCAAGATACCATTTATTAATACCAGAATCATTGTCTATATACTTCTGAAAAAAAAAAATTCTCCACTAATTCTTAAAGGTTGTTATTACCTTAATCCTTTCCAATTCATACTGTCAAAACTCATACTATCCCTATTAAGGGTGAAATGCCAACCTTTAGGCATTCCCCTAGGATTCGTTTTAAGTTACCGATGTTCTATCCTTAATTCCACCTTTAAAAGTTACCTGCATCCTTCCATGGATAAATCAAGTCATATATCCCTGATAAGGGTGTCTTATTCAATCATTCCCACCTCGATAGTATATGTCTAATTTCATAATAACATCTGTATTCAAAATGGGGTCGATCAATATGGCCTCCAAAAGATAACAACGGTTATCCGCTTGTCTTGCCTAATTTGGTTACGATAACAAGGATGTTCTGGAAGATATTGGTCGTGTTCAACGTAAACCTCTTCTTAATAATTCCTTATTTACTTTTGTTGTTTATCTCAACAGTCACCTCAATGTTGGGATATCTTTCATACCTGGCGTCTCCCTTTCTGGGTATCAAGCCACCGGTCTTACACTTCACATTCTTGAAGGTCACTTCCTTCATCCAATTTTCCTACTTTCTTACTTTCTTGTCTCCTTAGTCTATCCGCATCTTATTATTTATCCTTCGAACTATCTCAAGGTTTCCTCGAATCCTCCCAACTCACAGGGGATAAAATATATGTATCTCTTATGCCCTCAACCATCAATTTTAACTCATGGTGAATCACCCTCATCCTGACGAATGCATACTTTTCTATTTCTATTGCTACGAGTCTTTAGGGTTTCCTCATACCCAACTGCCTTATCATACCTCAACTCTATTGCCTTTTTATTCCTTTCCACTTCAGTTTCTTTTTAATTTCCTTTCTCTTATCATTATTTCATAAACCAACACAACATAAGCATTGATTTCAAATATCCCGTCATTCTGGATTCGTGTCCTCAGAACGAATCTTGACAACTTTTACAGCTTAGATTCATAATTTATCATACTCGTCCGCCTTTGTCCTGGCTCTAAAGATTTTACACTATCTCCATAACCTTGGGAAATACTTTCCTGAAACCAATTGACTGAACTTTTAATCAGTTTATTGTAACCTCTTGCTCCGTGCTTTTCTTGGTCTTTCACCAGTGGGTGGTCTCTCTCTTAGGAGGGTAAGTGACCAAAATAGTCTTTTGTAATTCGTCAATCATTTAGAATCTCAAATGATTCCTATATTTCTTTTAGCCAGGCTCTTGCCTTGACTGGGTTAGCTTGTTCCTTGGAACTCTAAGGGCTTAGCGACTTAAAGGTCTTGAAAGAATTTCACACCACATTGTTTCCTCAAGGTGGTGGTTGGGGATAATAGTCTAAGTTCTGTTTAGACAGGTCCATGAATTACCGTATAGGAGTACCGTCTCGGGTCTCCTTTCCTTACTCGACTTTCTGTTTCCTTAGTCTGGACGTTCCCTCCTTCTCCCCATAATCGGGGTCATCCTACATGTTTTAAATCCTCATTTTCCACTTCATTATGTTATGGGTTCCTTTTTGTCTTGATGGCGACCTCCCTGACTATCACGTTCAGGGTTTGCTCTAAATCTTATTCCTCAAACTAGCTTTCATCTAAGATCTCATCCTTAAGCTCTTAAACATTTGGAACCCAAATTCTGTAGAAATACCTCATTATTCCCTTATCATCTTTCTCGGTATTAATCTTTTATCTAATTGTTGGCTCTCTGCCTTCATTCATCACTTTTTCTGGCACAATATGTTCTTTTCCGATAATTCGGACTGTATTGCAATCTCAAACATCTTTTCGGTACCGGCTACGGTTACCTTCACTTCTATTTTCATTTTCTCAAAATCTCTCATAAACTCTCCCAAAGATATTATCATCTTGAGTCTCTCCTTTTTACTAAGGGCATCAGCCACCACATTGGCTTTCCCCGAATGATAAAGAATCTCCCACTCATAATTCTTGATTAGCTCTAACCGCCTCCTCTGGCGTATGTTGAGCTCTTTCTACGGGAAAATGTACTAGAGTACTTATGGCTTAGGTAAATCTCGCACTTCTCTCCATACAAGTAGTGCCTCCAATCTTTAGGGCAAAACTATTGCCACGAGCCCAAGCTCATGGGTGGGGATATCGAATTTTATATTCCCTTAACCTTCTTGACGCGTACGCGATTACCTTGATGTGCTGTATAAGAAGCACCCTAATTCCTTATGTGAAGCGTCACTACACATCACGAAATCTCCTTTTTCCATCCGGCACGCCAACATAGGGGCCGCCACCAACCTTTTCTTTAGTTCTTAAAATCTGTTCTCGCATTTCTCTATCCATTCAAACTTCTCAATCTTATGAGTAAGCCGCGTTAAAGGGGCTACTATCTTTACAAACTTGAACGAACCTCTGGCAGTGACCGGCCAATCCTACCTCTGGTAGTTCCCTAACCATGGTCATCAATTCCTCAGTGGTCCTTTATTCATTCTTGTCAGGATCCTTCACGAGATCCTTCTCAGCGATAATCCCTTCTAGGACAACATCCTCAACCGCTACATCCTCAATAGGAACATCATCCGGGCCCGTGTTAGGACGCTCTATCGAATCCACACTCTGATCTCCAATAACTAGTAAAACATCATCGCGTTGTTGCTTCTCAACCTCAGGGTTCGGAGTCCCGCTACCATATACGATAACGAACTACGCTCTTATCACGATATTTATAAGGGTTCCCATAAGGGTTTTAACTGTTAGTACTACGTTAGGTAGCCCGACTATGAACTTGGCAAGAGTTCTTATTATCTTAATGAACTTATTATCTTAACGTCACATCATCTCTGAGGTTTACAACGCTTAGCTCTGATACCATTTCTGTAACACCCTCAAATCCGGGGTCGGGGATCCGGGTTGTCCCGAGTTCCATTTCCCTTAATAACACCCAATCTTAATAAATAATCAACTACTCTGTACTGTGACCCCACAATAAACACACACACCACATGTTATAGTCTCAGAGATGAATATCCAAAAATAATCACAAGTCATTTTATTCCACAATTATCTTCCAATACACCTTAAAAGGGTTTCTGAATAAATTTACATTTCTTTGCCATTATTACAATTCATAAATATACATAAATCTGGTACATCAAAAGTTGAAGCCTAGCCTATTGGTAGTTCCTACCTCAGCCACAGCGACATCAATGCCTATAGGAAACTGCGGAACGTTTCCTATCCGCTCGCGAATTGGGAGCTTGGTCCTGTTCATCTTTTCTATCTGTTGTTGTGTGATGAAAGAAGAAAGCAAGGGTGAGCAGCAAGCCCACCAAAATAATATGTATAATGATTTACAGTATATGAGCCTTCTCATAGTACTCATGAAAGTCTTGGTCAAAAGAAATGAACCAAGTTTGATATCTTAGTGCGATGAAGTCGCAAAATATTCAGTATATATACATATATACTTTTCAAAATCTTGGAAGTCCTCTTTCATGCATAATATACACAGAGTTCCAGTTTATAACTGTATAAAACTATCGTTGCAAGGTGATCTCATATGTCTAACCTTGTCTCAACGTTTTTCTGAAAATCTTTGACATGCATAAGATAATCATTTACTAGATATAAGTTTAAAATATGAAGTTACAAGATACTCCAATATACTTATATCTTTTCCAAATACTACTTGAACTACCACCATTCAAGTTATAATTAGTTCAAAAGTTCATCACATAGATGAGACTACAAGATAATACTTGAATAGATTCAATCTTTGAAATATTATTGAATGAAATGAAGTTACGAGATACTTCACTAAGTCCCGATATATATATACACCTATATATATCTCTCATACATTTCCTGAAAACCTCTGTCATGTAAAGTATGAACAGAGTTGCAATATCCAATGAATTTGGAAAGAAAAGAAATTTTGGCATAAACCTGATATCTTGTTGATCAGGCAAAGATACCAATAAGTAACCTTTTCTACTAGTAGATGGATGAATCCCCCACCGGTCATCACCCTGGCCTCATTAGGACCTTGTGCTGGACCGCCACCCGGCCTCTTACGCGTTGATGGACTGCCACCCAGCCACTTACACTTTGATAGACCGTACCCCGGCCTGTCACTTATGCCGACTCAATTAGATAGGCTTACTTCCCGAACATTGGGTAAGTAATCAATTCATTTGTTTTCTCAAAACAGCAAACACGTTGCAAATGTAAAATACACCACAGAGCTGGATCCCCCAGGTTTTGAGCGAGTATTTAAATCCCCTTTGAAAGGAAGATCTTAAATATAAAAATGAGTTTTGGGGTCCACTCTAACTTTAAAAATCATTTTGAAGACTCAAAAACATTTTTAAGAATGTTTGGAGTACTGCTGATTTATTAAAATAAATCAGTCCCGATATATTAGAAATATCTGAATATTATTATTTAAATAATATTCTCATAAAGATAATCCTTATTAAAATATTCGAAGTAGATGTTTTAAAACTCATACTTGAAATGGATGTTAAATAACCAAAGATATACTTATACGAAAGTACTATCTTTATTTAAATAATCGAAAATAAGTTTGATTATCGAAACATTATTCTTTAATAAAATAAAGAATATTATTAAATAATAAGCGGAGTCATAATACCTCGAATGAATATTATAAATAATATTCATTAAATAAAATAAAGTGAGTCATACACCCTCAAATGAATATTCAATTAATAATCATTAAATATAATAAATAGAGTCATAAGTCCTCGAATGAATATTCAAATAATATTCATTAATTAATATAAAGTTATCGAATAAACCTTATTCGATCAATAGTTTTGAAAACTATATCCATATATATAAATATATATATATATATATATATATATATATATATATATATACTCGGGAACATCGACTCCCGATTTAGAAATATGTTCACCTTTTGATCCCCTATACTAAGGGTAAACTCAAATACCGCTTATCTCTAGCATAGGTATTATGCAACTATAAGCATTGAACCAACAGATATATAAATCAAGAATATGAAACAGGCATGCATATATACCATATCACATGCTACAATATATCGCAAGAATTTGCTAATAACAAATATGCATTTATCGCAAGATCATGCATATACACATATACATCACAACAACAGTTATACGGGTAGAAAACTTGCCTGAGTGCTCTCGGATAGGCTTAAGCTTAGAGTGGGTCCAATAACCTATGAATAACAACATAAGTCGGAATTAGACCCCGGTCGCTTAAGAAACTAGACTTTAACCATTTAGAGTCCTAATGTTCGCTTCCGCGCTTAATGATTCACTTAAGTCGCTCGAGTACCCTTGGCTCCACCATTTTTAATAAATTAACCATTACGAGTTTTAAGGCGATTCTTTCGCAAGTGTCTTACCAACTGCCTATTACACCTTACATAAATGTTTCATACTTCAATTAGTCCTTTAAGGTCTTTAACCTATGTTTCAAAGTAAGGCGAGGGGTAATGATTCGTTCGCGAAACGTCGTTACTTAAAACGGCCGTTTCTCCTAAACCGTACATCGGAATCAAACGAACCACATATCAAAACGAAGCTCGTAACATAAACTATCTAAAAATGGCAATGGTCAAAACCTGGCAGGGAGTTCTCGGGTCCTAATGTTATGAACAAAAGCAGTCTAAAGTAAATCGGACATTACGACGGCTATGTTTACGCGATTTCCCAATTTTATACCATTCCAATTCAACCACCAATCAATCCCAATCCATCCATACAACCAAAATCAATCCTCACTACATCATAACAGCCCCAATCAACTCAACATTAACAATTTATACTTATTCTTAAACTTGAATTTAAACTATACTTAAGTCCTTTAACCAAACCATAAGATTTCAACCTTCAATTCACTACCATTCCAACCCAAACTCTAAACCAACAAGCATCAAGCTACTCTTTACCATAACTATCAAAATCATCCTAATATACAAAGTAAAGCTAGGGTTTGGAGATGTTATACCTTCCTTGAAGCTTTTAATCAATGAAAGATCCTTGGAATGCCCATGGAAGCCTTGATCTATGCTTAAGCTACCTTGAACTTTAATAAAAATCAAGAAAACCAAAGTTATTTCTTGAAGGTTACTATTCACCATCTTCTTCCTTGATTTATTGGAAGAGATTGTGAAGGAATTAGAAGCTTAAACTTATAGGATATCCATATCTATGTACAAGGAACCTTAGATAATTACCTTGTGATTTAACAATGCTTGGAACTTGATTTTTGATTTTTCTTCCTTTGAAAAGAAGAAAAAGCCGAGAGCAATGTTGAAGGAATGAAATAATTTTGTGTTTTCTTTGATTTGTTTTGGCTAGCTTGGTTGGCTTTGTTTTGTTTTTGGGTAATTACCTTTCTAACCTTGACTTTGTGTGGTTTTAAATCAACCACATCTCCTTCCCCTTATGTCATGCTTATGTCATGCTTATGATGTCATCATCCCTTACTTGCCCTCTTCTTATTGGTTGGATGACCTCATCATCCCTAACCTCCTTGATTAACTTCCTAATTGTTTGCCTAATGACCGCTGATCTGTTATACGGTTCGCTTAACTTTCGTTTTCGTTTATCGTTTGAGGGATCATACCCGGGATCTTATTACTTGGGTTTCCTTAACCTTTCTCAATACATTATATTCCTTTTATGATCCTCTCTTATAATCCTTTAAATTAAATCTTTTTTATCCTGTTACCTTATACTCAATTCTTTCCGTATCTAGTGGATTTCCGGGAAAAATCAAAGTGTTCGGAATTGGATTCTGACGATCTTTACATACACTTATATGTCATATAGAGTGCCAATAAAATCTCAGAATATCCATAAAAGAACCCCTACCTAGTGTGGCATGAAAAGTTTTCTCATTCAGCAAAAACACTATTCATAAGGGTTTCAAAAATTTTCCAAAAATTGGGGTTATTACAGTGGAACTACATTTTGTTCCAAGTGAAAAACAGCTTGCAGATATATTTACCAAGCCACTGGATGAATCCATCTTTTCAAGGTTGGTAAGTGAGTTAGGTATGCTTAATTATTATTTAATTATTTCAGATATTTTTGCAAGTTGTGATGCAACCAGAAATTTAATTGATTTTTCTGCCTTGGATGAAATTTAGGCTAAGTCAAATTTACATCCCGACGGATGATCATTATCCAACGAGTTTGATCATCCGTTGGAATAGAATATCTAAAAATCAATTATTTTTCTAGATTATTTTATTAACCCGACGGATCAAATGTTTTATCCTCACCCGTCGAGTTGTCCAAATCATGGCCGTTAATTCTCTAAACATCATCCATCGAGTTTACTTACAGTATGTAAGTATATTTCTACGGATGGTTGATAGAATTTTGACAGTTTATTTTAATTTAAACGGCTATTTTGGGCAAATTTGATTGGTTCTTTATTATTTTTGTTTTATGGATCAAAAACTAAAGTATAATAACTACTGTATTTATTACTAAGGAACGTGAGCTTCAAGGCTCGATTTGACTGCTCTTGTGAATCGTGACTCAATCTGCCTTAACAAGATGCCTACATACCTTGCTGATTGCCAAGGATCAAGTCAAAAAACGTAGTTCTGATTGTGGGGTGAGGCCCCTTATATAGATGTTGGGAGTCCATGAATTGGACTTAGGTTAGGAGACTTGGTGGGCAAGTCTCAGAATTAGAACGGCCTTTGGAGTCCTAAGTAGTAGAAAACTGAATCCTTATCCTTCTAGGTCCCTTGGAGGCTAATCTACAAGGATTTATATCCTTATTAGGACTTTTCTTAATAGCTGATTTTTCCCTTATTAATTAATTACGAAATTAATTAATATTCAGGGTTTTGGGCCTTCTTTGTTCCATCAGGCCTGATTTAACCTTCTTGGTCTGAATGTCATACATCTTCTTATTGGGCCTTGCAGCCCAAACCATGTGTAATTAATTCAATATTTAATTTACGTAATCAAGATTTATTTATTCCCTATCATTTGCCCCCCCAACTTTTGGGAAACCGTAAAAGGTCTCACAGAAGTTAAGTTCATTCATTCCCTTACAGGGTATCGTTTTGGTATAAAGCGTGGAGCGACCTACACATTTACAACGATTTGCCTTGACACGGCTCCAGGGTTGTTTTAAAAACTTTCCTATTATTTTCTTACCTTTCTCCCTCTTTTTAGGAATTTTCTGGTATTTCTAGGAATTTTCCCTGAATTCTTGGATTTTCCCTTAATTTCCAATTTTTCTGCAATTTTTTAAAAACATTTTCGAACTTTCAGCCCTTTTTCGACCAGGATCCTAGTCGAAATTTTGACCTGAATCCTAGTCGAATTTTGGGCCAGCCTTTTAATCCTGATCGAAGGATTTCGACTAGGATCTATGACCTGGATTTCGACCAGGATCCTAGTCGAACCTTCGACCTGGATTTTGGTCGAAATCTCTGTCCTTGTTTGTTTCCTGGTCGAAGGATTTCGACTAGGTTCCACGACCTGGATTTCGACCAGGATCCTAGTTGAACCTTCGACCTGGATTTTTGTCGAGATTCCCAGCCTTCTTTAATTCCTGTTCGTAAGGTTTCGACTAGGAATCACGACCAGGGTTTCGACTTGGATCCAAGTCGAACCTACGACCTGGATCTTGGTCCTCCGTAAAATTTCGTGTTTGATTTATGACCAGAATTCCGACCTCAATCCTGGTCTTATTCATAACTGCTTTTCTGGATTCTGTTTGAAAGAATTCAAACTGGATCCACGACTTCAATTTCGACCTCAATCCTGGTCTTTTTATCCCGTATTTTTCGGGCGCCTGTTCGAAAGAATTCGAATAGGATTTACGATCTCAATTTCAACCTTAATCCTGATATATGGTCTTTATTGGGTTTATTTTTCCAAATCCTATTTGGACTTGGACCTCGTTTGGGCCTTCACTTTTCCAAATCCTTTTTGGATTTGGGCTTTGTTTTGGTCCTTCACTTTTCCAAATCCTTTTTGGATTTGGGCTTTGTTTTGGGCCTTCATTTTTCCAAATCCTTTTTGGATTTGGGCCTTCAAGAATTATTAAAGATATACTAGAAGGTTCCAGATTATTATAACTCCAAAAATATTAATAATTCAAAAGATATTCTGGAACATTCCAGAATTTGGGCTTTTTCTTTGGGCCTTCAGTTTAGTGGGCCTTTTTGCCCTTTCATCTTCCCTTTTCCGCCTATATAAAGGAGTGACTAGGGTCACTCAGTTCTCACTTTCTCATTTCTGAATTCTTTTTCTCTTTTCTTCTCTCAGAGATCTCGGAGAAACAACTGTAGGTCAGAATTTTTGAGTCTCAAAGCCTTATCTAAGCTAGCTCCTTTTTTACTGCATACCTCCAGGTAAATACCTTTCCCTTTTCTTTTGCTCATTTTTGCATAGTTTGTGTTTAACATTGTCTTCTTTTATACCCCTTTTCAGATGGCAGATAAGAAAATGACCTGTTTGGACAAGATGAGCGTGACCAAAAGGTCTAATGAGTTCCCCATTCGGTCAAGGTACACTTCCTTGATTGATATGATCAACACTCGAGGAGATGAGTACCCGTCTGACATTCATCTGGACGCGCATGATCACATCAGCCTCTTCAGGGATGCAAAGGAAGTGGATAAGTTGAAAACTTGTTTCAAGATAAAGGAACCATTCAAGCTGGCTCTTGCCGGTCGGGCCGACAGGGCCTGTTAATGGAAAAAGGACGCTCTATGTGTCTACAGGGACACCCTAAGGGCAGGTATTAGACTCCCCTTTCATCCATTTATACCTGTTTTGCTAGTTGATGTGGGCATCAGCCCTTGCCAACTCCCTCCAAACTCTTGGAGGTTGATTCTTTGCTACTTGTCGCAATGCGCCAAGCACAGTGTCCCTACCTCAGTTGCTGTTTTTAGAAAGATTTTTCAGTTCAAGAACAACCCTGACAAGAATCCGGGATGGGTTTCTTTGAACCAACGCCCCACAGTTCCCCATATTTTGAATGGGAAGTCCATCCCTGACAATAACTTGGGGTGGAAGAAGGATTTTCTGTATATTATTTGGGAGGGTGGCGATTGGGGCACCCTCTTTCGCTCATCATTTGGGCAAGCCATGGATGGGAGCCCGAATGATATAATTTTATCCGAGGAGGAGACCAGGGCCTTCAACCTCCTTATCCAAGATAATGGGACATCCCACTCTTGGGATCTAATCAGGGAGACTGTCCTTGTGGAACGTGGGCTCTCTCTCATTCCTAAAAAAGGTATGTTTTCTTCCTTATCTAGTTGTCTTCGTTTCTCCCACCTTTTACTTTGCTAATTTCTCAACTCACTTATCTTATTTGTTGCAGTGGCTGAGAAAATTGAGGAGGCTACAAAGCCTAAAGACCTGGAAATGACCAGGATGAAACGTGCTGGGAAGGTCTTCAAAGACCCGCGCCTCGGGGATCGCTTCCCGGAGTTCCTACTCCAGGCGAAGGAAGCAGGCGAGGAAGGCCCCAATCAACCTTTACGTACAAAACAAAAACCAGGGGCTTTCTTTCAACCCGCTTGGAGAATTCGGGGAAAGGATTCGATTGTTGGCAACACAGCGCTTGCCAAGGAATGGTCTATGCATTCCATTTCTCCTGTGGATTATCATGACCTTGTCCTTCAACAGGACTTGGAGGCTAACGAGCTTTTCGGAGCTCAGGCCTTGGCTACGGTATGTCTTTTTCTTTTAATATCTATAACTTCCTGCCGTAATTTTTCTTGTTTCTCACTTTTCCTTTATTTCTTGCAAGCAAACGTCCACTTTCAAGGGGCAATTCACCAAGCCAAGGCTTGGAAGGTTGGTCTGGAAGACACAAACAAGAAGCTGGAGGAGCCTAACCAGCGTATAGAGGCTCTTGAAGCCCAACTTGCCTCCTCAACTTCTGATCTTGAAACGGCCAGGGCTGAGGTTGTTATTCTCAAGGCTCAAAAAGACAAAGCCTTTGACGGCTGGATGGATACTCAAGAATTCAAAGACCTAATGGTGGAGCATAATGCCCTCCTTCATCCAGTTAGCTACAAGGAAGGCTGGGACGCTGTTATGGAGGCTATCCAGGAAGAGTTTCCTGAGGTTCTTGAACAATCTTCTTTCCCCTGCCCTGTGCAAGTCCCAGCACTTGGAGGCATTGCAGATAAGCTTGCCAACCTGATTAAGGACGGCCCATCAGGAAATCAGGGCCAAGGCCAAAAAAGGAAGGAGCTTGAATCCAGCTCTGAAGAGGAGGAATCTTCTTCTGAGGAGGAGACCGAGCCTGTTATAAAGAAGGCCAGGGTAAAAGAGCCTCCAAAACCAGCATCTCCTAAACCAACGTCTCCTGCGGCATCCAAAGCGTCCAAGGATAGTTCCGAGGAAACCTCTGCGGAGATTTCTGAGGGACCGACTGAAGAGACGTCCGAAGAGACTTCAGATAGTGGTTCTGAAGAATTTGAGCCTTCCAAGGCCTAAGTTTTATATATTTTTTATTTTTCTAGACAATATCGAACTTTGTAATTGACTTTTGCTATTTTCATTTGTATTGTCCAAGTATCATCGTGTTTTTTCCGAGTTTTTGAACTCAAGTTTATAACTTGGTTTTATCCTTCACAATGCATCAATCTAATAGGCTAGAATAAGCCGAACACTTTTTATTATAACTTGGTATTCTTGATACCTTACATGAGATGGGTTCAACCCTAATAAAATCTAAACATATCTTCTATAAAAATCCTAAGCAAGCAAAGCTTCAAGGTGCTTTTAAACCTACTTATCACTTCTGACAAGTGAGAATCATGCTTTAACTGTTTTACATATAGTAAACCTTCAGGTTTTGCACATGCCAAGTTCTCGGGACTTCAAAACCATCCATAGTCTCCAGCTTATAGGTTCCTCTACCTTGAACACTCCTGACCTTGTATGGCCCTTCCCAATTTGGGGCAAGCTTCCCTTTCTGCCCTACACTAGAAGCTTCCACCTTCCTCAAGACTAAGTCACCTTGTTTGAAGAACCTTTCTTTAACCTTAGGTTATAGTAGAATGAAGCCTTTTTCTGATATTCCACTATCTTCGCATGTGCCTCATCTCGTACTTCATCAATTAGATCCAGGGCTAACCTTTTCCCTTCCTCGTTTTCCTCAGCATTGAAAGCTTGAATCCTGAGGGAGGAATGTGATATCTCTACAGGAACAACTGCTTCTGCCCCATATGCTAACATGAAAGGAGTTGCTCCAGTCGTGACTCTACAGGTAGTCCTATAGGCCCATAGTATTGGGAGTATTTCATCCACCCAATTATTCCTTGACTTCTCGATCCTCTTCTTTAGTCCATCCAGTATTATTCGATTCGCCACTTTCGCTTGCCCATTGGCTTGCGGGTGAGCCACAGAGGTGAATCATAACTCAATTTCATTCTCCTCACAATACTTCTTGAATTCCTCATTGTTGAATTGTGTTCCATTATCAGTGACTAGGATGCGGGGAATTCCATACCGGTACATGATATTTTCCCACAGGAATTGTGCAACCTGCTTAGTTGTGATTTTGGCCAAAGGCTTGGCTTCAATTCACTTAGTAAAATAATCAATGGCTTCAATCTCCCTTTTCTAATAAGGAACTCAATTTCATCTTTCAGTTGCCTACACTCATCGGCGTCATGACCAACATTCTTGTGAAATCTACAATACTTGCTCTTATCTAACTTCGGTGTCATGACCAACATCCTTGTGAAATCTACAATACTTGCTCTTATCTAACTTGGCAGGATCGGCCTTCAAGGGCTTAGGCCAGCGAATATCTCGATCTTTCTCGATTTCTATTAAAATTTGGCTCCTTGGAGCATTCAGCTTTGCATACTCAGTAAATTTTTGTCTAGGTCCTCCTCTCTTGGGAGTTGAGTCAGGATTTTGCTCAGTTCTAGGATACTTGTCTTTAGCGATGCATTTTAGATCGGTCTTCCGCTTCTTGCCTCCAGAGGGCTCATTGCTCACGACTGTCTTCCTCATACTCTTTTCCACCTTGATATACTTCCATGCCCTATCTTGGAGCTGCAACATGCTTTCAGGGGGGCGTTTGGCCAAGGACATCTTGAAAAACTCATCCCAAGTTCCCTGTTGCAGTGCTATCATGGCTACCTTGTCATCAAGGTCCAAGACTTTTAAAGCTTCCTTTGTGAAACGATTCAGGTAGTCTCTTAAGGATTCCTTCGCCCCCTGCACAATGCTCATGAGGGATGCTGAACTTTTCTCATGCACTTTTCCACTGATGAATTGCTTAATAAAAGCCTGACTTAATTCTCTGAAGGACCCAATAGAGTTTGGGGGTAAACGACTATACCACCTTTGAGCCATACCCGACAGGGTTTGAGGAAAGGCCCGACACTTAATAGCATCATTCACGGGCTGTAGCAACAGTGCATTGGAGAATGTCCTGACATGATTGGCGGGATCTCCAATGCCATCATAAGCTTTAATAGTGGGCATCTTGAACTTCCTTGAGATATGGGCATTCATTATTTCTTCAGTGAATGGTGGAGTAGGATCATCAGGATCTCCAAGGGGAAGAAGATTGCTTGGATCAGCCCTTGGGACAACAACCCTTCTCTATATCGGACCATCCAGATCTATGATAGGGGGAGGATTCCTCCCACTTGGGGGTAATGGGGGTCTGGTGTTCTGGTGTGACTCCAAGTCACGCTTCAGCCTTTGAATCTCAGCCTCATGATTCTTGAGAATTCGTCCCTTGGGTGCTCCTAGGACATTGGCGACCATCAGCCATTGGCTCTTTGCCAGCACACCTCCTTCTTGGGGCCACTTCGTCATCTGAAGATTCAGAGTCTCTCTCAGTGTAAGGACAAGAAAATTCCTGATCCTCAGGGATTGGAGCCAAACCATGTATATAGGGGGCAATCGCCCTCGTGCCTCACTCCGCCCAGCATGTTCGCTTCCTCTAACTTCGGGGTAAAGGGGCATCCCATATGGGGGGTTAGTAGTCACAATAGTTGAATACTCATACCCAATGGGTCGAGAATTCACAGGTGCATGTAGTTGTTGAACTTGGGGATTTGTACCTTGAATAGCCGAGGGAATCGTCCCTTGTGGCTGAGGTTCAGTTGCCCCTATCTGGGCTTCTCCTTGCGTGGCTGCATAAGTTGAATGAGGAGGTACCTCCACGGTTGACGAAATCACTTGGGTTTTCCCCGTTGGTGTTCCTCCTTCAAGGGCTCTAACTGTTCTCCGTGTTCTCACCATGGTTGTTATTGTGCTTTCCCACAGACGGCGCTAAATGTTATGGATCAAAAACTAAAGTATAATAACTGTTGTATTTATTACTAAGAATGAGCTTCAAGGCTCGATTTGACTGCTCTTGTGTATCATGACTAAATCTGCCTTAACAATATGCCTACGTACCTTGCTGATTGCCAAGGATCAAGTCAAAAAACATAGTTCTGATTGTGGGGTGAGGCCCCTTATATAGATGTTGGGAGTCCTTGAATTGGACTTGGGTTAGGAGACTTGGTGGGAAAGTCTCAAAATTAGAACGGACTTTGGAGTCCTAAGTAGTAGGAAACTGATTCCTTATCCTTCTAGGTCCCTTGGAGGCTAATCTACAAGGATTTATATCCTTATTAGGACTTTTCTTAATAGCTGATTTTTCCCTTATTAATTAATTATGAAATTAATTAATATTCAGGGTTTTGGGCCTTCTTTGTTCCATCAGGCCTGATTTAACCTTCTTGGTCTGAATGTCGTACATCTTCTTTTTGGGCCTTGCAGCCTAAACCATGTATAATTAATATAATATTTAATTTACATAATCAGGATTTATTTATTCCCTATCATTTTGTCAGTTCATTTTTGAGAGAGTATAAAAGCAAAATTCATTTTCAATACTTTTCTTTTATCATTCTCAATTGATCTTCTCTAACCTCTTTCTTTCTCAAAAGCAATTACCCTCTCTCTCTCTCTGCAATTTTACTCTCTAACAATGGCACCAGTCATCAAAATCATGTCTCAAACTGGCTTTATCTATGAGAAGAATAATTTTACAAGTCTAGTGAACAAGGGGATTCAACAGTCTGGCGACTACCACAAAATGATGGATTTTGTGCAAAGATGTAAGCTCAAATATGCCATGCTAGAGTCTCCCACTATCTACTGGAGGTTTTGGAGGAAATATGGACAACTGCAGTGTACAACTCAACTGACAAGACCATCACTTTCACTATAAAAGGTAAGGAATTTTATGTTAATAGTGACATTGTTAAAGCATGCTTTAGGATTCCTGATAATACTGTCACTACTCCACACACAGACACTGATATTGTTAACATGTTAAACTCCATGGGTTATGCACTCACCATCTCTAAATTAAGTGAAATTATGAGATTAGGTCTTAGGAAAGAATGGAGTTACCTGTGTAATGTAGTTACTAAAGTATTTTCTGGTAAAATTAGCAATTTTGATTCTGTTAATATCTCCATGCTCAACATGCTTTACATGCTAGTAACTGATAAATACTTCAATTTTAGTGATCTAGTCTTGTTTGAGTTGGGGTTTAAGTTAGGGGAGCTTAATAAGAGGGGTAAGAGTGTTTATTATGCTAGATTTTTCATGATGCTTGCTAACCACCTCTGTGAGGACATTGTGATTGAGAACCCAACCAACAAGTTAAATTGTTGGGTTCAAGAAAGAAGAATTATTACAGATCTCAATAGAGCAGATCACCACAAAGAGGTGCCACTCTTCTACTTTCCAGTAATGGAGGCACCTCAGGTAAGTGAGGTAATTTCAACTGTCTCTACTCTTCCAACCTCAAACATTTCTTTTCCTTCTAATGTAGAAGTGGCATTTGTGTAAATGACCAGACAGATGCCTACCCAAGCTACCAAAACCAAAGTCTAAAAAACAAAGACAAAGAAAGCCCCCTCTAGTGTCTCTCAAAAGATGCCACTTGTAAAATCCACTAAACACAAAGAGGGGAGTGTGAAGGTGGGAAAGACAGGTGAGGGACATGGTGAAAATCAAAGAAGCCCTAAGAATAAGGATGGTGAGCATAGTGTACCCAAACCAAATCACACCACAGTTTCCCAATAAACTGTGGTTGTTAATAAGGACAAAAGCTCAATTTTAGTTTCATCCTCCCAAAAGGATGTAACTATTGAAAGAAGCTCTCAACCAGGAGTATAGAATAAAAGGGGTAGGGACACAATTTCACCACAAACATACACAAGAAATAATAAAACTAAAACCCTTGGGGATGCACAGGGTACACACAGAGTGCAAACTGGAGCTAAAGACCCAGTCACTGCACCATCTCAAAGTCAAATTGATGTGGCTCCAACAAATATGGAGTCACAGCCAAAATCTGTATAAGTTGAAAAACCTCACACACCAAATTCTCCCACACACTCTTTGAATGTTGACATGATTCAAACATCTCAACCATATTCTCCATCTTTAACTCTGTTGGAGAAGCCAAAAATCCATGCAAGTGAGCATCATCTTCTAGATGATTTGTTGGCTCACTTGCCATTTCTTTCTGAGACTGTTGAGACATCTGTGCCAAAATTTTCATCAATCTGCACAGAGTCTACAATAGTCTCCACTCCACACTCATTCATTTCTACTTACTCGATGGATATTGTTCATCCGTCGAGTAGTGATTGTATCCTGATGGATGTGCCTAACAGCAGTCATCCGTCGGATAGTCAAATTACTAACCCGATGGATATTTCTCATCCGTCGTGTGTCTCTGCACAACTCCAAAGTTCAACTATAGTTACAAGTGCAAATGAATTAGTAATTGTGCAATCACTATTAGGATTGAGGGAAGGTAGTGACTTGAGTGAGAGTCTAGGTTGCTCCCAGGAAAAAAGGAGAGGAAAAGAGTGATCCAATGCAGTCCATTTCTTCAGGACTGGAAAAAGTGAGTGTGAGGAGTCCCACCTTAGATGGTGAAGGTGAGGGTCTGAGGGTGGGGAGCCAAGGTGAGACCTTGATGCAAGAAAAGAGAGAAAATGAGAGAAATGCAGGTACTGGAGATATAAAGGTGGATGTCATTATAAGTGAGTTAATGAATGTCCTGGATGCAGACAGGGAGGGCCTATCTCAGCAAACTCAAGCTGTTATAGATTCTACCTCCTTAGATGCTGAGAAATTTACTCACCGTGTTCCAGCATATCAACTTCTAGCTGGACAGGGCAATGACAATGCATAAAGAATGCTCAATTTGGTGTACACCACACAGTCCATGCAAAGAGCTAAGGATGCCATCACAGCTTTGCCCTCAACAGCTGGTGATGTTGATTATGAGACTGGTGGCTCATAAGAATTTTTTGGAGGTGAGGGTGGAGATAGTGAAGAAGAGCCATTGGACATAAGGGGAGAAGTAGGCCCCAGTTCCAGATCAAGCATGCCATCATGGGCCTTATCCAAGCAATGTGATGATCACCATTTCAAGACCACACTCATCCAACTTATCAGCCAAACACAGTCTACACTTTAATCAACCACAAATGTTAGCACCAAGAAGCTTCTGCAAGCACATCTTGCTTCTCTCCAACTACAGCAAATCTCAGGCTACCAACAAAGTCAAAATGTCTCCCTCATCAAAAATGAAGTTGATCAACTTAAGAAAGACATCTCTGATAAGTTGGAAGCTAAACTTCCAGAAGCCACAATGCTTGACATTAAAAGACAACTCTCAAGTCAGGAAAATTTCTGTGAATGATATGAGTATGAACTATCATGAGAGAGGCCAGACATCCTGCATCAAATCCCCAAAGGCAGATCTAATCATGAAGCCAAAGGTGAACTACCCAAAGTATTCACTCAAGAACCCTTTGGACACAATGTATGAGACATCAAAGCCTGATGAGAAGAAGCTGTTGGCCAGGTCTTTAGCATTCTACAAAGATCCTGCAGATTCAGCTCTAAAAAGGAGAATTGCCAAGATTTTCAGAAATGGTAAGGAAATTTGTGTGGTGGATGGACACCCTCAATTTATTAAAGCAAAAAAGGAAGAAAAGGCAATATTGAATCAAGAAAAGAAGCAAGCTGCTCTAGATGCTAAAAATCTCAAACAAAAGAAGGAGCAAGTTGCTATCTTGGCCAAGTTACAAGCTGTGAAACCCACACAACAAATTTCTGCACAACCATCTGTAATTGCTGAATCTCAAGATCAAGTAGTGCAAGATGAACCTCCACAGACACAGAAACCAAGGTACAAGCAAAGAATCAAGAGAAAATTGGATTTCAGTGATGAGGAGATGGAAGATTACTTTCCCAAAGAGTCTACTTCTACAACAACTTAAACATCCATGCCCTCTGTGGCACATGAAGAATTCAAGATAGATCCATCCAAGAATTTCCATGGTGAACCTATCATTCCAAAGGATGAGCCAATAGACTGGGATAGTCTACCAATTCCTAAACTCAATCTACCTCATTTCATGAAGCCAAAGAAAATAAAGACCAGAGCAGTCAAGAAAGTGAAGCCCTCAACTCTCAGATCCAAGTCCCTAACCAAAGCTCAAACCAAAGTCAATAAGGGAGATATCATGTACATCTGTGACATCAAGGAATTCTCTGATCTAAACCTCTATCTAGATGAACTGGAAGAAGTTAAAGGGATTGATGCTTACAGGAATCTACCTGAAAGGCTAGTATTCAAGTACAAGGCAGGAAAAGAGATGACATGGCCACTTCACAGGATTCTTCAAGAGAGCCAATCTATACTGATAAAAGTCTATTCATCTTTCAAGAAGAACTTTGGATTCAATATGACAGATAGAAGACTAGTTCTAAAGAATATTGAAGAACTGAGGAGTATTAGAGCCAAAGATGCACTCGTAAAGACTTTAACTATTCCTTACACAGGAAGTAGAGTGCATCTAAGGCCCTACTGGCTGATGGAATTCTTGGATGATAAGGGAGTTAGAAGATTCATCAGAATATAGGACCAGCTGAGCATCTCTAGGAATGAGACTTTACTGGAAATGCAAGAAATACTAGATCTGTCAGAAGCTGATGAACTTGAATTCCACAGACAACTCCAAAATTAGATAGAAGAAAATAACAGGAAGCTTGGAAAGAAATCCAGACCATCAAGGAAATAGATCAATCTACTCAGACTAGAGGAGCACCTTGAAAATGACTGTGAGCAAATCTTTGTACACTTTGTCTTGTAAATTCTTCAGTAAACAATGCAACACTTTTTTGTTTTATCTATTACCTTTTAAATTTGTATTTTTAGGGTGTTTTGTTATCATCAAATTTCTCTTAATTTATGAATACAATTCTAGTAGACATAAATTGGGGGAGATTGTTAGGAATATGTTGTGAACTTGATGATTGCATTAACAAAACACCTTAGTAGATTTAACTTAGTGAAAAATGTAGCACCCGACGGATGATCAATTATAGTCCCGACGGATGATTAAATATAGTCCCGACGGATGACTAATTGATATCCATCGGGTGAGTAGCTTGTGTAACAATAAGTCATGTAGCACATTTCTGAAAACATCTTTGTATAGATTCTATAGTAGCTAATGAGTCATGTAGACAGCTAGCAGATATGCAGAATAGGTTGATTAAATGTAAATATAAGATGTCTTGTAATTCTGCATAAATGAAATGGAGTAAAGTGATAAATGACTACCCGACGGATGATTAACAAAGCTACCCGACGGATGTTCAACAAGGCAACCCGACAGATGACAAGCATGTACCCGACGGATGATCAATTCAAACATCTGTTGACAGTGACAACACAGTCACATGCGTTGGGTGTTTGCAAAAAGAATGTGGCAGCCTGTTTAATAGGAAATGAAGAATAAAGAAGCATTACCATTTCCATACAAGATTAAGAAGATTTTCAAAGATGTTGGAATAGAGTAGTGAAGTAGCATGGAGTTTGACTTGATAAGTTTTGTTTTATTATCCTATCTTATTACCATGTAAACTTGGTGGTATATAAACCAAGTGTAGCTAGTAGAACAAATAACTAAGCAAACACTTTTAGAAGAGAAATAGAAAAAGCTGTAACTGTTAAGAATTTCTCTGTAGTTTGTTTGTTCACTTGTAAAGCAACTTTGAGACAATTTGTTCTTCACGGAGTTCTTAATTCGATATATATATATATATATATATATATATATATATATATATATATATATATATATATATATATATATATATATATCCGGTGGATACTTTCAAATCCACCAGAAAGTTTTAAAGACTTGTGTTTTTATTACTTTGTGTTTTTAATTTATTTAACTTGTGATTTCGTACCTTGCAAATCAAAACACTTATATATATATAGTTTGAGCTAGAACATTTTATAGTTCAAGAAAAAGTTTACTAGAATTACATTCAACCCCCCTTCTGTAATTTTTGCTGCATTGTTAGGGACTAACAAGCCTCCATGAAATCTATGGGAAACGGAATTTATGGAATCCAGATATTTGATGCTTCAACAGATTTGGTGGGAAAGCCTATAGTCATATGTCAAATATTCAAAACTAGAAAGTAACCAGTAAGTGGAGACAATGCAAATTTAAAACTACCTATCCCGTGTAATATAGAAAATTTCCAAGAATGGATTTCTACAAAAATAGCAATTGGTCTTATAACCTTAAAAATCAAGATACAAGACATGTTGAGAGCAAGAAAAGCTAATATTATTGGATCAAGGCGAGGAGGACAAGCTGAAGAAATTATTACTCTATATTATGATAATGAAGCCATGTCCCAAGATACTATCGAGCTTGAAAGACTACATGACAAAGTTATTAATCTACAACACACACATGCAAAAGAAACCATAGAACAATATCACATTTTAACAAGTCCAAGAAAGAGACCAGTGATCAGTGTCAGTACAAATAATACAAATAATATCCCTATTAAGATAAAAGGAGAAAAAGGTACTGATCCATTCAATAGTAAAGATATTACAAGCCCAATGTAGTTTTACTACAAAAGGCCCAACAATAATACCATATTATAGCTCAATGTAGTTTAACTACAAAAGGCCCACCATGTTATTATATTACAAGCCCAAAAATTTCAAAGAAAGAAGAAAAGATGCAAGCTGGAAGAAAGGAAAGCAAAAGACTACAAAAACAAGTTGGAAATGCTGAAATGATAGAAGAAAAAAAGAAAAAGGCAAGTTTGATGACAATGGCCGACAAAGATAAGACATAAAGGAGGTTAGCATGATGGAAGACCACAAGAAAAAAGTACTGAAATAGTATAGTACTGTATCAATAATGAAGATGATTTCTATATAAGGAGCCTCATTGTAACAAAGAGAAACATCTGATATTTGCTATAAAAAATCTTCAGTTTCATAGATCTCTCATGCGTAGCTAAACACTTTTCTTTTCCATAATTTCAGCCAAGCACAATATCATAAAATCAGAAAGGTTACATTATGAAATTATATTTAGTATTAATTAGTTTAGAAAATATTATCTTAAAACAGTATTTTGGAGAAGTCTGTTGAGTACTCCTAGTGCCTAGGCCAATATCCCACATCTGATGCAAGAAAAGGGAGCAAGGAGCCACGGTGAGTTGAGAGTTTCGGTGATCTAAAATTCTGTTACAAGGAAAATATTCTAAATTAAAAATTACTATTTATAATTTTGATAAAGTGATTATTTTTGTGATTATGATATTAGAATTGGTTAGAAATTATGGAAAATTTAAATTAAAAAATGAATTTAATTTTATTTAATAATATGTGCAGTTATAAAATATGTGAAGTTGGTTTGAGACGTAATTGAAATGCGAGATGACTAAATGAGTCTATTTCCTTGATAGAGATGAAGCTAACAAAGCAGGACCGAGCCAGTGATAAGGAAGCTGATATACTTGCGGCCGATCGCGTACGAGGCAAGTTTTTCCCTATTCTAATTTCAGAATAGTGAAGTACTTTAGATTCTTATCTCAATTATACACTGATAATCCTTGTTCACAATCACTGACACATAATTATCATGACTTAGTTCCTATATCATTTCGATTCCTGATTTCCTAATCCGTTGAATCCTCTATTCATATTCCAATATATATATATATATATATCATGATAATTTTGATGTTGGGATACATCAAAGCATACCGATTGTTCCGGTTGCTCTTTATGGACTGGATGGTAACGATTAGGATCAGGTATACACCTAATCCTAAAGACCGGGAGTTAACCGGATCCTTATGTTGGGTCGTAGAGCCTAGGTACCCAAATGGATCTATACATTGAGGTATGGATCTGCACTGTATCCTGGTTGATCAGCAGGATATAGGTGCGAACTTTTATCCAGTTTAGTTTATTGTTACTCACCGATAATGGCCTTTGTTCTTTGTTGCGAGGTTATATCTTTGCAGATATAACCAAGTTACCGGTTTATTTAGTATATTATAAAACTATTAATGTATTGTGGACTTATTGAGCAACTTATGGCTCACCCCTTTTTGTTGTTATTCACCTTATTATTTTTAGTTAAGAAGGAAAATAAAACCTATTAGGATTCGAGTGGTAAAGAAACGAGTCAAGCTGCAGGACCCTCTTATACCAAAGGTGTTGATCCCGATCCAGGAAGAAAGCTTTGAGTTGCCTGAGCAGGTGTTGTGTAGATAGTTATGGGTGTATTTGAATAAAGGAAAATTATAGTTAAAACTTGTTAGACAATGGCTTGTAATAAAGAGAGTTTATGTAAAATATTAAATTGAGTTTGTAATAAAATTAGATAGTGGTTCTTGTTTGCATACTTTAACCTAAAAAGATCCTGGCTAGTGTTAAAGGGGTTAGATATGTATTTGTTTAATTGTTATGCAAGTCAGTACAGGTTTGGTAATTAGTTAGTAATCCCCAGACCTATACCCCGGGTTTGGAGGGCGTTAAATTGGAATTTTTTAATTCTAAGAAAACTATTTAAATGTTAATTCACATTTTTAATATGTGAAATTAGTACAAGACAGAATTAAAAAGAACAGAAGTATATAGAGAACTGAGTTCTCGATAAGTCTAATTGACTTCTCGACAAGCCATTTTGAGACTTCTCGAGTGAGTTCTCGATAAGTCATTTTTCTGACATCTCAAAGGACTTCTCGACAAGCTTTATTATGACTTATCGATATGTCATTATAGATATCTCTATTAGTGATAATTCACAGAGTTCTCTACAAGTATAAACTTTGGACTCATCAACAACTCAGAATTGATATAATTTAACTTAATAAATTATTTTGGCCAAAATACTTTTGATAAAAATCATTCTGATTTTATTTTGATTTATTCAAATAAAAATTGGAAAAACTTAGTCCATTCAGGACAAACTGAGTACTTATTTGACATCTCGATAAGTTATTTTTAAGTTCTCGATAAGATTCAGGAAAATTGTAACGCCCTCCAAACCGGGGTCAGAAGTTTGGGGCCCACAACACACAACATATTAATCCTGTTATAAATATAATAATATATAGGTATGCAATGACCCTTCTTACCATAATCCATGGATCGAAGCAGTTTAAAGTATGTCCACAAGCCACAATCTTATTTATTACACAAACGTACCAAACCCAGTTTATTTATCTTATATTGGAAGTTTCAACTTTATTACAAACTATAAACACCACCAAGCCAAACATCCTCTGCTAGTCTATTCCAATTCAACCTGGATACCTAGCTCGCACACTTGTTTGGGGATCCTCGCTACCACCAGTTTCCTTTTTCACTGGAAAAGAATATAAACAGTTTTGCAAGAGTGAGCTAACTAGCTCAGCAAGTCACAAAGACAATAACTGAAATTAACAATGATCAATTGATATGATATAAGGAATCAAGTTTGCTGATAAATAATGATTAGAATTTGATATTCATTTTCATTTAAAAACCAAGGTTAGGCTGCTGATCAGTCACGCACTAACCCCGAGCAAGGCTCCCACCTTTGCTCTATATACTGAATCCAAGGCACACATTGGCCTATTATGACCACGAATCTGGTCTGACCACGAATCTGGTCCATATTTATAAAACTATCCAATTCTAAAATAATTCAATATGATAACCAATGTAAATCAATAAGTTGAATCATAAACAACATTTATCTGGAAGCATAGGGTGATTCGTAACACCATGAAGGCATAACAGGAAATTCAAAAAGATTGGCTTTTAAGCAAGGAAAGGTTCAGAAAGTAGAAGACCAAGGGTTCAAGGGTTTCAAGAATTGGTCTTCTGATAAACAAGGAATAAGGGTTGGTATATTAAGAAACTCAATATCAGAATCAGTATGTGGTAGATATGTATTTGTGGAGTAGTATCGTATGTGTATGGCTCGAATCTGGGAATTCAACAATCAATTATTTATGAAGAATAAGGCTTATGGCTCAAGATCAATAAGAATCAGGGTTCAAGGTTAAATAGTTCAAAGTGCTTGCAGTATAAAACATGAGTTATTTTGAATAATAGTGACATATTATGATACAGTTTGAAAATATTTGTGATATATTTTAAAAAGGTTCAGAAGTACTTGCAATATAATCAAGAGGAAAAGAAACACTTGCCTTATCGATTCGCTTTCACCTTACTATCACTTATTAATTGACTCCCACTCACTGACTACCTGTTTTCCTTTTCTACGCCTCGCTTCCTCTGTTAAATATCACATGTACTTATCAATACTACGTCTCATCACATTCTATTCATTACTAACTTCTAACTACCCTTCGTTTCATCCAAATCCGACGTACGGATTGAGAGTTATGAATAAAACAGTCAAACAATACACGTACAATCATATTATGCATCAATCAGATCACATATAACACATAGCACGTAAGATATTTAATTAAAATAATTACTCAAAGAGGATTCGGGGTTAAAATGATGTTCCAGGTATTTATTACGAATTTTTGAACATTTTTCGGAATTTAAACGGGACTCCGAATTATTTTATAATTAAATAATAGGGTTCAAACACCCGAATCTGGCCTTAAAATAATTTTATAATAATTATCGGGCCTTGAAAATAATTTAAAATAATATTATAAAGCTCGAAACTATTTTTCGAAATTTTTAAATCCATTTTAAATAATTAAATCCAATTAAATAATCAATTAAAATGAATTAATAACTAATTAAATTAATTAATCAATTAATATTTAAATTAATTGACTAATTATATAATTAATTATCAACTAAAATTAATTAATTAAATAATTAAGATTTATTTTAGAGATAAAAATAATTTTTCAGAATTAAATATAGATTTTTAGAATTTAAAATGAATTTTTAGAAAAAAAATAGAATTTAAAACAATTTTTAAATAAAATCAATCAGAAACAGAAATCAGATTTTTGCAATTGGGTTAATAGGATTAAAACCAGGTCGAAACCCGGGTCGGAAACCGGCCCAACGGGTCACCCAACTGCTCAAGAACTCGCCGGAAAATGCAGAATCGGGCGAGCCTAATTCCGACAATTCCACGAATCGTTTGATTCCGTTCTTTGCATCAATACATTCCTGATCTTCCCAAAGACCCAAGGTCATGTTCCGCTCGTGCTCGCAACCCCAGGGTCAGGTTTTCCGGCAAAAACGCCATTAAAACCGGACGGGGTTCGAGCTTTTCCGGCGAAGCAACACAGGGGTCTGACTTAACAATTAAACACAGGAAACACTACGTTTTGACGCGATCTACAGGCTGATACTAATGAATCGAACCCAGAATCAATAAATTGAGAGTTCCCAATTACAATTGAAATTGTTCTTGAGTATAAACCCTAATTTTCATATCCGAGAATCAAAGCCACTTTTCTACATGATGCAGAGCTCAAAATCTGACATATTATATACCAAATTGACCAGAAAAATATTATCTACACGATTATAACATCAAATCACATCAACAACATCAAGAACAAATTTTCATATTTAAATTCATAATAAATTAGAATTAAAACAATTAGACAAAAGATTACCTGATGTTTCTGGGTTTGATTTGATCATTGATTATGATTCTATATTTTGAGAGCTTCGTTTTGATATATTGTACGCTTGAATCGGAGTTCGGTAACGTCCTCGTTCGTGCGTTTGATTCTCAGTAACATATCGATTTCTAGGGTTTTTCTCTGTATTTACTATATTTTTACTGGTTGTAAATGAATAAAATGAAATAAGAAATATGATATTTATATTTACAGAATATTGGTTCGTTCTGGATCGTTTTGGATAGTTAAATTAGTTATTTAGCCACTAAGTAACTGCAAAAACGATCCGATTTAATACCTGTATTGGATAATTATCCCAACTGGGCTTTTTATAAAACACCTTATACGAAAATAATGTAATATTATCCCGTCTTTTGAGAATACGGGTTTTGTTGATTCACCGAAATGATTATCGTATCATAAATCTTGCGCCGGGCCGCGCACGGGTCAAACCGTAATCCGGATCGAAAAAGTCAAAACATGAAAAATGTCCGAAACGATCATATTAGGTTAGGAAGGAGTTTTCGAAAGAGTTTCGGGTTGTAAAAGCGTAAAAACGGTTGAGGTTGGGCGATTCCCAGCTTTATAAAATAATTTTGTAATTATTCAGAAAATAATTAATAAATTCATAAATCAATATAAAATCATATAATATTCCAAAAATTACCAGAACAATTCCTTAATTATCTATATTTTATTCTGGGCATAATAAAATTAACACACTCACATTTTATCACATATATACATCTAAATATTATTATCAATCAGCTGATAATTCATCAAAATTCACATAATAATTACATAAAAATCATTTATTGATAAAATAATTCCACGCGATATCCCGGATATTACAAAAATGACATATCGATATATATCTATTCTTTCAATATGACTTCTCGATATGCAAATCCAAAATGTCTATTTTAAGTTCTCGATAAGTCATTTACCTTTTACTATAAATACCCAGACATCTCGACATACACCTTTTTACACCTTCGAGATCTCTAAGTGACCTAATTTTTCCAAATCTAAATTGTTTTCTCTCATTTCAAGTTCCTTCTCTCTAATTTTTCTTACCCACTCCAATTCAAACTCTTCAAATGGCATCAAACATAGTTACACCTTTCATCCTAAAGGAGGGCCCCAATTATCTTGCTTTTACATATGTAAATCACGCTCCTGACTGTTTCAAGAGCTTTATGAAGTTTCTTTCTGAAACCTACTTTGCAAGTGCTCTAACAGCAAATCCAGTACTGTACTAGGATATTTTAAGGGATTTATGGAACACAATTGTGATAAGAACAGTGGTGCAAGAGAACCAAGCTATGTCCATGGTGGTTAATTGCTCCATTCAAGGTCAACAGGTGGAGTTTTCTGAGTTTGATGTAAATGTGGCTTTGGTGATTCCTACTGACAAGCTGATGGAAGTCCCAACTCAAGAAGAGCTACCTAAATTTATGGACTTCATCAACTACAGTAAAAGAATCAACTTAGCTAGACAGAACAAGAAGAACTTGAGGAAGGAATGGTAATCCTTGTTTGACTCTATTGTGAGAGCTTTCACTTGTTTGACTCTAGTACAGTAATGGCTCATGTACCCGTGGAAGAACAAACACAGGAACGCCAACAGGGGCTGTAATGTCCGGGATATATTGTGTAATTTTTTTTGTCAATAAATAAATATTTCGTAATTATTATGTGAATTTTTGGTGAATTATCTGTTAATTAGTATTTGTGTTTGGATGTTTAAATGTGGTAAAATTTGAGTCTTTAAATTTTTATATGTCCAAAATAAAGTATGAATAATTTTGATATTTTTCTATTAATTTTTATGTTGTTATATGATTTTATAAAGGATTTATGGATTTAATAAATTATTTCACCGAGTATGTATAAACTATTTTGTATAATCGGGAATCGACCGACTTCAACCATTTTTGCATTTTTGCAACCCAAAAGTCTCGGGAAAACTCCTTTATAACCCAATTTGAATATTTCGAGCATTTTCCATGTTTTGACTTTTTCGATCCGGAGTGTGGTTTTGCCCGTGCGGGTCCCGACGCAAAATTTTCGATACAATATTTGTTCGGTAAATCGATAAAACTCGTATTTTTGAGAAACGAGATATTTTGTTATTGAACTCGGATTTTTGTGTTCTAGTAATCAAAACGAAGGTCTTGGAGAGTACTATCAAGTTTCATAACTTATTTCACTACAGACTCAATAGAGGAAGCGAGGCTTAGAAAAGGGAAAATAGATAGTCGGTGAATAAGAGTCGGTGAACGAGAGCAAGTAAAGTTTTAGCGAAGTGAGATAAGGAAAGTGTTCTGAACCTTCTCATGATATGTTGTAAGTAATTGAATAGTTTTGTTTTATATTGCAAATGTGTTGAAGTACTCAAACCTAAACCTGATTATTCCTGTTGACATTGAGCCATAAGCTTTGTTCCTTGTAAACCATTAAGCGTTGAATTCCCATATACAAACCACAGAAATACGATACTACTCCAAAAATATATATAAACCATATATAGATCACTAAACTGGATTTGCTCAACATACAAACCTTTATACCTTGTACATTATGTTAGGTCACACATACTGTAGAAGGGGATTGAATATAGTGTTTATCACAATCAAATCGAATTAAAGAACTCAAGTAACAGAAAACATACTTTATTCAATATAATAAACTCTGTTACAATATAGAACTGTCCTCTCTCGGTGGTGAACAAATATCACGAGAGCTGCTAGGATTACAATGAATATTATTCTCGATAATGATAACACATATGGTGTAAACCCTATGTCTGTGTTTATATACTACACAGTTACAAGATAATCGCTAATTGATATGGAATATAATTCTGCTTCCTAAAATATACCAATCAGATATCTTTTCTTCCAAGTATTCTATTCTTCATAGAATTCCTTCTTCATGCATATCTCTTCTTGCGCTTGTCTTGATTTTCTTTCATTTCAATCAGCCGCCTTTCTTATCTAAAAGTCTCCTTAAGTCCTGATATTATCTCCTGATAAATATCTCCTGATAACTTAAGTTCTGACCACTTAGGTTCTGACTTCACTATAAGTGCTGATTTCCAGTTAAGTACTGATTTGTCATGTTTAAGTAAGATCTGAAAAACTAAACACAAATCATATTAGACATGACATTATCAAATATATCTAACAATCTCCCCCAACTTGTAAATTAGCATAATATACAAGTTTAACAGATATTTGATGATGTCAAAAACATTAAGTACAAATGCATGAGAATTTGACTAGATAACTATAACTTACAGTCCTTAAAGCTTTACCAACTTTAACTTCTGATAACAACTTCAGTCTGTATACACATCAGAATTAGAGCAGTTTTAGATCTTGACTTGGCTTCAATTACCGATCTCTTTGATATCAGGAGTTGTTCTGAGATAGTTCTTTAACAAACATCTCTCAGCATATTTAAGTTCATCAATCATCCTCCTTTTTGCATTCTTCAATTCAAGTGTATCTTCACCAATTTGAAAGATAGCAGCCCTGAAATCATTTATTCTGGCTTTCCTTATGTCCTGATCCAGTCTGATCAAATATGCCTTGTCAGACTCAAGATTGAATTCTACAGCCTTATAACCCAGAAAGGTAGTTATAATCTTAGCAGAGTTAGGCTTCATCTCAACAATATAACCCTTGTGATCTCTGTACTTGGGACAGTATATGCTGTCAGACTTTACAGAATAAAGCTTCTTCTGTCTCTGAATTTGAGTCTTCAAATAATTTGCAGCACTTTCTGTTAATCTATTCTTCACTTGAAGTAAGAATAGAACATGTTCTAGTTCCTCAAAATACTTCAGTGGTACAACATTCTCCCTTATGTGGTAAACCCTTCCATCTGTCATAAAATATAACAAGATGTGTTCTTTCAAGAAGGTATGGTAAACCATCTGTACAGATTCAAGCTGATTCAATCTTTCAGGAGTTGCTCCAACACCTGGTTCACTTAAGAAAGTTGGATCATCGGTTGTGTTCTGCACTCTTCTTTCATCAGCACTACCTAATCCAGATTTATCTCTTGCTTCCTTTCCTGTAACCACTCTTGCTTCAAAACCACTTGTTGCAGTCTTCAAAGATTGAGTCTGTTTGGCTTTAGTGAATCCTGGTAAGAGTAACCTTGAGGATTTAACATGAGCAATGTCAGAGGTTTCCTTTAACTTATCTTCTGATATCAAGCCAACTTGAGCTATGTCAGAGGTTGCTTGCTTCAGTGTCATATCAGAACTTACTATATCTTGACTCTGAACAACTTGAGCCATGTCAGAGGTTGTTTGAGAAATCTTCTTTGAAATCAGAGTAGGATTAGCATCTTCAACATATATTTCTTCATCCATATGAGGCACATAAACCTTTATAGGTTCACCAACTTTCTCTTTGCCCTTAGACCTTGGATCTAACTCCATTTGTGATTTGGCCTTAGTTGCCTCAGGATGTGTCCTTTCTTTTATCACAATGCATTTAGCCTTAGGAAGTTTCTTTTTAACAACAGAAGCTTCAGATTTGGAGTTGACTTTTTCTAACTTAAGTCTAGCTTTTTCTTCCTTTAGACTCTCAAAGTCCATTCCTGGATTTTCTTTCAGAAATAACTGTCTTGAAATCTCCTCATCAAGTTCCCGATGTTCATCAGAACTTATCCTTTTACCAGTATCAGAAGTTATTCTTCTCCCAGTATCAGAACTTGTTCTTTGACTTGTAGTTCCGGCTTTACTTGATGAAATACCTCTACCTTGACCATGACCTCCACCCATTCCAGAGTTTCCCGGATCATCTTTTCCATCATCCTTTCCCTTCAGTGTCTTGATAGGTTTGCATTTGGACTTAATTACTTTCTCCCCCTTTTTGGCATCAGAAGGTAATAGAAGAGAGACAAGCAATTCCACTGAGGATTGGATCTCATTGAGTTGATTTTGATGAGAAGCTTGATTTTTCAAAATTTTATCAATCTGAGACTGTTGCTTCTCTTGGATTTTCTCAATGTAGGCAATTCTGTCAAAGGTAGGTTGGAAAAACCTTTTCTTTTCAAGTTTTAGATTCATATCTTGCTGGATCAAGTTTTCTTGAATTTTATTCACCTTTTCATGAGTTATTGAGTGTTGACCTTGAAGGTGCCTTGTACTCAATGCAGTAACTCTCAGCTGTGTCTTGAAATCATCAGTTATCAACATTTCATCAGCTTTTGCAAGATGCTCAGCAAGAATCTTTTCAGAAGGAACAAAACTAACTGTGTTCCACTCCTTAGTCCACTCCTTTCCTCTAGGAGTTTCACTCCAAGGTACTTGTTAGGTCACACACACTGTAGAGGGGGTGAATACAGTGTAAAGTACAATCAAATCGAACTTTAATATCTCAAGTAACAGAAAATAAACTTTATTGAAATAATAAACTCTGTTACAGTATGGAACTGTTACCTCTCAGTGATGAACAAATATCACGAGAGCTGCTAGGGTTACAATGAATAATCTTCTCGAATATGATAACACTTATAATGTAAACCCTATGTCTATGTTTATATACTACACAGCTACAAGATAATCGCTAATTGATATGGAATATAATTCTGCTTCCTAAAATATATCAATCAAATATCTTTTCTTCCAAGTATTCTATTCTTCATAGAATTCCTTCTTCATGCATATCTCTTCTTATGTTTATCTCGATCTTCTTTCCTTTAATCAGCTACTGTCCTTATCTGAACATCCTTCAGCACTTAAGTTCTGATATTCATCTTCTGATGATTATCTCCTGATAATATAAGTACTGATATCCTTAAGTCCTGACTTCCATTTAGTACTGATTTATCCTGTTTAAGTAAGATCTGAAAACTAAACATAAATCATATTAACCATGACATTATCAAATATATCTAACAATCTCCCCCAACTTGTAAATTAGCATAATATACAAGTTTAACAGATATTTGATGATATCAAAAACATTAAGTACAAATGCATGAGAATTAGACTAGATAACTACAACTTACAGTCCTTAAAGCTTTACCAATATTTAACTTCTGATAACAGCTTCAGTCTGTACAAATATCAGAATTTAATCAGTTGTAGATCTTGACTTGGCTTCATCTTCTAATCTCTCTGATGTCAGGAGTTGTTCTGAGATAGTTCTTCAATAAACATCTCTCAGCATATCTAAGTTCATCAATCATCCTCCTTTTAGCATCTTTAAGCTCTGCATTATCTTCACCAATTTGAAAGATTGCAGCCCTGAGATCATTAATCTTTGCTTTTCTTATATCCTGATCCAGTCTGATCAAATAAGCTTTATCAGACTCAAGATTGAATTCCACAACCCTGTAACCCAGAAAGGTAGTTATAATCTTAGCAGTATTGGGCTTCATTTCAACTATATCACCCTTGTGATCTCTGTACTTTGGAACATATGTGCTGTCAGACTTAACAGAATAAAGCCTTTTCTGTCTCTGAATCTGATACTTCAAATAGTTTACAGCACTTCCTGTCAATCTGTCATCCACTTGAAGTAAGAATAGTACATGCTCCAATTCTTCAAAATACTTCAATGGAATGGCATTTTGCCTTATATGATAAACCCTACCATCTGTCATGAAGTACAACAATATGTGTTCTTTCAAGTAGGTATGGTAAACCATTTGTACAAATTCCAGTTGATTCAATCTCTCAGGAGTTGCTCCAATACCTGGTTCATTCAAGGAAGTTGGATCATTGGTAGTGTTCTGTATTCTTCTTTCATCAGCACTTCCCAATCCAGTTTTATCTATTGCTTCCTTTCCAGTAACTACTCTTGCTTCAAAACCACTTGCAGCAGTCTTCAAAGGTTGAATCTGTTTTGCTTTAGTGAATCCTGGTAGGAGTGTCTTTGGTCTATCTTCTGATATCAAGTTAACTTGAGCTATGTCAGAGGTTACTTGCTTCTTTGGAATATCAGAACTTACTGTCTCTTGACTCTGAACAACTTGAGCCATGTCAGAGGTTGTTTTAAGAACTTTTCTTGAAGTCAGAGCAAGATCATCCTTTTCATCAGTGATTTCTTCATTCTCAGGAGGCACATAAACCTTTATAGGTTCACCAACCTTTTCTTTACCCTTGGATCTTGGATCTATCTGTGGTTGTGATTTAACCAATGTTGCTTCAGTATTTGTCCTTTCTTTTATCACAATGCCTTTGAGTTTTGGAAGTGTTTTTTTACCAGAAGCTTTAGATTTAGATGTGACTTTTTCTGATTTAAGTCTGGCTTCTTCTTCCATTAAACTCTCCAAGTCCATTCCTGGATTTTCCTGAAGAAATAACTGTCTTGACATTTCTTCATCAAGATCTAAAAGTTCATCAGAACTTATCCTTTTACCAGTAGCAGAATTAATTCTTTTTCCAGTATCAGAACTTGTCATGTGACTTGTGATTTCAGCTTTTCTTAATGAGAAACCTCTACCTCAACTATGACCTCTACCCATTCCATAGTTTCCTTGATCATCCTTTTCATCATCCTTCCCTTTCAGTGTCTTGTCAGTCTTGCATTTGGACTTAATTACTTTCTCCCCCTTTTTGGCATCAGCATACAGACTTTTAAATAGGAGACACGGATGGTGTGTTGTCCTTTTCAGTAACAGCTTCCTGAGATGGAGTTGATGGAGAAGTAGTGACTTTAGCAGATTCCTTTTCTTGTGAGATCAGAGATTCCTGATCTCCTTCCTTAGCTGCTGCTTCTTCATCATCTGAAACTGGCCTTTTTGCCCTCTGTTTCTTGTATCTTTTTGAAGATATAGATTCCTTGGGAGTTTCAGCAACAGTCATTCTTCTAAGCCTTTTGAGAAGCTTAGATCCCCCAATTCCAGAATCCTTCTGAGAAGAAACTTTCTCAGCTTCTTTGACAACAGGTTCTGATGTAGAAACCTGTTCCTCACTGTCTGACTCATCTCTCAAAGCAATCCTCCTTCTCTTTTGAGGTGTTTGAGGAACAGTCTTTGTCCTCTTAGGCTTGGAAGATGAAGGCTGCACAATAGGTGCTGAGGATGAGGGTTGAACTGGCTGTGAAGTGGAGAGATAGGATTTGATATATTGCCTGAGGGTTGGTTGAGTAGTATGAGTGGTATGTTCTGATGGTTGTTGTGGTGTTTGGGAGGTGGTTATTGGTTGAACATCAGGATAAACAGATCTATAGGAATCAGGATCAGCATTTACTAAGATCTGTTTTACAGACTGAGGAATCTGTAAAGGTCTAATCAGTTGTTTCTTAGTGTCAGCATTTATCAGGTCATTAAAGTAACGTTTTGCAACTTTGAAAGGTGGAGTTAAGGTACTGGTTAGTCGAGGTTCATCAGTACAAAAAGTATATATAAGTTGATAGAATCTAGCAAAGTAGACAATATTCCTATCCTCTGTCATCCTATCCCCAATAAAACCTTTTATAGTAGTTGCAAAATCAAAATGAGTTTGGTTTATAATGGCATACCCGATGTGTTGACTCATTATGGGGATGGCATCAAAATTCGAACACTTGTTCCCAAAAGCTTTAGTGATGCAGTCGAAGAAGAAGCTCCATTCCCTTCTGATATGAGCCCGTTTCAACTGCCCAAGCTTTGCCAAACTCTGTTCATACCCCAAACTGGCCATTAACTCCTGAAGAGTTGATTCCTCTGGAATTGAAAAAGTACATCCTTCTGGGAGATGTAGAGCCTTGCGTATTGTACCAGGAGTGACTGCATATGGAGAATCACCCACTTCGAAAACAATACTAGGAGTACCATTTTGACCACCATTATCAAAGTTTACAGTCCTCCAAAGTGTCAGAACTTGTTGGCTTGAGAAGACTGAAGGTTGGGTCAATGCATACCCGATTTCACTGTGTGCAAGAAGATCTTGCACAAAATACAATTCAGACGGAGCTTCAGCATTATCAAGAATTGCAGCATAGTTGTTTGGAACAAATTTAGCTCTATCAATGATTAAATCCTTAGGTGCCATGAAATTAATCGAGATTTATAAGTGCCTGTTAGGTGTTTGATAGAATGTCTATATGAAAAACCAACGTTAGAAGAAGAAAGAGAGTAAAAGCAAATAGAGAGAAAAAGTATGAAAGGAAATAAAAGATTAAAAAATCCTCTCTCTGTCTTACTTATACTTTTGAAAAAAAATGTAACCGTTGGACACCTGTCAGACATGCAGTAAAAATGAATAGTTAATAAGCACGAGAAAACAGTAATCATTACTTACCCACTTGCAGTTTTTCAAGGAAAAACCGTTCCACTTACCCTGTTATTCCATTACTCAAGGTGAATCAGTTTTAATTCAAAATTGAAACTGTTCCCACTTATTTAATTATTTTTCACTGCAACATCAGTATTCTGAAAAAAATTCGAGTGAAAATGACCATAATAAATCAGATGAGCAAGTACTGATAAATAAAATCAGAACTTAAGTTAAAACAGAATTTATATGGTCATCAGAATATGAATATGTATCAGGATTTATCAATGCATTACAAAATATCTCAGAGACAAGATCTTGAAACAAAAGCAAATTTCATTAATATATTAAGAGAATACATTCATGAAATTTGAATTACATCAGAACTTTTTTCAAGATTGCACTAAGCTGCTAAACCTAACGTCAACAGCCTTTGTCCTAGCTCAAGAAGCAGGGCAAGGCTGATGATGAAGAAAAACAGGAAGAAGAAAATAAATCATTTCTTCTTCCTACTCTCGATAAACAGAATAGCGAGTCGAATGATTCGCTCTTGCTAGCGGAGAGCTTCCAGCCTTTCCTCCTCCAATCACTCCAGATGGCGATGGTAGTCCATGTAGAAGAACAGGAGGTGGGTGAGTACCTCCTGGGGAACTGAGTCCCATATCTCATCAGGAATGGCAGTGACGTGCCATTCCTGCTGCCAATCGGCATAGCTCAGCTCCATGTTGAATGTTTTATAGTTCAAAAACATATTGTAATTGACCATGGTGTTTTTGATATAAATATTATGAAGGTGAGTTTGTGATAAAAGATTTGATGGGAAGGCTGATGTGAAGTGGTTGCTTATATAGGCAAGAGAATGCCAGGAGATGCAAAGAAATTTAATGCTGACAGGTAGAATTAATTCTACCTCGTCTCCCCAGACTTGGAAAAAGAAAAACATTCATTGGAAAGGGAAAACATGGTTTAATGCGCACAAGAAACAAGTAAAAGTTGACTGTTCATGTACGAATACCACTATCCCTAAATATAGTGACTATTAATCTTCCACTTCAACATATTCTGGTTTAAACTGAGACTGTTTTCAAATTTTATCCACAAATAAGTCAAGTAAAGAATCAGACTTTACTATCAGAACTTAGACTTATATCAGAACTTAACGATCATCAGAACATAATTTCTTAACTCGAAAAATGAATGCCTATCTTAGGAAGTCCTCACACAAATTCTGATTTATATTCTTCAGAACTTAATCATCAGAACATGCAATCAGAACTTGTCCTCAGAATTTGTGCAATGTGACACAATGACTGTTCATCTAAAACAACATAGATCACCACAGTGATTTTCATCATTCATATGGAGTGTTTAGTGGGTGCATTAAGCTAAATATCAGACACGGAGTAAAGTCTAATTCACTTCAGTACATCTTAGAAATAAGGCATAACTAAAATTTTACTAAAAACATGTCATTATTCTGAAACCTTCTATTGAATGAATTCATGCCTGAGTCCACCTCAACTATTTTGTGCTAATTTCATGCATCTTTTTAAATTCCAGTTTACAGTGGCTTCTCAGTGTAAGTGAGTCACGACTGCTTATCAGAATTTATGCTATTATCAGAGTATTTCTCCAGTAATCATAGAGTGTGAAAAGTCACCAAGAAAATATTTTGCTTTTCTGATGCACATTTACTTAATACCAGCAATGCACTTGGGTCGTTCCTTCCACATTTGTACTCTAGATCTCAAAGGAGTACCTGAATTTTAATCCTTGATTCTTTTGCTTTTTCTTTTGATAAGTGAGGTTTATCAGCACTTAGTACATTCAACAGATTTACTAGCATCAGAACTTAACAGATGAGAAGCAATATTCTAGTTTGTGACTTAGGAATAAGATAGACAAAGTAAACTCAACTAAGCTCAATTATCAGAATTTGCTTGTGTCAATAAATTTCCACAGAAATAATTACTTCTTATATGGGATCCCTTGTTTATTGAAGACTACTAGGTCAGCATCAAGCACAATTATCCTCATAGGATTCAATAGTTACACAAACAGACATATCATTTTTAGAGTTTAGAAACATATATCAGACAACAGTCAGTACTTAAGCACATTTTTCAATTAAGCACAGAATACACAAGGAGAGTAAATTCAGTAAATACTGATCATAAAGTCTGATGCATCAGAACAAAACTAAGCAGATTTAGAGAAAGAACCTGAAACCATTCTAAGTTCATTTACCAATCTTGTAAAAGTAGCTTCACACAATGGTTTTGTGAAGATATCTGCTAGTTGTTGATCTGTTGGAACAAAGTGCAATTCCACTGTACCTTCATCCACATGTTCCCTGATGAAGTGGTACCTGATGCTGATGTGCTTTGTCATAGAGTGTTGAACTGGATTACCTGTCATAGCAATAGCACTTTGATTATCACAGTAAATAGGGATTTTGAAATATGTTAACCCATAGTCTAGTAACTGATTCTTCATCCAAAGAATCTGTGCACAACAGCTTCCTGCAGCAATATACTCTGCTTCTGCAGTTGATGTGGAAGTTGACTTTTGTTTCTTGCTAAACCAAGAAACCAATCTGCCTCCAAGAAATTGGCAGCTTCCACTTGTGTTTTCCTGTCAATTTTGCAACCTGCAAAATCTGCATCCGAGTAACCTATTAGTTTAAAATCTGATTCTCTGGGATACCACAATCCCAGATCAGCTGTTCCCTTAAGATACTTGAAAATTATTTTCACAGCTGTTAAGTGAGGTTCTCTTGGATCTGCTTAAAATCTTGCACAAAGACAGGTAGCATACATGATATCAGGTCTACTAGCAGTTAGATAGAGTAGAGAGCCAATCATACCTCTGTAATCAATAATATCTACTGATTTACCAGTATCCTTATCCAGTTTTGTTGCAGTAGCCATGGAAGTGGATGCACTTGAACAATCTTGCATTCCAAATTTCTTCAGCAAGTTTCTGGTGTAGTTAGTTTGACAAATAAAAGTGCCTTCTTCATTCTGCTTGACTTGAAGGCCCAAAAAATAGCTAAGTTCCCCTATCATACTCATCTGATACCTTGACTGCATCAGTTTGGCAAACTTCTTGCAAAGTCTGTCATTTGTAGACCCAAAAATGATATCATCAACATAAATCTGGACCAAAAGTAAGTCCTTTCCATGGTTGAGGTAGAACAGTGTTTGGTCTATAGTTCCTCTGTTAAATCCACTTTCCAGAAGAAACTGAGCTAAAGTCTCATACCATGCTCTAGGAGCTTGCTTAAGTCCATAAAGTGCTTTATCAAGGCTGTAGACATAATCTGGATGTTTGGAATCTACAAAGCCTGGAGGTTGTTCAACATATACTTCCTCCTCCAATTCTCCATTGAGAAAAACACTTTTCACATCCATTTGAAAGACAGTAAACTTTTTGTGAGCAGCATAAGCCAAAAATATCCTTATGGCTTCTAACCTAGCAACTGGTGCAAATGTTTCATCATAATCAATTCCCTCCTATTGAGAATATCCTTTTGCAACCAGCCTTGCCTTATTCCTTGTAATTATGCCATCACTGTCAGTTTTGTTTCTGAATACCCACTTTGTACCAACAACAGATCTATTCTTTGGTCTTGGCACTAGGGTCCAGACTTTGTTTCTTTCAAATTCATTTAACTCTTCCTGCATTGCTTGCACCCAATCAGCATCTTGAAGAGCTTCTTCCACTTTCTTTGGCTCAGTCTGAGAAAGAAAAGAATTGTAAAGACATTCGTTTGAAGTACCTGTTCTAGTTCTGACACCTGCATCAGGATTTCCAATTATCAAATCAGGTGTATGTGATTTAGTCCACTTCCTTGCAGATGGAAGGTTTTCTCTAGAACTGGATGCTCCCCCATGATCCATGCTGTCTTCAACTTCATTTTCTGATGCTCCCCCTGAAACTATGCTCTCTGAGTTGAATTCTTCAGAATTTAGATTTTCAGAACTATCAGAACTTGGCTTATCAGAACTTGACGAATCAGAACTTGAAGAGCCAGATGTATGTTTTAATGCTTCTTGAGATGTGGTAAGATCTTGAGTATGCTCCCCCTGCATAGGTGCATCTTTCTTTGACGTAGTCACCACAGTTTCAATAATATCAGAGTTTAATCCATCAGAGTTGGCATTATCAGGACTTAGATTGTCAGGATTTTCAGTATCAGAATTTGAGTCTTCATTTTCAAATCTCAGCTGATCATGATCAATAAAATCTTCAAGTCCAGTAATCTTCTTGTCATAGGAGACATTGATAGATTCCATGACCACTCTTGTTCTCAAATTATAGACTCTGAAGGCTTTTGTGGAAATTGGATATCCAACAAAAATTCCTTCATTAGCTTTTAGATCAAATTTGGATAGTTGTTCAGGATGAGTCTTAAGAACAAAACACTTGCATCCAAATACATGAAAGTACTTCAAATTTGGCTTCTTTTTCTTCACCATATCACATGGTGTTTTTCCTTGCTTGTTAATGAGTGTTGCATTTTGAGTAAAACAAGCAGTCTGCACAGCTTCAGCCCAGAAATATGTTGGAAGCTTTGCTTCTTCAAGCATTGTACGTGCAGCTTCAATGAGTGTTCTATTCTTCCTTTGAACAACTCCATTTTGCTGTGGAGTTCCAGGAGCAGAAAATTCCTGCTTAATTCCATGGTTTTTGCAGAACTCTTCCATTATCAAATTCTTGAACTTAGTGCCATTAGCACTCCTTATGGTTTTCACAGAATCTTTAACCAATTTATCCAGATGTTTGACATGATCAATCAAGATAGATGTAGTTTCACTTTTTGTGTGCAAGAAATACACCCATGTGTATCTGGTGAACTCATCCACTATGACCAACGCATATTTCTTCTTTGCAATAGACATGACATTCACTGGACCAAATAGATCAACATGTAGTAGATAATACGGCTCAAGAATTGATGATTCAGTCTTGCTCTTGAATGAAGATTTTCTTTGTTTGGCCTTCTGACAAGAATCACAAAGGCCATCAGGAGCAAATACTGACTTTGGAAGTCCTCTCACAAGATCTTTCTTGACTAGTTCATTTATATTGTTGAAATTTAAATGAGAGAGTTTATTGTGCCAATTCCAGCTTTCTTCAATTGATGCTCTACTCATCAGACATATTGCAGAACCATCAGTACTTGTTGAAAGTTTAGCTTCATAAATGTTACCACGCCTGTATCCTTTCAGAACAAATTTGCCTTTACATTTACTCACAACTTCACAGTGTTCTTCAAAGAAATCAACATGATAACCTCTGTCACAGATTGGACTTATACTCAGCAGATTGTGTTTAAGTCATGAGACCAGAGCTACTTCTTTAATGATGACATTCCCAAGATTGATATTGCCATATCCCAATATTTTTCCAATATTGCAATCTCCATAAGAAACACTTGGGCCAGCTTTCTCCACAAAGTCTGATAGCAGGGCTTTATTTCCACTCATATGTCCTGAACATCCACTGTCCAGGACTAGGATATTTTTCCTGTTGCACTGCAATCACAAATACCACTAATGATTAGTTTTAAGGACCCAGACTTGCTTGGATCCTTTGTCCTTATCAAGTTTGTTAACATTTGCAGCGGATTCAGCATCAGAATTTATGTTAATATTTTTCTTATCAGAATTTACACTATCAGACTTTGAATCAGAATTTACACTAGAAGGAACAATGGAAACTTTCTTTAAATAAGGTTTTATTTGATAATAATCATAGTACAAACTATGATATTCCTTACAAGTATAAATGGAATGCCATAAACTACCACAATGAAAATAAGGATATTGTGGCTTATAGCTAACAGAATGACTCTTAACCCCTGACTTTGAAGGTAAGGAGTTTATGTTCTTATTCTTCCTGCAAAAAGAAGCCAGATGGTTAGAACTTCCACAGTTATGACATGTTTTCCTAGGAGCATCAGGAATAGGCTTATAATCATTGCTTTTATTCACACCTTCCTTTCCATTCCTATTTTTCCTTGGTGATTTTACCTTGTTTGCATTCTTAACATCTTTCAGCTTATGCTTAAGCTGCTTCTTAGTCATTAAGCCTATGTTTACTTCAGCTGTCTTTTCCTGTTTTAGTTTGTCAGAAGTTAATCCCTCTTTAACTTCTGATTGCTCATTATCATACTTTACAGTTACAAACTTAACAGGTTTTAACTTTGACTTCTGCTTAACAACAGGCTTAATTTCTACAGTTCCTTTATCATTTTTATCCTCTCCATAACTTAAGCCCTCTTTCCAATTTTCACTACTTAGCAAATTTTGAGTTGTTCTGCCAGAGTTAGTCCAAGTCATGATAATCTCTCTTTCCTTTTTTAACTCAGTTTTTAGAGATTCATTCATTTTTAGCACTTCATCCCTAACATAAAAAGCATCATCTCTATCCTTCTGAGTTTGATGGAACATAACTAACTCTTTTTCTAAGAAATCATTTCTTTTCTTAAAAGCAAGATTTTCAGAAGTTAATCATTCACATGTTAAAGTTTGATCTCTATAACTAACAAACATGGTTTTAAGATATCTTCTCAACTCATTAATATCATCAGTATGAAAAGCATAAGTAGTCTGAGGTACCTTTGTTTCAGCAGCTTCAGAACTGCTCTCAGCACTTTCTTTATCAGCATTTGCCATCAAAGCATAGTTCTCCTCACTTTCAGAGTCTGAGGTGTCTGTCCAGCTTTTCTTCTTTGTGACAAGAGCCTTGCCTTTGTCACCCTTCACTTTCTTGCAATCAGGAGATATGTGGCATTTCTCACCACAGTTATAGCATTTGACATTGGTATGATCTCCTCTATCAGACTTTCCTCGTCTTCCTTCAGATCTTCTGAAATTCTTTATATCAGAACTTGTGCCTTTCCTGGAAAATTTCTTTCCCTTCCTGAACTTCCTGTATGCAATCTTTGTGATCCCCTTCACCATAAGAGCACACAGCTTCATCATCTCCTCATCAGCATCAGTCTCAGGTAAACTTTTAGAATCTGAGTCATCATCACTTTTAGAACTTGATTACTCAGTATCAGACTTTGTGAAAAGAGCTTTACCCTTGTCTTTCCTTGAGGTAGCTGTCTTGGAGGATTCTTCTTCAGCCTTAAGAGCAACTGTCCTTGACTTTCCTCATTTCCTCTTGCTTCTTTGTTCCATCTCAAGTTCATGAGTCTTGAGCATTCCATAAATTTCATCAAGAGTTGTTTCATCAAGATTGTAGTTGTCTCTTATTGTTGTTACCTTCAAATCCCAGCATTCAGGAAGAGCTAACAGGAATTTAAGATTTGAATCTTCAACATCATACTCCTTATCAACCAATGATAAATCATTCAAGAGTTTGACAAATCTATCATATAAATCAGTCAATGACTCATTTGCCTTTGAGTCAAAGTGTCCATACACTTGAGTGAGTATTGTCTTCCTGTTCTTCTTAATTGTATCAGTTCCCAGACATCTTGTTTCCAGAGCATCCCATATCTCCTTAGCAGTCTTGCAGTTAATTATCCTGTTTGACATTACATTATCAATGGCACTATACAGTAAGTGTCTTACCTTAGCATCCTTAGCAATTGATGCGATATCTTCAGCAGTATAATCACTCTTCTCCTTTGGTACGGTCTTTGCTGCTTCACCTGCAACTGCAAGAGCGATCTTGGTTGGTTTGTGAGGCCCTTCATTGATTCTATCAAGATATTCTGGATTTGTTGCTTCCAGGAACATGGTCATCCTCACCTTCTATATGGGATATTCAGATGGTCTCAGTATGGGAACTCTGATGGTCTCATACCGACTTTGAATTTGTGTCTTTGGTGGTTCTTCAGTTTTGGGAGGCTTAGTTGGAGTTTCTGTGTCAGACATGATTGTGTTTGGATCTTAAACTGTATGCGCGTTAATAGATCGGCTCTGATACCACTTGTTAGGTCACATACACTGTAGAGGGGGTGAATAAAGTGTGAAGTATAATCAAATCGAACTTTAATATCTCAAGTAACAGAAAACAAACTTTATTAAAACAATAAACTCTGTTACAGTATGGAACTGTTACCTCTCAGTGATGAACAAATATCACGAGAGCTGCTAGGGTTACAATGAATAATCTTCTCGAATATGATAACACTTATAGTGTAAACCCTATGTCTGTTTTTATATACTACACAGTTACAAGATAATCGCTAATTGATATGGAATATAATTCTGCTTCCTAAAATATATCAATCAGATATCTTTTCTTCCAAGTATTCTATTCTTCATAGAATTCCTTCTTCATGCATATCTCTTCTTATGTTTATCTCGATCTTCTTTCCTTTAATCAGCTACTGTCCTTATATGAACATCCTTCAACACTTAAGTTCTGATATCCATCTTCTGATGATTATCTCCTGATAATATAAGTACTGATATCCTTAAGTCCTGACTTCCAGTAAGTACTGATTTATCCTGTTTAAGTAAGATCTGAAAACTAAACATAAATCATATTAACCATGACATTATCAAATATATCTAACAGTACTGGTGCTTCCCCTGTAACAAACTTCTTGACTATCTCAGCTTTATGAACAGTTTGTTGAGGTGCATGTCATGATGGACCAGCTGCATCAGCAACTACATTTGTAACAGCAGCTTCACCAGTAACTTCATCATTAGCAACATCAGAACATATATAATCAGCATCAGCAGCTTCTTCTGATAAAAGAATAGTATGAGAGGCTATTGAGGCTTCAACATCATTCTCTAAGTGCTGATCTCCAACTAAGTTCTGATCAACAGCCATATTCTGATGCTCACCTAAAATCTGATCTTCAGTATCTAGATGCAGAGAAGGTGTTGTAGGCAATTCTGGATTAAAATCAGTATCAAGAAGTGGTGTTGGTGGTGGAGTGATTGGAGCTGATGGAGCTTCTAAGTACAAAACCTCAGGCACAACCAGGTTGTGAATATCAATCTCAGCACTTGTGCCTGGGTTTTCAGTATGTATTGGTTCATTTACAGGAGACACAGGAGGAGTAGGTGTTCTGTCTAGAGTAGGTTCTGGTTGTGCTGAAGGAAGAAAATCAACAACAATTGGTTCTGTTGGGATCAGAGATTTCTGACCCCCTTCCTTAGCTCCTTCTGCCAGAGTTTCTTCAGAATATGATGATACACTGAAAGGCCTCCTGGCTCTTTGCTTTTTATGTCTTTTTGAAGGTGGAGAGACTTTGGGAGTTTCAGCAGAATACATCCTTCTAAGTCTTTTGAGAAGCTTAGAACTCCCAGTTTTAACATCCTTCTGAGAGGAAATCTTCTCAGCTTCTTCAATAACAGGTTCTGATACTGGAACCTGTTCCTCACTGTCTGACTCATCTCTCAGAACAATCCTCCTTCTCTTATGTTGTGTCTGAGGAACAGTCTTTGTCCTCTTAGGTTTGGAAGATGAAGGCCGCACAGGATGTGCTGATGGTGAAGGTTGAGATGTCTGTGATGGTTTGAAATATGTTCTGATGGAGGGTTGAGTTTGAGAAGTTTGAGGTGTAGGTGTTGTATGGTCTGATGGTTGTTATGGTGGCTGGGATGTGCTGGTAGGTTGAACATCAGGGAAAACAAATGTGTAGGTTTGAGGATCAGCATTTACCAGGATCTGTTTTACAGACTGAGGTATCTGTAAGGGTCTAACCACTTGTTTCTTTATGTCAGCATTTAACAAATCATTAAAAGCCCGTTTTGCAAGTTTTATAGGTGGAATTAAATCAGTGGTAGGTTGGGGTTCATCAGCACAACAAAAATTATATATAAGCTGACAGAATCTAGCAAAGTACACTACATTCCTATCTTCTGTCATCCTATCCCCTATGAAACCTAGCACAACACTTGCAAAATCAAAGTGAGTTTGATAAATAAGAGCATACCCGATGTGCTGACTCATAATTGGAATGGCATCAAAGTTGGAGCACTTATTGGCGAATGCCTTAGTGATACAATCGAAGAAAAAGCTCAATTCCTTCCTGATTTTTGCTCTTTTCAATTGTCCAAGCTTTCCCAAACTGCCCTCATAACCCAAACTGGCCATGAGCTGCTGTAGTACAGGTTCCTCCACTGTGGAAAAAGTATAGCCTTCTGGTAAGTGGAGAGCTTTACGAACTGCTCCAGAAGTAACCGCATGCTCAACATCATTCACTTCAAAAATGATGCTTGGAGTACCAGTAGCACCACCATTATCAAAATGTCCAGTCCACCAGAACGTCAGAACTTGTTAGCTTGAAATGGCTTGAGATTGTGTCAAAGCATACCCAATCTCACTATTTTCTAGAAAACCTTGCACAAAGTGCAAATCAGATGGAGCTTCAGCATTGTTCAAGATTGCAGCATAGTTGTTAGGTACAAACTTGGCTCCATCTACAATCAAATCCTTGGGTGCCATGAGAAATAAGTGAGAAATGAGGTTGTCTGTGAGGTGTTTGATAATATGTCTGTATAATAAATCGTCAGTAGTTGTGAGAGAGAATAAGAGTAAAGAGAGAGAGATAGAGTATGAAAGTGGATAAAAGATTCTACAATCTTTTCTCTCTTTTACTTATACACGGTAAAAAAATAGTCGTTGAGACACCTATCAGACATGCAGCCGTAAAAGATAATTAATGGGCACGGGTATTCAGTAATCATTACTTATCACATGCAGGTTTCAAGGAGAAAAAAATACTGTTCCACTAACCAAGTAATCCCATTAATCAAGGACGTTCAGTTTTGTTTTAAATTTTTAAAAAAAACTGTTCCCACTAAATAAATGATTATTACTTATTTACCAATATTCTGTAAAAATATGACCAATGAGGTAATGACCAAAAATAAACCAAGTAAATAAATACTGCCACGTCAGCATCAAAACTTGATTATTATCAGAATTTAAAAGGTCATCAGAATATGAGTAATATCAGGATTTAAAAATTCATCAGAATATGAAACGACTCAGAGACAAAATCTTGCAATAAAGGAAAATTTCATTAATATATCAAAGTAATACATTTCATGAAACTTAAATTACATGCATAAAATTACAAGATTGCCCTAGTCTAAAATGCCTAACATCAACAGCTTTAATCCTAAGCTAAGAAGCTTAGTGACTAACTCCTTCTGCTGCTGACGAAGAGCACTGCAAGACGGATGATCCGTTCTTGCTGACGGAGATAATGGAGATGTAGATCTCTTTGGACAGTCAACAAGTCCTTTTTAATGATCTCTGGAAATTGAATCCAGAGATTATGAGGAATGTTGTTGATAGGATATGCAGTCGGAATTCCATTTTGAAAAATATGCACAGTTTCGGTGCCATAGTTGTAAAACCAACCAAATTCAACCACTTTTGAATATAAGAATAAAAAGATAGTGAGTTTGTGAGAAAGTAAAGAATGTTTTGGCTGGAATGAATCATTGGTTTAAATAGCCAATGGAATACCAAGGGACGCGAGGACTGGGCAACAACTACAAGTAAAAATGATAACCCCTCGACTCCCTAGACTGATGAGCAATAATGACAGCCATTGGAAGCTTAAAACAGGAGTTAATGATCACACAAAACAAATAAAAATTACTATTCATTTACGAGTACCACTAACCTAAATTATGTTGACTGTTTATATCTCACTCAAAGTTATTCTGATTTGAAATATGACTGTTTCAAATTTTAACCATAAATAAGTCAAGTAAAGAATCAGGATTTAATAGCAGAACTTAGACTTATCAGAACTTAACAGTCATCTGAATATGGCTCCTTAACTCGAAAAGTGAATGTCTATTCCTGTAATTCTTCACACAAATACTGATTTTGTTTCTTCAGACATTAATCATCAGAATTTCCATCATAACTTGTCCTCAAAATTTATGCAACTGACACTTAACCTGTTCATCTAAAATAACATTTATCACCACAGTAATTTTCATCATTCATATGGAGTGTATGTGTGTACAGTAAGCTAAATATCAGATAAAGATTAAAGTCTGATTCACTTCAGTACATCTTAGAAATAAGGCATAACTAAGAACTTTGCTCAAAATCTGTTAATATTCTGAAGTCTAATTTTAGAATGAGTTCATGCATGAGTCCACCTCAACTATTTTGTGCTCATTTTATACATCTTTTGAAATTCCTTTTTACAGTGGCTTCTCAGTGTAAGTGAGTCACGACTGCTTATCAGAATTTATGCTATTATCAGAGTATTTCTCCAGTAATCATAGAGTGTGAAAAGTCACCAAGAAAATTTTATTTTGCTTTTCTAATGCATATTACTTTAATACCAGCAATGCACTTGGGTCTTCCCTTCCATATTTTTACTCTAGACCTCAAAGGAGTACCTGATTTTTATTTCTTTTTATTTTCCTTTTTCTTTTGATAAGTGAGGTTTATCAGCACTTAGTACATCCATCAGATTTACTAACATCAGAACTTAACAGATAAGAAGCACTATTCTAGTTTTTGACTTAGTAATAAGATACACAAAGTAAACTTAACTAAGCTCAATATCAGAATTTGCTTATGTTTTAAAAGATTTCCACATGAACAATTACTTCAAACATGGGACTTAGTATATTAAAGACTACTAGGTCAGCATCTAGCACAGTTATCTTTATTGGATTGAATAGTCACAGAAACATTCATATCACTATCAGAGTTTAGAAATTCACATCAGACAACAACCAGTACTTAAGCAATTTTCAATTTAAGCACAGAATACACAAAGATAGTAATATCTGTAAATAATGATCATAAAGTCTGATGTATCAGAACATAAACTAAGCAGATTTAGAGATAGAAGCTGAAACCATTCCAAGTTCATTTACCAATCTTGTAAAAGTAGCTTCACACAATGGTTTTGTGAAGATATCTGCTAGTTGTTGATCTGTTGGAACAAAATGCAATTCCACTGTACCTTCATCCACATGTTCCCTAATGAAATGGTACCTAATGCTGATGTGCTTTGTCATTGAGTGTTGAACTGGATTACCTGTCAGAGCAATAGCACTTTGATTATCACAGTAAATAGGGATTTTAAACTATGTTAATCCATTATCCAGTAACTGATTCTTCATCCAAAGAATCTGTGCACAACAACTTCCTGCAACAATGTACTCTACTTCTGCAGTTGATGTGGAAATTGACTTTTTTTTCTTGCTAAACCAAGAAACTAATCTGCCTCCAAGAAATTGGCAGCTTCCACTTGTGCTTTTCCTGTCAATTTTGCATCCTGCAAAATCTGCATCTGAGTAACCTATTAGCTTAATGTCAGATCAGCTGTACCCTTAAGGTACTTGAAAATTCTTTTCACAGCTGTTAAGTGAGGTTCTCTTGGATCTGCTTGAAATCTTGCACAAAGACAGGTAGCATACATGATATCAGGTCTACTGACAGTTAGATAGAGTAATGAGCCAATCATACCTCTATAATCAGTAATATCTACTGATGTACCAGTATCCTTATCCAATTTTGTTGCAGTGGCCATGGGAGTGGATGCACTTGAACAATCTTGCATTCCAAATTTCTTCAGCAAATTTCTGGTGTACTTGGATTGACAAATAAAAGTGCCTTCTTCATTCTGCTTGACTTGAAGGCCCAAAAATTAGCTAAGTTCCCCCATCATACTCATTTGATATCTTGACTGCATCAGTTTGGCAAATTTCTTGCAAAGTATGTCATTTATAGAACCAAAAATGATATCATCAACATATATTTGTACCAAAAGTAAGTCCTTTCCATGGTTGAGATAGAACAGTATTTTGTCAATAGTTCCTCTGTTAAATCTACTTTCCAGAAAAACTGAGCTAAAGTCTCATACCATGCTCCTGGAGCTTACTTAAGGCCATAAAGTGCTTTATCAAGCCTGTAGACATGATTTGGAAGTTTGGAATCTACAAAGCCTGGAGGTTGTTCAACATATACTTCCTCTTCCAATTTTCCATTGAGAAAAACACTTTTCACATCCATTTGAAAGACAGTAAACTTTTTGTGAGCAACATAAGTCAAAAATATCCTTATGGCTTCCAATCTAGCAACTGGTGCAAATGTTTCATCATAATCAATTCCCTCCTATTTAGAATGTCCTTTTGCAACCAGCCTTGCTTTATTCCTTGTAATTAAGCCATCACTATCAGTTTTGTTTCTGAACACCCACTTTGTACCAATAACAGATCTGTTCTTTGGTCTTGGCACTAGGGTCCAGACTTTGTTTCTTTTAAATTCATTTAACTCTTCCTGCATTGCTTGCACCCAATCAGCATCTTCAAGAGCTTCTTCCACTTTCTTTGGTTCAGTCTGAGAAAGAAAAGAATTATAAAGACATTCATTTGATGTAGTTGTTCTAGTTCTGACACCTGCATCAGGATTTCCAATAATTAAGTCATGTGTATGTGATTTAGTCCACTTCCTTGCAGATGGAAGGTTTTCTCTAGAACTGGATGCTCCCCCATGATCCATGCTGTCTTCATCAACATTTTCTGATACTCCCCCTGAAATTATGCTCTTTGAGTTGGATCCTTTAGAATTTGAGTTTCCAGAATTATCAGAACTTGGCTCATCAGAACTTGATGAATTAGAACTTGAAGAGCTAGTTGTAGGTTCTGATGCTTCTTGTGATGTGGTTGTATCTTCAGTATGCTCCCCCTGCACATGTGCATCTTCCTTTGGCATAGTCACCACAGTTTCAATAACATCAGAGTTTAATCCATCAGAGTTTGCAGTATCAGGATTTAGACTGTCAGGATTTACAGTATCAGAATTTAAATCTTCATTTTCAAATCTCAGCTGATCATGATCATTGAAATCTTCAAGTCCAGTAATCTTCTTATCATCAAAAGAGACATTGATAGATTGCATGACAACCCTTGTTCTTAAATTGTAGACTCTGAAGGCTTTTGTGGAAAGTGGATATTCAACAAAAATTCCTTCATCAGCTGTTCAGGATGAGTCTTAAGAACAAAACACTTGCTTCCAAATACATGAAAATACTTCAGATTTGGCTTCTTTTTCTTCACCATCTCATATGGTGTCTTTCCATGATTGTTAATGAGTGTTGTATTCTGAGTGAAATAAGCAGTCTGCACAGCTTCAGCCCAAAAATAGGTTGGTAGCTTTGCTTCATCAAGCATAGTTCGTGCAGCTTCAATAAGAGTTCTATTCTTTCTTTCAACAACTCCATTTTGCCGTGGAGTTCCAGGAGCAGAAAATTCATGCTTGATTCAATGGACTTTGCAGAACTCTTCCATGATCAAATTCTTGAACTCGGTGCCATTATCACTTCTTATAATCTTCACAGAGTCTTTGACTAATTTATCCAGTTGCTTGACATGATCAATCAAAATAGATGCAGTTTCACTTTTTGTGTGCAAGAAATACACCCATGTGTATCTGGTGAACTCATCCACTATGACCATAGCATATTTCTTCTTTGTAATAGACATGACATTCACTGGACCAAATAGATTAACATATAGTAGGTGATAAGGCTCAAGAATTGATGATTCAGTCTTGCTCTTGAATGAAGATTTTCTTTGTTTAGCCTTCTGACATAAATCACAAAGGCCATCAGGAGCAAATACTGATTTTGGAAGTCCTCTCACAAGATCTTTCTTGACTAGTTCATTTATATTGTTGAAATTTAAATGAGAGTTTCTTGTGCCAATTCCAGATTTCTTCAATTAATGCTCTACTTAACAGACAGATTGAAGAACCATCATTACTTGTTGAAAGCTTGGCTTCATAAATGTTACCATGCATGTATCCTTTCAGAACAACTTTGCCTGTAGATTTGGTTACAACTTCACAGTGTTCTTCAAAGAAATCCACATGATAACCTCTGTCACAGATTTGACTAACACTGAGCAGATTGTGTTTAAGTCTCGAGACCAGAGCTACTTTTTCAATGATGACATTCCCCAGATTGATATTGCCAAATCCCAAGGTTTTTCCAATATTGCCATCTCCATAAGAAACACTTGGGCCAGCTTTCTCCACAAAGTCTGATAGCAGGGCTTTATTTCCAGTCATATGTCTTGAACATCCACTGTCCAGAACTAGGATGTTTTTCCTGTTGCCCTGCAATCACAAAGACCATTAATGATTAGTTTTAAGGACCCAGACTTGTTTGGATCCTTTGGCCTTATTAAGTTTGTTAACATTTGCAGCGGATTTAGCATCAGAGTTTATGTTAACATTTTTCATATCAGCATTTACACTATCAGACTTTGTATCAGAACTTACACTAGAAGGAACAATGCTAACTTTCTTTAAAGAAGGTTTTATTTGATAATAATCATAGTACAAGCTATGATATTCCTTACAAGTATAAATGGAATGCCATATACTACCACAATGAAAACAAGTATTTTGTGGCTTATATCTAACAGACTGACTCTTAACTCCTGACTTTGAAGGTAAAGAGTTTATGTTCTTATTTTTCCTGCAAAAAGAAGCCAGATGGTTAGAATTTCCACAGTTATGACATGTTTTTCTAGGAGCATTAGGAACTGGCTTGTAATCATTACTTTTATTCACATCTTCCTTTCCATTCCTATTTTTCCTAGGTGACTTTACCTTGTTTACATTCTTAACATCTTTCAGCTTATGCTTAAGCTGCTTCTTTGTCATTAAGCCTATGTTTATTTCAGCTGGCTTACCCTGTTTTGGTTTGTCAGAATTTAATTTCTCTTTAAATTCTGATTTATCAGTATCAAACTTTACAGCTACAAACTTAACAGGTTTTACCTTTGCCTTTTGTTTAACAACTATAGGCTCAATTTCTACAGTTCCTTTATCATTCTTATCATCTCCATAACCTAAGCCCTCTTTCCAGTTTCCACTACTTAACAAATTCTGAGTTGTTCTACCAGAGTTAGTCCAAGTTCTTATAATCTCTCTTTCCCTTTCTAACTCAGTTTTTAGAGATTCATTCAATTTAAGCACTTCATCCCTAACATAGAAAGCATCATCTCTATCTTTCTGAGTTTGATGGAACATGACTAACTCTCTTTCTAAATAATCATTCCTCTTTTTACAAGCAAGATTTTCAGAAGTTAATCTTTCACATGTTAGAGTTTGATCTCTATAACTAATGAACATGGTTTTAAGATATCTTCTCAACTCATTAATATCATCAGTATGAAAAGCATAAGTAATTTGAGGTACCTTTAACTCAGCAGCATCAGAACTGCTATCAGCATTTGCCATTAAGGCATAGTTCTCCTCACTTTCAGAATCTGAAGTGTCTGTCCAGCTTTTCTTCTTTGTGATAAGAGCCTTGCCTTTGTCACTCTTCACTTTTTTGCAATCAGAAGATATATGGCCTTTCTCACCACAGTTGTAGCATTTGACATTTTTGTAATCTCCTCTTTCAGACTTTCTTCCTTTGCCTTCAGATTTTCTGAAACTCTTCTTATCTGAACTTGCACCTTTCCTGGAAAATTTCTTTCCCTTCCTAATTTTTTTGTATGTAATTCTTGTGATTCCTTTCACCATACGAGCACACAGCTTCATCATCTCTTTATCAGCATCCATCTCAGGCACACTTTCAGTTTCTGAGTCATCATCACTATCAGAACTTGATGACTCAGTATCAGACTTTGTGGTGAGAGCTTTTCCCTTGCCTTTCCTTGAGGTAGCTGCTTTGGGAGATTCCTCCTCAGTCTTAAGAGCAACTGTCCTTGACTTTCCTCCTTTCCTCTTGCTTCTTTGTTCAATCTCAAGTTCATGAGTCTTGAGCATCCCATAAATTTCATCAAGAGTTGTTTCTTCAAGATTATAGGTATCTCTTATAGTGGTGGCCTTCAAATCCCATCTTTCAGGAAATGCTAACAGGAATTTAAGATTTGAATCCTCAAGATCATATTCCTTGTCAACTAGTGACAAATCATTCAAGAGTTTGACAAATCTGTCATATAAACCAGTTAATGACTCATCAGACTTTGAGTCAAAGTGTTCATACTCTTGAGAGAGTATTGTCTTCCTGTTCTTCTTAATTGATTCGGTTCCCTGGCATCTTATCTCCAAAGCATCCCATCTCATTTGCAGTCTTGCAGTTGATTACTCTGTTTGACATTACATTATCAATAGCACTATGCAACAAGTGTCATACCTTAGCATCCTTAGCAATCGATGAGATATCTTCAGCAATATAATCACTCTTCTCCTTTGGTACAGACTTTGTTGGTTGACCTGCAACTACAACAAAGAGTTTGGTTAGCTTGTGTGGCCCTTCATTGATTCTGTCAAGGTATTCTGGATCAGTAGCTTCCAGAAACATAGACATCCTCACCTTCCATATGGAATATTCAGATGGTTTCAGTATGGGAACTCTAATAGTCTCATATCGACTATGGATTTGAGTCTTTGGAGGTTCTTCAGTTTTGGTGGGCTTGGTTGGAGTTTCTTCTTCAAACATGATTGTTTTTGATCTTAAACTATTTGTGTGTTAAAAGATCGGCTCTGATACCACTTGTTAGGTCACACACACTGTAGAAGGGGGTTGAAGACAGTGTTTATCATAATCAAATCGAATTAAAGAACTCAAGTAACAGAAAACAGACTTTATTCAATATAATAAACTCTGTTACAATATAGAACTGTCCTCTCTCAGTGATGAACAAATATCAGAAGAGCTGCTAGGATTACAATGAATATTATTCTCGATAATGATAACACATATAGTGTAAATCCTATGTATGTGTTTATATACTACACAGTTGCAAGATAATCGCTAATTGATATGGAATATAATTCTGCTTCCTAAAATATACCAATCAGATATCTTTTCTTCCAAGTATTCTATTCTTCATAGAATTCCTTCTTCATGCATATCTCTTCTTGCGTTTGTCTTGATTTTCTTTCCTTTCAATCAGCCGCCTTTCTTATCTGAAAGTCTCCTTAAGTCCTGATATTATCTGCTCATAAATATCTCCTGATAACTTAAGTTCTGACTTCACTATAAGTGCTGATTTTCAGTTAAGTACTGATTTGTCCTGTTTAAGTAAGATCTGAAAAACTAAACACAAATCATATTAGACATGACATTATCAAATATATCTAACACATCAGAAGACTAATCTTTGTAAACATTAAACCCTTGTTCTTCTGTTATCTAATTCTTTCACTAGCTGGAAGCCAACCCTTATAAACATCTTGTTATACTTTTATGGTGTTATGAATCACCTTATGCTTTGAGACGGATGTTGTTTGTGATTCTGTTTATTAATTTACATTGTTTATTCTGTTATTGTTATATAATTGGATTTTTTTATAAATGTGGACCAGATTCGTGGTCAGACCAGATTCGTGGTCTTATTAGGCAAATGTGTGCCTTGGATCCAGTATATAAAGCAGAGCTGTGTGCCTTGCTCGGGGTTAGTACGTGACTGATCAGCAGCCTAACCTTGGTTTTTAAAATTAAAGTGAATATCCAATTCTAGTCATTACTTTTCAAGAAACTTAATTCTTTAAAAACATTTTACTTGAACATAATTTAATCTCAGTATTGTCACTGTGACTTGCTGAGCTAGTTAGCTCACACTTGCGAATCTGTTTATGTTCTTTTCTAGTTAAGAAGGAAACTGTCGGTAGCGAGGATCCCCAGATAAGTGTGTAAGCTAGGATTCTAGGTTGAGATGGAATAAGCTATGTTAGGTAATGAATACAACACATGGGGTGAATGTGTTTTACTAATTTTAGGCTTTTCTTGAATTATGTTTGGTTTGGTGAGCAAAGTAATCTACTTTGTAGTGAATTGTGTTAACACAGAAATAATGAAATAAAAACAGGGAACACAAATCTTCAAAACTCACTTAATTTTATATTAAAATCAAGTATGTCTTGCTACAAAATTCCTGGGTTCTTTGTTGATAAAAAACTCAACTTCTTCCTTACGAGAATACAGGATTTTTAAGATCTATTTGTTACTCATAAAACAAAGCATCCAGTGTTTATTTTATAGAACAGTAAACACAGGTTTTACACAGCATGTAATAGCATGTACTAAACCCTAGTTTAAGTTAACGAAAACTTTCTATTTCTGGCTTAGTGTATCTTTGCAAATAATGCATGTTTGTGACTCTACTTTGTCAGTTAATCTTGGCCTTTGATCTTGTACTCTTCAAGATGCTTTTTGTAGACTTTTTAAATCAGTGATTGATTTGTTTGTTGATTGATAATCTTGGATCTTTAACTGGTCTGCATTTTGTACTCTGAGTTTTATATCGAGATCTTCAATTTGAACTATAGAGAACTGACATCTCGATAAGTATAATGACTTATCGAGATCTCTTAGTTCTCTACAAGTATTTTGAATTATCGAGATCTCTAAGTTCTCGAATGTGAACTTGGCTTGTCGAGATCTCTGAGTTCTCGAATATGAACTTGACTTATCGAGATCTCTGAGTTTTTGAGTGAGTTTGGCTTGTCAAGTCTCTAAATCTTTACATGTAGATTTAACTTGTCGATATCTCTAATCTTCATATCTTTATTTTGGCTTATCGATATCTCTTAGACTTCTCTATAAGCTGTTTCTTGGCTTCTCGATAAGTCATTCTGGAGTTCTCGAATGAATTCTCTATGAGACTTAATCTATGACTTGTAAATTTTTTGACTTACAATATTTTTCTCAAAACAGATTTATTCAACACCAAGCGTCTTCAAAATGTCTCTGAGGCATGATCTTTATGATCTTCTTCCAAAGTTTATTCTTAGTCTTGAAACTGTTTACAAAAAATGTTCCAGTCTGTTATTCCCGAGGAACTAACAATGAGATTTACAGAAGGGGGGTTGAATGTAAATCTCAAAACTTTTTCAAGTTTTGAGCAGTTTCAAAAGATAAGTGTATGATGAACAGATGTGTGTGAATTGCTTTAAGCAAGTGCAGACAGATGTATATTCAAAACACAAATGTAAAGAACAAAAAGGCTTTAAAAACTTTTCTGGTGGATTTGTTGTTCCACCAGAGATGTGTATTTCAGAAAATCTGTGATACAAAGAATTGATCACAGCTGCTTCCTAGTACAAACTAGATGATTTTCTCTCTATGTTTTTCTAAACAACTCTGGAAAATTCACATCTAATTACTAGCTGCAACTTGGTTTATATATCACCAAGTTTACAAGTGAAGACAAAGATAAAATACAATTATAAAATAGTTCTTCACATGTTTCTTCTTCATTTCTCTATCCAATATAATCTAAGATAATCTGTGAATCTTTGAATACTTCCTTGTTTGCACCAGAATAGAATGCTGCTTTTTCTTAATTCCTCCAAGAGGCAACCACATTTCAATTGTCTCTGTCAACCCATGTGCCTTTGTCAGCTTATGAATTATCACTATCAACTGCTATGGAACTGAGCATCCGTTGAAGCTTTCATCCGTTGATGGCTTTATCCGTTGATGCTTTAGTGACATCCGTTGATGCTTTAACAGTTGAAGTTTTATCCGTTGATGCACTCATCCGTTGATGGATGTTATCCTTTGAAGCTTTAGAGACATCCGTTGAAGCTTTATTTCTCATCCGTTGAAGGCCTTTAATCTATCAGTTGATACTACTTCATTTACACAAAATTACAAGGCATGAAATATTTACAATTAGCCCTCCTATTTGCATATCCACTAGTAGTCAACATGACTTATAATTTCCCACAACTTCTAAGAATTATAACTTAAATACAGAGACAGAAGTGTGCTACAATACTAAACTTATTTCTAAGTAAAGCTACTCCATCAACGGATAGCCAAGATGGTCTTATCTGTTGAGGCTACAAACACTAGATTTTTACTTAAGTGTTTTGTTTAACTTATCATCAAATTAATACATATATTCCTAATAATCTCCCCCTATTTATGTCTACTAGAATTGTAGGCATAAATTCAGGGTTAACTTGATGATAACAAAACACTTAACTAATATATGAGTTGAAATCTAGTAAAAATTCAAAAGTGCTGCAAAAGTGTATGTACTGAGATAGAATTGAAGATTTACAGTGTTTCCAAGGGTGCTCCTTTAGTCTGAGCGAATCATTTTCTTTTCCTTTATTCCCTTGTTTTCTTCCCTAGCCTCCTGTCATTTTCCTCTACTTAGAGTTGGAGTTGTCTGTAGAATTCAGCTTCATCTTCTTCACTGATATCCAACTTAGATTACATGTCCTTGAGAGTTTCATTACTGGTAATTTTAAGATGATCTTCAAGTCTGAAAAATCTTCTGACTCCTTTATTGTCTCTGAACTCCATCAACCAATGAGGTGATTTATGAATTGTAATTCCATGCTCAGGGATGAGTAATGTTCTAGGCAAGGAATTTGACTCCCACCAATTCTTCCTTATGCTGGCAATCTTGTTGACAATCTCAGTTTTGGCAGTCCTGGTAAAGCCAATATCCCTTTTGATAGCTGAGTAAACTCTAATCAAGGTAGAGTAGCCCTCACTTAGAATTCTTTGAAGAGGCCAAGTCGTTTCCATACTTCTTTTATACTTGAACACCAGCCTTTCTGGTAGATGTCTACAGGCACTTATTCCCCTTACTTCCTCCAGCTCATCCAGGAAGAGTTCAATATCTGTATGTTCTTTTATGTCACAAATGTGAACATAATCATCCTTTGAGGCTTATGGCCTAGGCTTAGGTTTATGTTTCTGAGTGAATTTACTTGAGGTTAGAGGAGGTGTTGATTTGGATTTTCTTTTCAGTTTCTTTGGTGGTGGAGAAGTAGTTAGGAAGGTAGGCAATTTGATGGTGTCCCAATCAATAGGTTCCTCTTTAGGGATGATTGTTTCACCATGAATATTTATACTGGGATCAGCCACAACAGGTTCAGGAATAGAAGGTAGTGGTATAGATTTAGATTGGGTTTCCTCAGTGTCATCTTTACTCTTCCTTTTTGCCTTGACCTTCTTTCTGTTCCCTTTCTGCCATTCCTTTATTTCCTCACTTCTTTCCTCCACACTATCACCAACCGTATTCCCCATATCCACATGTATGCTTTCAGTCTTGTCTCCTTCACTCTTGTCTTCAATCTTCTTTTTTTCTTCAATTTGACTTGACTTTAGCTGTTTTTCAAGCTTTGCTTGTGCTCTTTTGTCAGCCTTCAGCTTTTTAGCTTCTTCCTTTAGCCTCTTGGTCTCTTCCCTCTTGGCTATTGAGAATTTGGGATGTCCTTGCATCACACAGATGCTCTTTCCCTCTCTATAGATGATAGCCATATTCATTCTTTCCACTACATCTTTGGTCTCTTTATGCTTTATGATGTTACCACCCAAAATTTTGTCTTCATCAGGCCCTGGAAGAGGAAAATCCACTTCTTTTAGTTGAGCAAAGCTTAGAAGGTTCTTTGTAGAGTCCTTGTTGAATCTAGTGGTTGGCTTGAGTACCATGGGCTTCAGGTTCCTGAAATAAGTTTCTCCAACCTTATTCCTCCTTACTGGCTTGTGCTCCATAATGATTGGCTCAACTTTTATGCTATGTTTCACATATAAGGATTTTGTAGTTGAAGAGCCAAACACTTGTTGCATCCTTTCATCAATTTTTCTCCTTTGCTCTTTCACCTTCATCTCAGCTGCTGCTAGCTGGATTAGATCAATTCCATCAAGCTTTCCTTTGATTTGAAGTGTTGGAGAAGTAGTGATGGCTGGAACTAGTACTTTTGATATTTGTATATATGTAGATGGCTCCCCTACCCCTTCCCCTTTATTCTCCCCCTTTTTCTTATCATCAAGGAGAGGGGTCAAGCCCTGTGCTTTAGCCAGTTGGATTAGAAGACTAGTCTGAGACTGTTGATTGTGAAGAATGGTGACCACAGAGTTTTCAATAGCTTGAACTCTTTCCTCCAATTTGGCCATCTTCTTTTCAGCATCTGATTCTCTTCTCAGTCTCAGTAACAATTCCTGCATGATACCAAAGGGCATAATTGAATCCAGCTTCTCAAAATTGTAGGACTTCAAGTCAGCTATATCCTTCTTGAGTTCATCCACACTTAGATTATGTCTTAATTGTTGTAGCTTCATGAGATGTAGAGAATCTAAGTGGGCTTGAAGAATAGCCTTGGTACCAGCATTTGAAGTTTCCTGAATTGCCTTTTGGATAGCCATGACTTGTTTGAGTAAGGATACATTGAAATGCCCTGGTGTAGACTCATTTGTCAATGCCCATTCAGGTAACTCTGGAATAGAACTTGGGCCTTCATCTCCCCCTAAGTTCATGTTTCCATCAAAAGAATCAGAGTCATCATCATTAGAATTTACTCCAAATTCTTCAGATGGCTCACCAGCTGTAGAAGGCATCATATTGACAGCAGCTTTATCCCTTTGTAGAGATTCTGAAGTATGTACTAGATTTAAAGTCTTTTCTGCCTCTTCATTGCCCTGAATAGCCAACAGTTGATAGGCTGACACAGGTTGAGTAAAAGTGTCAGCATCCAAGGAAATGTTATCAATTACAGCTTTGTAATGTTGTTGAAATTGTCTTTCCTTTTCAGCATCATCCATAATCATTGACTCACTAGCAATGGCTGGATCCACCCTTATACCTCCTGTACCTACTTTTCTCTCAATTTCTCTCTTTTCTTGCATCAGGGGCTCCCCCTGGCTCACACTCCTCACACCCTCACCTTCACCTACTAAGGTGGTACTCCTCTCACTTTCTTTTGCCATGCTGGAAGAAATAACATGCATGTTTAGACTCTCAAGCTCTTCTTTTGCCTGGGAGCAACCCAGCCTCTCACTCAAGTTTTCACTCCCTTCCCTCAATCCTAGAAGTAATTGTACAGTAACCATACTTGAAGTTAATTCAGTTGTTTGTGTGGAGACCATCAACGAATAAGGAATATCCATTGAAGTTGAAACTGATGGTATCAACGGATAATTGTTGTTAACCTTATCCGTTGAAGAACAACCACTTGTCAACGGATGAGGAATATCCGTTGAATAAGGAAAAGAAGTAGAAATTGAAAGTGACATAATTGTTGAATCTGTGTGGATTGATTTAAATTTAGGTGACACAGATTCTTCAACTAAGTCTGAAAGAATTGGCCGATGATCCAATTTTAGATGATGATCACCAGTATTTGAGTGGGGCTCCTCCCTGAGTTGTAAAGAGGGAGAATCAGGAAGTGATGTGAATATCATGTCCACATCCAGAGATGGTGATGGAGAATTTGGTGATTAATGTGTGTCAATTTTGAGAGAATGGGGCTGTGACTCAACATTTGTTGGAGTCACATCAAGCTGAATTTGAGAAGGCATAGATACAGGTGGTTGTATATGTGCAGTGTGTGCACCCTGTGTGGAAATTAGGGTTTTGACCCTCTTTCTTCTTGTGAAGGCTTTTACAGGTGAGTGTGTGGCTTCAGTATCCCTCCCTCTTTTGTTCTGTGTCCCTGGTTAGGGACTATTTTCAATAGTTGCACCTTTTTGGGAAGATGCAACTAGGGATGAGTTTGAATCCTTTTTAACCACCACAGTCTTTTGAGAAACTGTGGCTTGGCTAGCTTGGGTACCATTCACCTATCCTACCTTATTCTGGGGGTTTTCTTGATGTTCACCCCTCCCCTCACCACTAACACCCTGTACACTCTCCTCAAAGTTTATGGTAGGTGTTACAACTGTTGTCTTTTGAGAGACAATAGAGGCGGCTTTCTTTGACTTGGATTTTGAAACTTTAGGTTTGGTGGCTTTGGTAGGAACCTGTTGGGGCATTAACACAGATTCCATGGCCACACTTGAAGGAAAAGAAATGATGGGGTTGGAAGTAGTAGGATTTGAAGAAGTATTTACCTCTCTTACCTGAAGTGCATCCATGATTGGTAAGTATACCAATGGCCCCTTACTATTGAGGTTAATCCTTAAAAGGTCTGCAAGGACCCTCTTCTCTTGTGCCCATCATTTGAGTTTATTACTCTCATTATTTATGACCAAACCTTCAGCAACATGGTTAGCCAATAACATAAAGAATCTAGCATAGTAGATGTTATGAGGTCTATTAGCCTTGTTACCTAACCTAGTACCCAATTCTAGCATAACATAATTGCTAAAATTAAAGTACCTATCAGAAACCAGCATATAGAGCATATTAACAAGAGATGAAGTTATTGAATCAAAATTACTACTTTTCCCAGAGAAACCCTTGATAAAGGCATCACTAAGAAAACTCCATTCTTTCCTAAGGCCTTTTCTCTTAATACTGCCTAAACTAGTAGAATCAAGGGAATAACCTATGGTATCTAACATGCTAGATACATCATTATCAGTGTGTGGTGTCATAGCATTGTTTTCAGGTAATTTAAAACAGGACTGTATATCATCACAGTTGTCCATATTTCCTCAACTACCTCACAGTAAATCACTGGGGCTTCCAGCATTGCATAGCTCAGTTTGCAGTTTTTGATGAAGTCACTACAAGAAAAAAGTCCATAGACATCGCTTTTTGGCCGATGTCTATGCTGTTTCCCAACCGATGTTGATGTCGGTGATGTCTATTCTAGACATCGGTGAATACCCGATGTCTATACTGGATTAGACATCGATTTTAGTTAAAAAACAGATGTCTATGTGTTGATTATTAAAACAAAATGCTATAAGTAAATTATTTAATAACTAAATTACACCTAATTAAACATGTTAAACATATCATGAGCTATGTTTTTTGTCACAAAAACATCGATTTTAGTGAAAAACACTGATGTCTATGTGATAACTTTTCACAAAAAATGCTATAACAAAATTATTTAATAACTAAATTACACCTATTAAAACATATTAAACATATATTGAGCTATGTTTTTTGTCACAAAAACATCGATAATTTTGACAGAGGTGATGTAAAATGGCATATTAAACATCTGTTTCTTTAATAAAAGGTGATGTCTAATTAAGCGTATAAACATCAGTTTTTTCTAGAATGAAGTGATGTCTATGTATCCTTTAGACTTGAACATATTAGTTTTTCACATCAGTTATTTCCCTTAAACTGATGTACATTGCGTTTTTTGACATCAGTTTTGTTTGGTTAAAAGTGATGTACATTATCTTTTTTGACATCAGCTTTTCTTAATTAAAAGTGATGTGTAAGAAATTTATAGACCAAATTGTGTAAAGTTTTACATCACTAATTTTCTAAAAAAGCGATGTACTCGTTACTAATAGACATTTGTTATAAATAAAATCGATGTCCTTTACTACATAACCAAAACTAAAACATTGGAATAACACGCATCCATACAAATCTAACCAGTCAATCATTCATACATTTAACCATTCAATCATCCGAAAACCACCAACACCAACCCCATCATCTGCATCAATCATCCAAAAATCACCAACACCAACCCCATCATCTGCATCAATCATTCAAAAACTACAGAATCTACATTACCAAATGTACAACCCCCAGCATTTGCAAACCTATACAGCAACCCCAGTATTTATACACTTACATTCTTACTACACAGAACCGTCTAAATTACCAAATGTACGACTATGCAAAAGAAAAGACCTTGAGTACAAGAATTGATCAGATATGCTCTTGGATGAACTACAGAGCCTCAATGCGAACTTCATCTAGCTGTTCAATGCTGTAACACGATCGAGTCTTGGCCAACCACTACAAATTCGAAACAAACAAAATTCAGTACATGAATGAAAAGTAGCCATATCGAAAAGTAACCATATCTCAGTATATAGCAAACTGGAAGCGTCAAGGTAATACCTTTTTAGCAAAATTCAACTTGTCATCATCGATAATTTCTTTCATATATCGCATTATTACATACGCACATTCAATCCCACCGGGTTGTTTGGGAGATCCCTATTTCATTAATTAAAAGACAAATCAGGCATGTCAAATAAATCATATCTATTAAGCACAAATATTAGGTACTCGATCTATTGTACTTACACTAAGAAACTTTGCCTTGGCCATCTTGTTGCCCCTGCCGGTTTCAGAGTTGTAACTTTTCAAAGCCCTGCATAAAAAACATAAAATCTCATATAATGTACAGAAATGAACATGCAATTATACCAAACTGTTACGTTAATAAAAATTTACCTTGATAACGCCTTTTCTAGTTCTGAAAATTGTGTCGGGTGAGGTAGTGGATTCAGAATATATATTTCCCCTTCCCAGATAACGACCAAAATCCAATGCATACTATTTTCATAAAAAAACAAAGACAGATAGGACACATCACATAGAAATTTGTACTGTACTATCCATGTTTTTAATTTTCAGTATTACAATAAGTACTTACTTCTGATTATGCGGAAGAAAGAATAGGCGATCTGGGTTACCCTCTCTCAACCGGTTTAAAATGTATGCTTCAAAATCAGCATTCACGTGATATGTGGATCCGGGGTCAATAAAAGCAAATGTCTCCGCCAGTTCTGGTATTTCACTAATCTCAGAATGCAAGTGCCTATCGAAAGAGTGCTGATGTTAAAATGCAAGTTCTGGAAAATTACTGATAGGGATAAATAAGTCCTGATTTTATTAATAATGGGCTGCTGGACCCAATAATAAGATGTATAATATTCAGACCAGAAAGGTTAAGCCTGATGGACCAGATCAGGCCTGGTGGAATAAAAAAGGCCCAAAAGCCCTGATTATTAATTAATTTCGTAATTAATTAATAAGGGAAAAATCAGCTATTGAGAAGAGTCCCGATAAGGATATAAATCCTTATAGATTAGCCTCAAGGGGACCTAAAAGGATAAGGGATCAGCTTCCTACTTCCTAGGACTCCTAAGTCTATCCTAATTCAGAGGCTTGTCCACCAAGTCTCCTATACCAAGTCCAATTCAAGGACTCCCACATCTATATAAGGGGCCTCACCCCACAAATCAGAACTACGTTTTTTGGCTTGATTCTCTAATTCACAGAGATACGTAGGCATCTCGTAAAGGCAGATTGAGTCATGAAACACGAGAGCAGCCATTAAAGGCCTTGAGCTCCCGAATCTTAGTATTAAATACAGCAAGTAATAACCTTGATTTCTTATCCATAACATTTGGCGCCGTCTGTGGGAAAAACGCAACAACAACCATGGCGAGAACACGGAGAACAACCAGCACTCTGGAGGAGGGAACACCATCAGGGACAACCCAGGTGATTTCATCAACCGTGGAGGTTCCTCCCCATTCAACTTATGCATCTACTCAGGGGGAAGCCCAGACAGGGGCAACTCATCCTCAGCCACAAGGGACAACTCCCCCGATTATTCAAGGTACGAATCCTCAAGTTCAACAAATACATATACCTGTGAATTCTCGACCCGTCGGGTATGAATATTCAACTATTGTTACTACTAACCCCCCTTATGGGATGCCCCTTCACCCTGAGGTTGGAGGAAGTGGATATGCTGGGCGAAGCGAAGCACGAGGGCGGTCGCCCCCCTATATACGAGGTTTGGATCCTATCCCTGAGGATCGGGAATTTTCTGGTCCATACACTGAGAGAGACTCCGAATCTTCGGATGATGAAGTGGCCCCGAGAAGGAGGCGTCCTGGAAAAGAGCCAATGGCCGATGGAAGGCAACGCCCCCAAAGCACCCCAGGGGCGAATCCCCAAGAAGTGCAGGAAAAGATCAGGGCTCATGAGGCTGAAATCTAAAGGCTGAGACGTGATTTGGAGGCTCACCAAGCCACCAGATCCCACATACCTCCTAGGGGGAGAAATCCTCCTCCTATCATAGACCTGGATGGTCCGGTAAGAAGAAGGGTTGCTGTCCCAAGAACTGATCCAAGCAATCTCCTTCCCCTTGGAGATCCTGATGATCCAACTCCACCCTTCACAGAAGAGATAATGAATGCCCATATCTCAAGAAAATTCAAGATGCCCACTATCAAAGCCTATGATGGCACGGGAGACCCCGCTAATCATGTTAGGACATTCTCTAATGCACTGCTGCTGCAACCCGTGAATGATGCTATAAAATGTCGGGCCTTCCCTCAAACCCTGTCGGGTATGGCTCAAAGATGGTACAGTCGCCTACCCCCAAATTCTATTGGATCATTCAGAGAACTAAGTCAGGCTTTTATTAAGCAATTCATCAGTGGAAGAGTCCATGAGAAAAGTTCAGCATCTCTTATGAGTCTTGTGCAAGGAGCTAAGGAATCCTTAAGAGATTACCTGAATCGTTTTACAAAGGAGGCTTTAAAAGTCCCAGATCTTGATGATAAGGTAGCCATGATAGCATTGCAACAAGGAACTAGGGATGAGTTTTTTAAGATGTCTTTGGCCAAACGACCCCCTGAGAGCATGTTGCAGCTCCAAGAGAGGGCAGGGAAGTATATCAAGGTTGAAGAAAGTATGAGGAAGACCGTAGTAAGTAATGAGCCCACTGGAGGCAAGAAACGAAAAACTGATTTGGAGTATATCGCTAAGGACAAATATCCTAGAACCGAACAAAACCCTGATTCAACCCCCAAGAAGGGAGGACCTGGGCAAAAGTTCACTGAATACGCTAAGCTGAATGCTCCCAGAAGTCAGATTTTGATGGAGATTGAGAAAGACAGAGATATTCGCTGGCCTAAGCCCTTGAAGGCTGATCCCGCCAAGCTAGATAGGGGCAAGTATTGCAGGTTTCACAAAGATGTTGGCCATGACACCGATGAGTGTAGGCAATTGAAAGATGAAATTGAGTTTTTGATTCGAAAAGGAAGATTGAATAAGTATACTGGAGATGGAGGGAACAGAAATAATAATGGAAGGAAGAACTTTGAAGATCGTAGGAGGGACCAAGATGATCAGGGGCGGAATCCCCAACCTAGAGGACCAGTTATAAACACCATTTATGGAGGGCCGAGACCTCAAGGGCCTGTGATAAACACGGTCTTTGGAGGTCCAACTGCTGCTGGATTGTCCAAAAATTCCAGAAAGGCATATACTAGAGAGGTTATGCATATTGTTGGAGAAGCCCCGAAGAGGGCCAGGACAGAAGTAACATTGGCTTTTGATGATTCCGACCTAGAGGGTGTGAAGTTTCCCCATGACGACCCGCTGGTCATAACACCAATAATAGGAAATAGCCCGGTTAAGAGGGTCCTTGTGGATAATGGTGCTTCTGTGGATATCTTGCTCCACGACACCTTTCTAAGGATGGGGTATAACGACTCCCAGTTAACACCAACCGACATGCCGATATATGGATTTGCTGGAGTAGAATGTCATGTGGAAGGGATAATCAAGTTGCCAACCACCATAGGTACGGAGCCAAGGCAAGCAACGCAGATGCTGGATTTCGTAGTGGTAAAGGCTAGTTCAACTTATAATGCTATCATGGGGAGAACAGGGATACATGCCTTCAAGGCAGTCCCCTCTTCCTACCATTCAGTCATGAAGTTTCCCACCCGAAACGGGATTGGAGAAGAGAGAGGAGATCAAAAAATGGCTAGAAGCTGTTATGTGGCCTCTTTGAGGGCAGATGGAGTCGGGGGGCAGGTTCTTCCTATTGAAGATATGGATGTTCGAGAAAATGATGAGAATAGAGGAAGGCCAGTAGAAGAATTGGTTTCGGTTCCTTTAGATCCCAAGAATCCTGAGAGGATGACTTTCATTGGAGCCACATTAGAGGAGCCCCTTAGAGGGAAGTTAGTGAAATTTTTGCAAGAAAATAGTGATGTGTTTGCATGGTCAGCAGCTGATATGCCAGGCATAGACCCGGAGTTAATTACTCACAAGCTAAACGTGGATCCAAGTCGGAAGACAGTGAAACAAAAGAAAAGAAATTTTGCCCCGGAAAGACAAGAGGCTATAAAGCAGGAAGTGGAAAAGCTCTTAGAGGCTGGTTTCATTGAGGAGATTCAATTTCCGGAGTGGTTAGCAAACCCTGTAATGGTGAAGAAGGCTAATGGAAAGTGGAGGATGTGTATAGACTTCACCGATCTGAATGATGCATGCCCCAAAGACTGTTTTCCGCTGCCTAGAATTGATACTTTGATTGATGCCACCGCTGGACATGAGATGCTGAGTTTCATGGATGGGTTTAGCGGATACAACCAGATCAAAATGCATAAGGATGACATTCCAAAGGTATCATTTATCACTGACTTTGGTGTTTATTGTTATCTTGTTATGGCGTTTGGTCTCAAGAATGCAGGAGCCACCTATCAAAGGTTGGTGAATAAAATTTTTAAGGATCTTATTGGGAAGACTATGGAAGTCTATGTTGATGACATGCTAGTCAAGAGTCTAGTAAAGACTGATCATATAACCCATTTGAGGGAAGCTTTTGAGGTCCTGAGGTACCACAAGATGATGTTGAATCCCACGAAGTGTGCTTTCGGAGTAGGATCTGGAAAATTTTTGGGATTGATGGTCTCAAAGAGGGGAATTGAGGCTAACCCCGATAAAATAAAGGCAATCCTGGACATGGAACCCCCAAAAACTGTCAAGGATGTTCAGAAACTCACAGGAAGGGTTGCTGCGCTAGGACGATTCATCTCCAAGTCAGGAGACAAGTGCTTGTCATTCTTCAAGTCATTAAAGAACATTAAAGACTTTGTATGGAGTGAGGAAAATCAGAAGGCATTTGAAGAGTTAAAGAAGTATATGGGCCAGGCCCCGTTGTTGGCCAAGCCAGTTCTGGGTGAAGTTTTATTCTTGTACTTGGCTGTTTCAGAAAGCGCCTTGAGCGCGGTGTTGGTTAAGGAGGAACTGAAAGTCCAGAAACCCGTATACTATGTCAGCAAAATTTTGCATGGTGCTGAGTTGAATTATTCAGCCATTGAGAAATTCGCTTTAGCCTTGGTGATGGCTTCAAGAAAGCTGCGTCCTTATTTTCAAGCTCACCAAATTGAAGTGCTAACAAATCAGCCACTGAGAAATATCATTCACAGTCCCAAGGCAAGTGGGAGACTAATTAAGTGGGCAATAGAGTTGGGAGAGTTCGATCTCAAGTATAAGCCACGTATGGCCATAAAAGCCCAGGCACTAGCTGACTTCGTGGTGGAATGTACCATACCCAACCAAGAAGTCGGGGGGCAGGAAGATACCACACCTCAAGATAAGGGAGTCGACAATGGGGACAAGGAGAAAGAATATTGGGTTCTCTATTTTGATGGAGCATCAAAAACAAATTCCAGTGGAGCAGGGTTGGTTTTGCAAAGCCCTGATGGATTCTTAATTGAGTATGCCATGAAGCTAGACTTCCCAACCACAAACAATGAGGCAGAGTATGAAGCCCTGATTGCTGGCCTTGGTCTAGCTGGGACACTTAGAGTCAAAAACTTAAAGGTCCGTGGAGACTCGAAGTTGATCATATCCCAGGTAAAGGGAGAATTTGAAGCAAGGGATGATACGATGGCAAAGTATGTTCGCCTAGTAAGGGCTGTGATGACCCAATTTAATGAATGCCATGTTGAACACATTCCAAGGGAAGAAAATGCTAAAGCAGATGCGCTATCAAAGTTTGCTTCATCTGAGATTGAAGAAAGTTCAGGAAGTGTGTACTTCCGTGTTTTGAAGACACGAAGCATAGATGTTAAGCTTGTGGCTCCCGTAGGCTTGGGGACGTCATGGATTGATCCCATCAAGGCTCACATTCAGACCGGTTGGTTGCCAAGCGATACAATTGAGGCACGGAAGTTAACTGTTCGAGCACTAAGGTACTCTTTGATAGATGGGATTCTATATAAAAGATCTTTCGTGGTTCCTTACTTGAGGTGTCTCAGGCCCGATGAGGCACGCTTGGCTCTTGAGGAAGTGCATGAAGGCATTTGTGGGCAACACTTGGGGGGCAGGGCCTTGGCTCATAAGATAACTCGTTTAGGCTTCTATTGGCCAGAAATGATGGCTGATGCCAAAGAATATGTAAAGAAGTGTGATCGTTGTCAGAAGCATGCACCAGTCGCCAGACAACCCCCCGAGATGCTGACCTCTATCAACTCACCTATTCCCTTTGCTATGTGGGGGATGGATATTCTAGGGCCTTTTCCTATGGCCACAGCACAAAGGAAGTTTCTGATTGTAGCCATTGATTATTTCACCAAGTGGATCGAAGCCAAACCTTTGGCCAAAATCACAACTAAGCAGGTTGCACAATTCCTGTGGGAAAACATTATGTGCCGATATGGAATTCCCCGTATCCTCGTCACTGACAATGGAACGCAATTCAACAATGAGGAATTCAAGAAGTATTGTGAAGAAAATGAAATTGAGTTACGATTCACCTCTGTGGCTCACCCGCAAGCCAATGGGCAAGCGGAAGTAGCAAATCGGATAATCCTGGATGGACTAAAGAAGAGGATCGAAAAGTCGAGAAATAATTGGGTAGATGAGATACTTCCCATATTATGGGCTTATAGGACTACCTGTAGAGTCACGACAGATGCAACTCCTTTCATGTTGGCATATGGGGCGGAAGCAGTAGTTCCTATGGAGATATCACATTCCTCTCCAAGGATTCAGGCTTTCGATGAGAAAGAAAATGAGGAAGGGCAGAGATTAGCCCTGGATTTAATTGATGAAGTGCGAGATAAAGCACATGCAAAGATAGTAGAATATCAGAAAAAAGCTTCATTCTACTACAACTTAAGGGTTAAAGAAAGGTTTTTTAAACAAGGCGATCTAGTCTTGAGGAAGATAGAAGCATCTGGTGTAGGACAAAAAGGGAAGCTTGCCCCAAATTGGGAAGGGCCGTACAGAGTCAAGAGTGTTCAAGGTAGAGGAACCTACAAGCTCGAGACTATGGATGGTTTTGAAGTCCCGAGGACCTGGCACGCACAAAACCTGAAGGTTTACTACGTGTAAGATAGGCGAAGTACGATTCTCACTTGTCATTGTGACAAGTAGGTTTAAAAGCACCTGGAAGCTTTGCTTGCATAGGATTTTATATTCCAGTAGAATTTAAATTGTCTAGTTATTATTGATTAGGGTCGAACCCATGCTATGTAAGGTTTTGAAAAACCAGACTTCAAACTGAAGAAATCGAAATTATTTCAACCTATGGATGTTTGAGTTGTGATAACACTGGTGTGGCCAATTAGTTCAAGCTTGAATGCATATTAAAGTATCAGAAAGATAAAGGAGAAAAATGCGAATAAGGAAAGAAGCATATAAAATAACCCCGGAGGGTAATAAGATCTGATACAAACAAAAGTCCAGACATAAATTAAGGATCAAATTACAGAATAGAAAAACTACTCCTCCATGTGGGAGCCTTCATTCTCTTTCTCCTTATCAGCGCCTTCAGCGTCCTTCGCAGGAGAAGCGGGAGGAGAAGCAGTGTTAGGATCCAAGATGCGATCATCTGGCTGAGGGGAGTTAAAGAGGGCATCTATGCTGTCCTCCGACTCAGCCTGCTCAGGACTTATAAAGTCCTTAGGGTCGACTAAGCCCAGGTACTTCTCAGAAACCGCCTTCACGGCCGCGTCCCATCCCTGAGTAAACTGTAGGGAATAAAGACCCTCATCATGAATCTCCATGAGATTCTTAAACTTGTCAGAATCCATGTAGTCATCGATGAGCTTATCCTTATCGCTCCTAAGTTTCACCAGCTCGGAATGAGCCTGAGCCAGCTCCTCTTTCTTCGTGTCCAGCTTCTTCTCCAGGACCTTGGCTCTCTCCTCCCATTTCTTCATCTCTTTCTCAAACCCATCTGAGTTACCCTTCCAGGACCTAGCCTGATGGAGGGCCGCCTGGAAGTAGGTATTACTCTGCAAAGAAATATGTATGAGTTAGCACAAGTTCGTTGGAATACAAGAAAGTTGGGATTCAAAGAAGGAGAGAAAGAAAATTACCGCAGCTTGGGCTTGAGAACCCAGAAGCTTAATAGTCTCAATATCACTCCCCGTAACAATGTCAGTAAAGTCATGGGGAGTGACGGAGTGATAAGACCAATCTTTAGCGTGTTTGGTGGATCCAACCACCGTATCGCTCCTCCTGAAGCCCCAGTTAGGCCTGAAGGAATGTGCCTTAAGTGGAGGATCCACATCGTCCCCCAGCTCGACCACCGGGACGTGGGGCTTAAGAAAAGAAGGACCGTCAGGTTTGCTCCTAGGGTCCCTGTTTAGCTTGGCCCTTTTCTGACGGCCTGACTCCCCCTCCTTAGGCCTGTTAACATTATTGATGGCCTCGCAAGCTGAAAGGAAAAGTAGAAGGAACATTAAAATCCAGAAAAAAAAAGAAAAAGTGCGATTAAAGAGAAGGAAAAATAATTACGCAGGTATAAATTTACCCTTATCACTGGCCTGGGAGAGACCAACTTTCTTCAAGGAAAACTCCTCTAAAAGGGTCCAGGTATCCGTTTTCCCATCATCTGAAATTAAGGCCTGGTAGGCCACCTCCTCCTCATCAGTCAATCTGATACTACCAGGACTACCATCTGATACCTTGCAAAATGGCCTACGGAAGAGTGTGGCCCAATCACCCCCAGCCCAGGTCAGCCTCACAAACTCATCCCTCCATTTAGGGTTGTTCTCGACTATAGAGTTACTATCAAAGATATGGGGAACTTTGGGTCGTTGGCGAATTAAAACCCATCCCGGTTGACTCATGGAGCTATTATAGAATTGGAAAACTTTCCTAAAGACAAGCTACGGAAAGAGGGAAGTTATTCCTGAGACAAAGGACCATAAAACAGATAATATTCCTCCAGGCGTTGGGAGGGAGTTGACAAGGGTTGATTTGTACATCGGCTAATAAACGAGGAATAAATTCGTGGAATGGGAACCTAAGACCTGCGGTCAGGGCTCCTCGATAAATGAACAGGGTATCCCCCTCCCAATTACAAGTCCTATCCCCAGGGGCGGCTGGAGTGATCCTAAGGTGGGGTGGAAGTCTGTACAGGGTGTTCATAGACTCTATTCTACCATCTAACTCATGAAAAGTGTTACCATGATTATACGAATCTAACTCAGATAGAGAAGGATATTCATCACCTCTCGAGTTAATCATGTCAATGAGAGAAGTATATGGAGATTGAATTTGAATGTTTGTACCTCTCTTAGAGACATTCATCTTCTGCAAACGAGCCAAGTCGCGGTCCGCCATTGATATACTTCGTTTAAAAGCTTGAAACCCAGAAATACTTGAGAATGGTGGAGCTACGGTGGCTGTGTGCTCGCCGGAAATCGCCTACTCAAAGGGAGAACTCTAGAGAAGTTTGTAGAAGAAAATGAGAAATGAGAAGTGAAGTGAGGATTCTCACTTCACACTACACTTATATAGGCGAAAAGCTCGGAATACGAGGCGTTTCTAGGCCCATTTAGCCAGGCCCAACCTAAAAGCCCGTCTACTAGAAATATCAGGAATAATCTAGAAGCTCATATGGAAAATGAATGGTCAAAAATCGACCAGAGCTTTTAAACTGGATCGATCGGAGTCCTGATCGATACAAAAGAGAATCCTGATCGATATATTATTCGAACAGAAGGGAAGAAATCCCCTAAATCCGATCAGAGTCCTGATCGATACAAAAGAGAATCCTGATCGATATATTATTCGAACAGAAAGGAAGAAATCCCCTAAATCCGATCAGAGTCCTGATCGATACAAAAGAGAATCTTGGTCGATATATTATTCGAACAGAAGGGAAGAAATCCCCTAAGATCGATCAGAGTCCTGATCGATACAAAAGAGAATCCTGGTCGATATATTATTCGAACAGAAGGGAAGAAATCCCCTAAGATCGATCAGAGTCCTGATCGATACCAAAGAGAATCCTGGTCGATATATTATTCGAACAGGAGGGAAGAAATCCCCTAAGATCGATCAGAGTCCTGATCGACACAGAAGAAAATCCTGATCGATATTCCATTCGATCAGAATGATAGAAAATCACTTAATTCGATCAGAGTCCTGATCGAAATCGATCAGGAATCCTGATCGATTAAGCACGTGTAACAATCGACTAGGGTGTCACTTTGAAGATCAATTCGATCAGAGCCCTGATCGAAATCGATCAGGAATCCTGTCGACCAGAGTGTAAGATCCTGAGTTAATTCGATCAGGATCCTGATCGAAATCGAGCAGGAATTCTGATCGATTTGGCTGAATCCTGATCAATTTCTTCTGCATCCTAATCAATTTTGTATGCATTTTAAACCAGAAATTACGGATAAATCCAGAAAATTGCGGATAAATCCAGAAAATTACGGATAAATCCAGGAAATTACGGATAAATCCAGAAAATTACGGATAAATCCAGAAAATTACGGATAAATCCAGAAAATTGCGGATAAATCCAGAAAATTGCGGATAAATCCAGAAAATTACGGATAAATCCCAGAAGTTAAGGGAAAATCCTAGAAAATTAGGGAAAAATCCCAGAAAATTGGGGAAAAATCCCGGAAATAAGGGAAAAATTCCTGGAAATTAAGGTAATTCCTGAATAAAAGGAAAATTCACTGTAAATGTGTAGGTCGCTCCACACTTTACGGAAAAACGAAACCCTGTAAGGGAACGAATAGATTTAACTTCTGTGAAACCTAATCAATGTTTCCCAAAAGTTGGGGGGCAAATGATAGGGATAAATAAGTCCTGATTTTATTAATAATGGGCTGCTGGACCCAATAATAAGATGTATAATATTCAGACCAGAAAGGTTAAGCCTGATGGACCAGATCAGGCCTGATGGAATAAAAAAGGCCCAAAAGCCCTGATTATTAATTAATTTCGTAATTAATTAATAAGGGAAAAATCAGCTATTGAGAAGAGTCCCGATAAGGATATAAATCCTTATAGATTAGCCTCAAGGGGACCTAAAAGGATAAGGGATCAGCTTCCTACTTCCTAGGACTCCTAAGTCTATCCTAATTCAGAGGCTTGTCCACCAAGTCTCCTATACCAAGTCCAATTCAAGGACTCCCACATCTATATAAGGGGCCTCACCCCACAAATCAGAACTACGTTTTTTGGCTTGATTCTCTAATTCACAGAGATACGTAGGCATCTCGTAAAGGCAGATTGAGTCACGAAACACGAGAGCAGCCATTAAAGGCCTTGAGCTCCCGAATCTTAGTATTAAATACAGCAAGTAATAACCTTGATTTCTTATCCATAACAAATATTTTTATTTAATGTATAATTAGCCCCTTAATTTTAATTAGGAGTATTATTTTTACTACTATAAATAGCCTAATTTTTATTTAATTAATTATAATTAATCATTAAAATCTGCAAAATTACCAAAAATCCTCTGAAATCGGGTCGAGAAGAACAGGTTCGGGTCAGGAATTCAAGTCGTGATTTTGATCTGATTACAGCACCAAAACAAGTGATTCGAGTATCCAAATTGAAGGTTTTGATTTGTTCTTTCTATTTCTTGCATTAATTTCACGTTTTATTGCATCGTTTTTGATTTTTGATTTCTAGGGTTTATGTTCGAATTAGGGCTTTTTGATTCTGGGGTTATTTTGATGTTTTGATGATTGATATAGCTTTGTTAGATGATTACAGTCGATTCATGGTGTTCAATTGAACAAACGATGCTTGGATAGTGATTCACAATTTCTAGGGTTTAGGTCGAATTTTCAAAACACAACTCGATGATTTCTGTGAATATTTGGTTCTTGTAATGTTAGGGCTTTGATTGTATATGTTCTTAGCTTCATTTTGCACTATATAACGTTTGACGTTTTGTACAAATGAGTGATTCGCCGGAGTCCGGTGAAGTCGCCTGATTCTGGGTTTAAATCCAGATTCCGGTTGTGTTCTTCCCAGACCCGGAATCCAACCCGGTTGACCCGTTTCCAGAACCCGGTTTTGATCCACCTTGTCAGATGTCTGTTTTCTAACACATGTTTCTGGAAATTATTTTTTTACTTTTTATTTTTATTAATTTTAAAAATCAGTTTTATTTATTTTGTAAATTGATTAATTAATTATTTAATTAATTAATTTATATTATAAATAATTCTGAATTATTTTCTAAAAATCAGATTGAATTATTTTTTTAATTATTTATTATTTATTTATTACTTATTAATTATTTAAAAGTGATTAATTATTTTGATAATTAATCAAATAATTTTCAATAACTCATAATAAATTCATTTTAATTTCAAAAATTATAGAAAAATTATTTTTAATTCTGATTTTCTTAAATAATGATTTAAAAATTATTTTTGGGTTTTAAAAATTAGTAATAATTATTTATAATGATTAATAAATGGAATTATCAATATTTAATTAATAATAATTCAACCGTTAGTCCGTTTTGCGTGAAACGAAAGCCTGTTAACTCAGAAAAATGAATCATTTTCATTAAAAATAATATCAAAGCTTAATTTCTTTTAGAAGTTAGTTGATTTTGTCACTTGTTTGATAATCAGTCGAGTTACGTGCCGAGACGAGTCCGAAAAATTCCGGAAAAATGGGAAACGAGTCAGATAACGATCAGTTGAGCGATTAGCGAGTCGATTTTGGTTTTAAAAATTATTTTAACCATAAAAATGATTATGTGCTTATGTGTATTACGTGGTTAATCGAGTCTTACTTGCTTATATGTAATACATGAGTCAGTCATAAGCGCATGGGTAGATGTTAGGATCGTTTTGAAGTCTATTCAAGATGCAAATGAAGTACGTGGTGACTTAACCAGTCTGTTTTGCCAACAGAAGCTAAGCCAGCCAGGCCAGTTGAGTCGGTAATAGTCCAAGGTGATAGACAGAAGTGATTCAATTGCAGTGAGTCGCGCAGAAGGCAAGTTTTTCCTCTATTCTACTTTCAGAATAGTGATATTGATTCAAATATTTATTACATTTGCATTTTCTTGATTATTGTTCTTGATCACTGATATACACTTGTTATTCCTTTGTTCATATTTCATTTCGATTCTTGATTTCTCCGTTTCTTTGGATTCTTGATTCATATTCTATTGGTGACACATGGAGATTTATATATTCTAATGTTTGGAATATATCAAAGCATACTGATTATTCCGGTTGCTAAGCGATGGACTGGATAATGATATTTTGGGATTGAGTATGTCTTAATCCTGAGGACCGGGATGATTGGTGCCTCGACGTGGGCCGTAGTGCCTGGGTACCCAACTGGATCTATATATTGAGATATGGATCTGCATTATATTCTGACTGATCAGCATAATATAGATGCGAACTTGTGTCCAGTTTAGTTTATTTGTACTCGCCAGTAATGGCCTTCATTCTATTCTCGTGAGGTTATATCTTGGCAGATATACCTGGGATGGCGGATTCATTTAAAATGCTTTAACACTGTTTATATTTTTATGGACTTGTTGAGCAATTTTTGGCTCACCCCTTTTGTTGTTATTCACCTTATTGTTTTCAGTTAAGAAGGAATATGAAACCAATTAGGACTCGAGTGGTAAAGAAGCGGGTCAAGCCTCGGGATCCTCTCATACCCAAGGTGTTGATCCCAATCCAGGAAGAACGCTTTGAGTTGCCCGAGTAGGTGGAGTGTTGATAGATAGTATGTGTGTGTGTTTGAATAAAAGTTGAACTTAGTTTAAAATGAATTAGACAATGGTTTGTAATAAAGAGAGTTTGTGAGACTTTGAATGTTGGTTGGTAATAAAAGTAGTTAGTGATTCTTGTTTTCATACTTCAACCTAAAAAGATCCTGGTTAGTGTTAAAGGGGTTTAATTTCATTTCTTTATTAATTGTTAAGCAGATTGTACAGGTTTGGTGATTAGCTAGTAACCCCTAGACTTATACCCCGGGTCTTGAGGGCGTTACAAGAGTCCTACTTCTCCTTAGTCCCTGCAACGAATTGCAAATATGAGAACCACAGGTGGTATCTAATACCCAAGTAGAAATTTTATTTAATGATATATTCACTTCAATCATGAACATACCTGAAGCAGAAGTGGTAGTCTCACTACCCTTCTTCTTCTTCAATTCTGCAAGGTAAACCTTGCAGTTCCTCTTCCAGTGCCCCACCTTGTTATAGTGAAAGCAAACAGCTTTGCTCTTGGGGTATTCAGCTTTTGGTGGAACAGACTTTTTCTCACGTACTTTCTTCTTCTTGGAAGGGTTCTTCTTCCTTTTCTTAGGATTGGAACTTTCACCAATTAGAAGAACATGGCTCTTCTTAGGGGGGAAATTCGATTCCGCAGTCTTCAACATGTTGTGAAGTTCAGTCAGGCTGACATCCAGCTTAGTCATGTGAAAGTTCACAACAAACTGCGAAAACGAACCCGGAAGTGATTGCAAGACCAAGTCTTGGCTCAGCTCCCCATCCATGGCAAAACCAAGTTGTCCAAGACGTTCAATCAAATTGATCATCTTAAGTACATGGTCATTCACGGATGATCCCTCAGACATACTACAACCGAACAGCTCCTTCGATATCTCATATCGAGCTATCCTTCCTGCCACATCATACAACTCTTGTAGATGCATAAGGATAGTGTGAGCATCCATATGCCCATGCTGCTTCTGTAGCTCAATGTTCATGGAAGCTAGCATGATGTATTGAGCAACATTTACATCATCTATCCACTTATGATACACAACATGTTCATCATTATGTGCATCGTTAGCAGGTTCAGTAGGCTTAGGTGAGTCAAGCACATATTCCAGCTTCTCCACCCTGAGAACAATTCTCAAGTTTCGAAGCCAGTCAGCAAAATTAGGACCAGTCAACTTGTGAGCATCTAGTATACTCCGGAGTGATAGTGCCGAAGACATAACGTATATAGTAAATCTGTAAATGATGAACACATTATAACACTTAGCAAATATTCAATTTCATTTCAAAACACTATATGAATCGGGTCTTTATTCATAAGTGGTTCCCACTAGTTAATCTAATTTACACAACCCCCCTAAGTGAAAAATTAGGCATTCATAATGCTAGTGGGAATATGGATCCTACATTCCATCACACAACCTCGGCTGTAGCACGAAACGTCATGTGATGTTCAATAGGCAGACAACTCTTGTCAATTACATCTTATGTTATTTCCTAATAAAACTTTAGCCTCTTGAATAATTGAGTCACGGCTGTAGCACGACAGACTCAATATTCTAAGTCAAGTCTAACCCAACATTTCGTATAATTGAATCAGTTTCCAACGGCCCATGGCTGCAGCACACGACCTTTAAATTCTAATTCAATATACACATCTCTATGTAATAGACAAGTATTTCTTATTTCGAAATGAAATCCCTCGGCTGTAGCATGAAACGACAATGATTTAAAAATAAGAACTACTTTCTACCATGTTGGAAGGCTATGACCGACACAAGCTCGTTGTGTCATTGGCCGATTACTACTTGATATTATTTAATTTTAGAGGGATTATATTATGTTACAATCATAATCATATTATAAAGAGATTCTTCCTTTTAAATTAAATATTTTAAATCAATAATCGATAATCAGATGATTCCCAGATCGGGGGGAGCATTGTCAAGAGGCGTCACTTAATACCCCTTTCTTACAGATCGAAATCTGCTTTTGACAGAATCATCCTTTCTCTCAAAATTGAAAATTCATATTTAATTATGTGTTTCAAAAACACAAGAATCTCATGATTGTATTCATAATATTATTGTTAGGGCAAGAAACGATTCATATTCTAGATTTTCTAGAGCACGCCTTATTTTGATTTAAGTTCACATAAATTTATCTTTGCATGTTAAACATAGGCATATATCTCATATATAAAAATAAATAAACAAGTAAGCATGCAAGAAATATCATGTCACACATTAATATAATGATGTATGGATTTATTATAGCATTTAAAAGCAATTAAATAATTAAAACATGCTTTAAAACACTTTCGGGAATATAAATAGTTCAAAACTTTTATATAAAAAATATTTGACCACTCCATTAGATCTGTCTCGGAAAAACGAATCCAACGATATATTGCACGCCCAAAATGGAGTTACGAAACTCCCAAAAAATCAATTTTAATAAAGACAAAGGGCTGTAACGCATTACAGGAATGCGTTACACGGCCTGTAACACATTCCCATAATGCGTTACAACCCTTTTAAGCCATTAAAGGGTGTAACGCATCCCGGAAATGCGCAACAGGGTGTAACGCATTTCGGGAATGTGCCACACACCCCCCCCCCCACGCGTGCGTCTCACGCGCCCAGGCCGCGGCTGTTCAGTTTTTCAGTTTTTTTTTTGTTTCCTTCTTCCTGCCGTTGCCCCCTTCCCTTTACTAACTTCTGTTACAAAAAGGAGATGTAACCTCCTTTCCCTTTACTCCCTTATTAATAACTCTTTATTAATAATATTATTATTATTTTAATTTTATTATTAATAAATTAATTAACAATTAATTAATAAATTAATAATATCAAAATAATTTGATTTCTTAAATCGGGCAGTAGCAGAAAATTATCAAATCAGCCATGGGTCCTTTTGCAAATTTTAATCATATTTATTCACATGCATAATTATTCCATGAATTTTAATTAAAATAATTTTAAAAAATTCATAACAAATAATCTACACATCACAAAATTATGAAAAAAATACCTAGATGATCTACAACACTTGTAGAACCCAGATCAGTAGTCAAAATCTCATGCAAAAATTATTTCAAATTAATTCATAATTAAATCCAAATAAACTTGCAAAAATCATAATAAATCCATACATGCATAAAAAAATCTGAAATTTTTTATATGAATCTCTATATGCAGAACCTAGCTCTGATGCCAATGAAAGAATTTACGGATGAGCGGAAGCGTGAAATAACATTTAATCCGTAAAAACCATATATCACACATATAGAAAAACGTATAAAAAGGAAAAACTGAGGAATCATAACCATACCTTGTGAATCGAATCTTTATAAAAAAATGGAGTGCTAGCAGTTGCTCCTCAGTGTGTGAAGCACTCTACCGGTATCCACCAAGAACGATCCTCTTCGATGAACCTTTTTATAAAACCGAGTTTTTATAAAAATGGAGTTTTTGGGAGAGAGAGAGAGAGAGAGAGAGAGATGATGGAGGCTAGGGTTTTCACAAAACCAAGTATGTAAATAGAATGAGCCATCTCCTTCTATTTATAGGGCTCTCCTAGGGTTTTATAATATATCTTTATATATATATATATTAACCCCCACATTTTATCTTTATAAAATGCTTTAATAATAATTAAAACTATTTTAATCATTATTTCTTTTTCTAAACTATTTAGAAAATAATTCTCTCTCTCATTATTTCATCAAAGAGAATATTCTTTTATGGTGTGACCCTGTAGGTTCAATATTATGTCGGTAGTAGAAATAAATAATAATAAACTTTTATTAATTATTTACATAAATACTAAAATTCACTAAATATAATTAACTGATTAATTATATTTATTCTACATCGTGAGTGATGCTTCTCAACATATCGCGACTATCCGGATAATATGAATTCACTGCTTAGAATACCAAGAACCTGTAAGTGACTAGTTACCGTACAATGAATTCCTTCTACCCCTATAATATCCCGAATAAATACAAGGCATGGATCTCGTGTCAGGCCTATCAAATTTAATCATATGATTTCTTATTCATAAGGCAAAGTTCATATTAATGCAAATTAGAAACTCCTTTCTAATTTCATACACTCTGGCCAGAGATTCCAGAACTCGAATACTAAGAATAACATAGGATATTCTCTTCCTATACTGGAAGGGGTAGATCCTCTATTGACGTTAACTATCTCTATACACAAATCCCTATGCCCAGAATAGACCTAATGGATGTCCTTGAGACTAAGGACTAAACCAAAGCACAGTTCATTATATATAAGATAACTTTAACGATCTCAAGTCTAAGGACACTTGTACAACTATCACTCAGTGAATAACTATTGACACGTGAGAAATCTCCATTAGTTGTTCAACTTATCGAGTCATGTTCAGTGAACTTATTCCCTAATAAGCACCTACATACTAGCTATAGTGTCACCACACAAATGCCTATGAGAACATACATCCTCCTGAAGGGAGCAAGCATAGTATGTACCAATCTTTGCGGATCCACTAACATCCGATTAGTTATCCTATGATCAGGAGCTGTTTAAGTATAGAGTTTTCGTCTTCAAGATCTCACTATTATAATCTCATTATAATTCTAGAAGCTTTACTCTAAACTATGTAACATCTTATTTAATACACTTTAAATAGATAAAGCCCATAATAAAAACATAACAAGTCTTTTATTAATTCAAATGAAATCAAATAGGAATACATATTTAATACACTTTAAATAGATAAAGCCCATAATAAAAATATAACAAGTCTTTTATTAATTCAAATGAAATCAAATAGGAATACAAGAAAGTTCTTCCTAACTCATCATACATGATTGGATTTAGGACAAACGCTTTCAGCTGCATCTAGTGTAGTTTCTCCCTCTATATGCATGGGGTCCTTATACTCCAGGGTTTGGGCTAAGAGAGTTGAAGGTGTTTGATTGGGCTCTAGAGGGTGGTTATGAATTTGTGGTATGCCAAATTCACTCCCTCTCATATACTAATGAAATCAGAGCATGCTTCATATGTATTACTCATAGTAGATGTACCCATACTTGAGAAAGCTGGTCTGTAAACAGATGTATTGCAGTGAGTAGACTCAACAGCTTGAGGAGGTTTTCTAGCAGCTTCAGGTTGAGGTTGTAGAGAGTTATCAGCTTCAACTTCTGGTTGTGATTCAACCTCATCCTCTGCTTGATTACCATGTTCAGGCTCAGGTTGATCTGCTTCTTCATTCACATTAACACTACTAGAAAAAGGACATTAGACATCGCCCTTTAGACATCGGTTTCGGTTGCCACCGATGTTAAAAAGGGTCTTTTACATCGCCCGTTTAAAAATCGTAGTGGCAAAGAAATGTAAATTTATTCAGAAACCTGTTTAAGGTGTATTGGCATATAATTGTGGAATAAAACGACTTGTGATTATTTTTGGATATTCATCTCTGAGACTATAACTTGTGGTGTGTGTGTTTATTGTGGGGTCACAGTACAGAGTAGTTGATTATTTATTAAGATTGGGTGTTATTAAGGGAAATGGAACTCGTGACAACCCGGATCCCCGACCCCGGATTTGGGGGTGTTATAGAAATGGTATCAGAGCTAAGCGTTATAAACCTCATAGATGAAGTGACGTTAAGATAATAAGTTCACTAAGATAAATAAGAACTCTTGCCAAGTTCATAGTCGGACTACCTAACGTAGTACTGACAGTTAAAACCCTTATTGGAACCCTTATAAATATCGTGATAGAAGCGTAGTTCGTTATCGTATATGGTAGCGGGACTCCGAACCCTGAGGTTGAGGAGCAACAACACGATGATGTTTATTAATTATTGGAGATCAGATTGTGGACCCGATAGAGCGTCCTACCGCAGGACCGGATGATGTTCATATTGAGGATGTAGCGGTTGAGGATGTTGTCCTAGAAGGGATTGCGGCTGAGGAGGATTCCGTGGAGGATCCTGACAAGAATGAATAAAGGACCACTGAGGAATTGATGACCATGGTTAGGGAAACTACCAGAGGTAGGATTGGCAGGTCACTACCGGAGGTTCGTTCAAGTTTGTAAAGATAGTAGCCCCTTTGACGCGGCTTACTCGTAAGACTAAGAAGTTTGAATGGACAGAGAAATACGAGAAAAGATTTTAACAACTGAAGCAAAGGTTGTGGCGGCCCATATGTTGGCGTTGCCGGATGAAAAAGGAGATTTTGTGAATTGTAGTGACGCTTCGCATAAAGAATTAGGGTGCTTCTTATACATCACAGCAAGGTAATCGTGTACACGTCAAGATAATTAAGGGAATATAAAATTCGATATCCCCACCTATGAGCTTGGGCTCATGGCAATAGTTTTGCCCTAAAGATTGGAGGCACTACTTGTATGGAGAGAAGTGCGAGAATTACCTAAGCCATAAGTGCTCTAGTACATTTTCATGTAGAAAAGAGCTCAACATGCGCCAAATGAGGTGGTTAGAGCTAATCAAGGATTATGATTATGAGATTCTTTATCATTCGGGGAAAGCCAATGTGGTGGCTGATGCCCTTAGTAAATAGGAGAGACTCAAGATGATAATATCTTTGAGAGAGTTTATAAGAGATTTTGAGAAAATGGAAATAGAAGTGAAGGTAACCGGAGCCGGTACCGAAAAGCTGTTTGAGATTGCAATACAGACCGAATTATTGGAAAAGAGCATATTGTGCCAGAAAAAGGTGATGAATGAAGGCAGAGAGCCAACAAATAAATATGAGATTAATACCGAGAAAGATGATAAGGGAATAATGAGGTATTCCTATAGAATTTGAGTTCCGAATGTTCAAGAGCTTAAAGATGAAATCTTAGATGAAAGCTAGTTTGAGGAATAAGATTTAGAGCAAACCCTGAACGTGATAGTCAGGGAGGTCGCCATCAAGATAGAAGGAACCCATAACATTATGAAGTGGAAAATGAGGATTTTAATGTATAAGATAACCCCAAGTATGGGAGAAGGATGAAACATTTCATACTAAGGAAACAGAAAGTCGAGTAAGGAAAGGAGACCCGAGACGATACTCCTATACGACAATTCATGGACCTGTCTAAAAAGGACTTAGACTATTATCCCCAACCACCACCCTGAGGAAACAATGCGGTGAGAAATTCTTTCAGGACCTTTAAGTCGCTAAGCCCTTAGAGTTCCAAGGAACTAGCTGACCCAGTCGAGGCAAGAGCCTGACTAAAGGAAATATAGGAATCATTTGAAATTCTAAATGATTGACGAATCACAAAAGACTATTTTTGTCACTTACCCTCCTAAGAGAGAGGCCACCCGCTGGTGAAAGGCCAAGGAAGGCACGGAGCAAGAGATTATAATAAACTGATTTAAGTTCAGTCAATTGTTTTCAGGAAAGTACTTCCCAAGGTTATGGAGATAGTGTAAAAGCTTTGGAGCCAGAACAAAGACAGACGAGTATGATGAATTATGAATCTAAGTTATAAAAGTTGTCAAGATTCGTTCTGATGACAAGAATCCCAGAACGATGTGATGCTTGAAGTCAATGATTAGTGGGTTCATGAAATAATGATAAGAGAAAGGAAAATAAAAAGAAACTGAAGTGGAAAGGAATATAAAGGCAATAGAGTTTGAGGAATGATAAGGGAGTTGGGTATGAGGAAACCCTAAAGACTCGTAGCAATAGAAATAGAAAAGTATGTAATCGTCAGGATGAGGGTGATTCACCATGAGTTAAAGTTGATGATTGAAGGCATAAGAGATATATATATTTTATCCCCTGTAAGTTGGGAGGATTCGAGGAAACCTTGAGATAATTCGAAGGATAAATAATGAGACGCGGATAGACTGAAGAGACAAGGAAGTAAGAAATTAGGAAAATTGGATGAAGGAAGTGACCTTCAAGAATGTGAAGTGTAAGACCGGTGGCTTGATACCCAGAAAGGGAGATGCCGGGTATGAAAGATATCCCAACATTGAGATGACTGTTGAAATAAACAACAAAAGTAAATAAGGAATTATTAAGAAGAAGTTCCCGTTGAACATGACCAATATCTTCCAGAACATCCTTGTTATTGTTACCAAATTAGGCAAGAAAAGCGGATGACCATTGTTATCTTTTGGAGGCCATATGGATTGACCTCAATTTGAATAAGGATGCTATTATGAAATTAGGTATAGACTATCGAGGTGGAAATGATGAATAAGATAATCTATCAAGGATATATGACTTGATTTATCCATGGAAGGATGCAAGTACCTTTTTAAAGGTGGGATTAAGGATATAACTTCGATAACTTGAGATGAACCATAGGGGAATGCATGAAGGTTGGCATTTCACCCTTAATAGGGATAGTATGAGTTTTGACAGTATGAATTGGAAAAGATTAAGGTAATGATGACCTTTAAGTATCAGTGGAGAAAATTTTTCAGAAACATATAGATAATGGTTCTAGTATTAGTAAAGGGTATTTTGATATGCCCTGTATCTAGGGAATACAGGAGGAACGAATCAAGGATAACCTTACAAGGAGAAAGGTAATATTCAAAATTCTCAAGAATAGAAATGTTGATAAAGGAGATATGACGTAATTATAATGATGCCAAGTGGGGCATGTGTTAAACCACGAGAAAGTATGGATCGAACCAGTAAAGGTCGAAACTGTTCAGGGAAATTAGGACCTAAGATAAAAGATGTTCTAAGTATGATTGAGGGTCATTCGTGACAGTGATTAACCTCTAAAGACTGAGGCAATAACTTATGGAAAAATGGTGATATTTTTTTTTACTCATCAGATTTTAAGGAAAACATCTTCACATAAGCAGTGATTGAAATGAGGTAGAAAATTTATTTGGAAGTGGTTAAAATGACATTGACTGTAGGGAAATGTTACTATCAGGAAAGGCCAAAGAGGTGGCCGACACTTTAAAGGTAAGAGGATAATTATAGGCGCTTGTGCCAAAGGAATACAGTGATGATGGTTAAAGCTGTGAAGGTTGTATTATGGTTTGGAAGATTGATATTCCTTCTGATGACTGTGCAATACCCAACCGTAATAGTAGTTGGTAAAGGTTTAATTCGTGTAATCACCATGAGCGGGCTATCTATCTCAGAAGATACTATCTTGAGATAAGCCAGGACCATGTTTCAAAAAGGACTAGACGAACCTTTAAGTTAAGTCTTCTATTTAAGGCATATGATTAAGAATGGTATTAACCTGCTATCGTTGCTTTGATTGAAACTCTTCTGCAATTTTATCTGCTTCATATCATTAATATACGCCAGGATCTCGAGTGTTCTTCATGAATCATGAATGGTGATTATGTTAACTCCTTAGAAGGATTCTATACGACATGTATGGACTCCGTATGGTTAGATATTAAGATTTTATGGAAAGTAAATGACGACAGTAGATCAGTGGTGGACCATAGTAATGCAGCAATGATTCTGTGAGTAATGAGCTGATTACAACCGTGAGAGTTGTATTGGAATGGATGTTGAGGTTGTGTACCACTAATCGGGTCGTGGTAGTGTATAAGTTATCATTGATAGACTAATTAAGTAAAGTATCTACCTATTGAATATTTATTCCCTCTTATCAATAGAGAGTCATATTACTATACGAGGAAGGTTGCGGTGCAAGCACAAATGAGATTCCAGATTCGATTTTCGATGTCGAGGGAGTTTCAAAGATGATTGAGTATAAGCTCGAGGAAGAGCATAGGTCCATAGAATGATGGACGGAATAGCAAAAATATTTAGGCATGTGAAATACGATGCTATAATACTTGATGTTGATATAAATACATATATGTTTTGTTCTCCTATGACAAACCTTTATAGTTCAGAGGTAGGTTCCAAGCTAGATATTTTGTGGCAGTATATTTTTTTTATATATACAATTCTCTTCAATTCGTTCTTTTCTCTCATTTTTATTTCATGTAAGTTGAGAAGAACAAACCTTCCAGAAGGGGAGGTATTGCTGAATGACTATCTATCTGTGTGATAGAAGCCTAGTAGGATACCACATATTGTTTAATTGCTTGTCAAGTACTAAAGGCTGGCCACCTTCTGTACTAACTATGCGATATAACAAGTGTTCATGATCATAGTGATCTCTCAATAAATTCTTTTACTTCTATATGAAGGATTAAGCTTTCGAAGATAGAAGCAGCTGAAAAAGGAGTAGTAAAGTTGTGGTGGTATTCGGAATGGAAACACATTTGTGATACTAAGGTTGACGAGGTTATTAAAAGGTTATAGAACGCTAACGAGCAAAAGTATAACCAGTATAATATTAGGAACGGAAGGTAGTAGCGATTACGAACTGGAAAAGAATGGGTATTGAGAAGCAAAAGCTCTAATGCTAAAAGCTATAATGAGAGTCTGTGCAATAGACTTGAAAGAAATTGGAATGATCACTTAACACGGATTGAGTTTTCTTACGACAATAGATCATATGTTATTATCGAGTTGTCGCCTTATGAGATCCTTGAGGGAAGACAATGTCGATCTCCCTTATGTTAGGATGAAGTTGTAGAGCGCAAGATGCTCGGACCCGCAGTAGTCCAAAGGACCAAGGATATAATAGATCTAATCAGAGGACGGCTGGTAGTAACCCAAGATGGACATAAGAAGTATGTTGATTTGACACGAAAGGACAAGGAATAGGAAGTAGGGGACCTAGTGCTGATATAGGTATTCCATTGGAAAAGATGGTTGAGGTTCGGAAAGAAAGGAAAGCTAGGCCCACGAATTATTGGACCCTTGAATATATTAAGACGTATTGGGAAGTTAGCATATGAGCTAGCCCTACCCCCGAACATGTAGCAAGTTCATAACGTGTTCCACGTATCAATGTCAAGGAAGTATAATTCGGATGCCAAATAAATAAGGGCATATGAGCGCATAGACATGCAACCCGACGTAACCTATATGGAGCAACCAGGAAGGGTTATAGAGTAAAAAAGAACAAGTGCTTAGGAGAAGGGTTATCAAACTAGGCAGAGTTTGGTGGTAGGACCACAATGTGGGAAAATTTACTCGAGAGTTAGAAAGTGTAATGCTAAGAAAGTATCCCTATTCATTTTCTATCTGATTCCGGGACGGAATCCTTTTAAGAAGGGGAGACTGTAATAATCCCAATTTTTGGAATTTTTGAAACCCTTATGAATAGTGATTTTGCTGATTATGCTGAATAAGAAAAATTTTCATACCACACTATGTAGGGGCTCTTTTATTGATCTTATGGGATATTATTAGTACTTTATATGATAAATAAGTGTATGTAAAGATCGTCAGAATCCAAATTCGAACACTTTGATTTTTCCCGAAAATCTACCAGATACAGAAAGAATTGAGTATAAGGTAACAGAATAAAAAAGATTTAAATTCAAGGATTATAAGAGAGGATCATGAAAGGAATATAATGTATTGAGAAAGCTTAAAGAAACCTAAGTAATAAGATCCCGGGTATGATCCCTCAAACGATAAACAAAAATGAAAGTTAAGCGAACCGTATAACAGATCAGCGATCATTAGGAAATCAATTAGGAGTTAATCAAGGAGGTTAGGGATGATAATGTCATCAAACCAACAAGGTGTGAACAAGTGGAAGCATTATGACATGTGCAAGATGACATAAGCATGACAAGGGGTTTTGTTTTGTTGGTTGATTTTGGGCCATGTAAAATTTACCATGGTAAAAAGCTAAAACATTTTCCAAGGCAAAAAGGAGAAGCAACCAAGCAAATATCATAAAACACAAAAATTAGAAGTTGACTTTTGCTTCCAAGAGCAAAAGCTCTCGGCCAAAACAAACCCAAAAACTTCAAACTGCCATATCTCCTTCAATACTCACTCAAATGTTGTGTTCTATAGCTCGTTGGAAAGGTATTGAGATGGTCTACAACTCTTGTTCACAAGTCTCGTCCAAATAAGCATGGTAAGACCCTCATTTTTGATTTCTTTGGAAAGATCAAGCTTGTAGGAGGCTCCATAAGGCTTCCTAGTAACTTTCCACCCTCCAAGAAAGGTATAAATCTTCACACCCTTTAATAATAAGTTTGAATGTTGAAGTTTGGAGATGGTTTGGATGGATGAGTAGTAATTTGAATGATAAGCATGATTCGAGATTAATTGTTAAGTAGTTTAGTTGAATTTGGTGATGTTATAATATATGATTGGATTGAGATCCTTGAGCTTATTATGACTGAAATCAGTAGCATTGATGTGTATCTTGAGTTGTTGTTGATTAGTAGTTGGATTGATATGATTTGGAATGGTAAAAATTTGGGAAATCGCGTAAACATAGCCGTCGTAATGTCCGATTTACTTTAGACTGTTTTTGCTCTTAACATCAGGAGCCGAGAACTCCCTGTTAGGTTTTGAATATTGCCATGATTAGATAGTTCATGTTACGAGCTTCGTTTTGATATGTGGTTCGTTTGAAGCCGATGTACGGTTTAGGAGAAACGACCGTTTTAAGTAACGGCGTTTCGCGACCGAACCATTACCCCTCGCCTTACTTTGAAACCTTGGTTAAGGACTTTAAATGACTATTTGGGGTATGAAACATTTATGTAAAGTGGATTAGGCAGTTGGTAAGGTACTCGCGAAAGAATCGCTTTAAAATTCTTAATGGTTAATTTATTAAAAATAGTGGAGCCGAGGGTACTCGAGCGACTTAAGTAAATCGTTAAGCGCGAAAGCGAACGTTAGGACTCTAAATAGTTAAAGTCTAGTTTCTTAAGCGACCGGGGTTTAATTCCGACTTATGTTGTTGTTCATAGGTTATCGGACCCACTCTAAGCTTAAGTCTATCCGGGAGCACTCAGGCAAGTTTTCTACCCGTATAACTGTTGTTGTGATGTATATGTGTATATGCATGATCTTGCGATAAATGCATATTTGTTATTAGCAAATTCTTGCGATATATTGTAGCATGTGATAGGGTATATATGCATGCCTGTTTCATATTCTTGATTATATATCTGTTGGTTCAATGCTTATAGTTGCATAATACCTATGCTAGAAATAAGCAGTATTTGAGTTTACCCTTAGTATAGGGGATCAAAAGGTGAACATATTTCTAAACCGGGAGTCGATGTTCCCGAGTATATATATATATATTTATATATATATGGATACAGTTTTCAAAACTATGAATCGAATAAGGTTTATTCGATAACTTTATTTTATTAATGAATATTATCTTGAATATTCATTTGAGGGCTTATGACTCCGTTTATTTTATTAATGAATATTATTTTGAATATTCATTCGAGGGTTAATGACTCCGTTTATTTTATTAATGAATACTATTTTGAATATTCATTCGAGGGTTAATGACTCCGTTTATTTTATTAATGAATATTATTTTTGAATATTCATTTGAGGGCTTATGACTCCGTTTATTTTATTAATGAATATTATTTTGAATATTCATTCGAGGACTTATGACTCCGATTATTTACTAAATAATATTCTTTATTTTATTATAGAATAATGTGTCAATAATCAAACTTACTTTTGATTATTCAAATAAGATATTACTTTCGTATAAGTACATCTTTGATTATTTAAGATTCATTTCAAGTATAAGTTTTACAACTTCTACTTCAATTATTTTTATAAAGATTATTCTTTACGGGAATATTATTTAAATAATAATATTCAGATATTTTCTAATATATTGGGACTGATTTATTTTATTAAATCAGCATTACTCCAAACATTCTTAAAAATGTTTTGCGAGTCTTCGAAATGATTTTAAAAGTTAGAGCGGATCCCAAAACTCATTTTTATATTTAAGATCCTCCTTTCGATGGGGATTTAAATACTCGCTCAAAACCTGAGGGATCCGGCTCTGTGGTGTGTTTTATATTCGCAACAAGGTTGCTGTCTTGATAAAAGAGTTTTTGATTACTTACCCAATACTCGGGAAGTAAAATTCTTGGAACAAGTTAATCCATTAACAGGCATCGCCTGGGAAATATCGGTGAGTTTTCCTTTCCAACTAGATACGACTTCTTGGTGGAGCCGTATCAACAAGTTTCTACTTGGGGAAAGTGGAGACGAGCTTTACGTTTCAGAGTCATGGATTTCATCTGAACTAGGAGTGGCGTAAGTGGTCGAGTGGCGCCGGCCCAGCCTTATTATATTGGCCCAAAATGGCCTGGAAGTTCCGCTAAGGCGGTCCATTCCTTAGGAGTTCAGTGTTCGGTTGACAAGTAAATCCGACAGGTTCTCCTCTACATGTAGAAAATGGTGGGGTTGTACTACTACGACTGATCATCGTAAGTGGTCTTCCTAGCGCGGCAAACTCCCGTAACGAGTTCATCATCCAAGTGGATATTTCTGCAACGCTACCCAGAGCACTTCGATAGAAAGGCTACGGTTGGGCGATTGTTGAGTGTTGGCAGGGTCAAGTTTTCAAAATGATGTGTGCATCAAATGAAGTATCGCATAACTTCATTTTATTTTGATGATATTTTAAAGATTGATTCTATACAAGTTTTGTCTTATAGCTTAATCTATGGGATGAACTATTTATACATTGAACGGTGGTAGTTCAAGTAGTATTCGAAAAAGATATAAGTATATTGGAGTATCTTGTAACTTCATCTTTTAAACTTATATCTAGTAAATGATTATCTTGTGCATGTCAAAGATTTTCAGAAAAACGTTGAGACAAGGTTAGATATATGAGATCACCTTGCAACGATATTTTTATACAGTTATAAACTGGAACTCTATGTATATTATACATGGCAGAGGATTTCAAAGATTTTGAAAAGTATATAAGTATATATACTGAATATTTTGCGACTTCGTCGCATTAAGAGGTCAAACTTGGTTCATTTCTTTTGACCAAGACTTTCATGAGTACTATAAGAAGGCTCATATATTGTTAATCATTATACATATTATTTTGGTGGGCTTGCTGCTCACCTTTGCTTTCTTCTTTCATCACACAACAACAGATAGAAAAGATGAATAGGACCAAGCTCCCGATTCGCAAGCGATTAGGGAACGTTCCGCAGTTTCCTATAGGCGTTGATGTCGTTGTAGCTAAGGTAGGAACTACCACTAGGCTAGGCTTTCAACTTTTGATGTACTAGACTTATGTATCTTTATCAATTGTAATAATGGCAAAGAAATGTAAATTTATTCAGAAACCTGTTTAAGGTGTATTGGTATATAATTGTGGAATAAAACGACTTGTGATTATTTTTGGATATTCATCTCTGAGACTATAACTTGTGGTGTGTGTGTTTATTGTGGGGTCATAGTACAGAGTAGTTGATTATTTATTAAGATTGGGTGTTATTAAGGGAAATGGAACTCGTGACAACCCGGATCCCTGACCCCGGATTTGGGGGTGTTACAATTTCCTTGCTTATGTGTGATGCTTTCTTTGATTTCCTTTTTTCACATGCTTCACAGAGTCCTTCTTGATAGAATTCCATCTGTGGTAGTCCTCTCACTAATTCTCTATTGACCAGAGAGTTCATTGTCTTGAAATTCAAGTGCGAGAGCCTCTTGTTCCATAACCAACTTTGTTCTGATGAAGCTTTGCTGTAGAAACATCTGATTACTCCATCGCAGGTAGACTTCAAGTCGGCTACGTATAGATTACCTTTCCTTACTCCCTGTAAAGCAAGCTTCTCATCTTTTCTGTGAGAGATCAAACATCTTTCTGATCTGAAATCAATATTGTATCCGTTGTCACAAAATTGACTTATGCTCAGAAGATTGTGCTTCAATCCTTCCACAAGAGAGATGTTTTCAATGATGACATTGCCAATTTCCAACTTGCCATATCCCTTAGTAAATTCTTTGCTGTCATCTCCAAAGGTAACTATAGGGCCAGCTTTCTCAACCACTCATGTGAGCAGGGACTTTTCTTCTGTCATGTGCCTAGAACACCCACTGTCCAGAATCCACATGATCTTTTCCTTTCTTACCTTACCTTGCAAACACAGATTGATTAAGAAGACTTTGGTACCCAAGTTTTCTTGGATTCTGAAGGTTTAGGGGTAGAAACGGTATCAAAAAATGAAACCTTAACAAGATTAACTTTCACTTTGACTGACTCCTTCTCAACTAGTCTTATCAGAGATGTTAGACTTAGAGACAAGAGGTACTACAGTCTTAGCCTGTGTGTGCTCGTTACCCATGCTTGTCTTAGTGTTAGTGAAAGTGCTAGCAGTTGCATGAAAAGCTTTAAAATATTCAGACATGGTAATAAATGCACATGGCATACATCCAACTACACCACAGGGTTCATGAAAGCTAGGCATATTAGGCATGGCAGGCATACTTCTTAGTCTTAACCTTAGCACCCTCACCAGTCTTAGAGTTAACTATTGGGTATGGTTTCTTAGGTGTGTCAGGTTCCTTACTGTCCACCTTATTACCTGGGTCAGCTATGGATTTAGCTTTACTAGCTGGAACCTTAGGAGTCTTAGGGGATTGCTCTTCCTTCTCTCTATCTTTAGCAATCAATTCCTCATTGATTAGCAAACTTACTTCATCCAAAGGTTTCGAAACAGACTCAGTGAATAACGGAGATACAACATCCTTAATAACATATGGAACCTTTTCTGAGACAAACATGTTTATCTCAGATGTGCCACTATGTTTCTTACTGTTCAACTTAGAATAGTCAAGTCCTATTGAAGTCTTAGATTTAAATCTTTGACTATCTATTATCTCCTTCTGAGTCAAAGCTGCATTCTTAATGGCCTGTAACTTCTTTTCTAAGTCAGCAATTTGGGTTCTAATAATGGCTTCTATGTCTGCATTGCATTTAACCTTATTCTCTAGATATTCATTCTTTTGCTTAAGATCTTCTAGTCCAACTACAAGCAATTCTAGTTCTTCATTCCTAGAGGTTAAACTCTCAGATTTAAGTAATAATTTATCATTTTCCATTTTATATACAAGCATGCTTGTATGAACATTATATAATTCTAAAGTAAGTTCATGCACAATAAATTTGTATTCAGATACATTCATATCTATAATGGTAAGTTCAGGAACCTGAGATGATTGCGATGATTCCTCTGCAGAGTCTTCCATAAGAGCCAGATTCACGTACTCTTTATCTTCATCTGAATCAGTATCATCCCAGCTTTTTCCTTCAGCAATGTATGCTCTTCCCTTTTCCTTTACCACATAAGCATTAAACTTCTGTTTCAGCTTCTCATTCTTCCTTTTCAAAACTTCATAAGTTTCCTTCTTTTCATAGGAGTCATTTGACTTTGCTCCCTTGGGTTTTCTGCAATCAGATGCAAAGTGCCCTAACTCATTGCAGTTGTAGCATCTTATTTTGCTCCTGTCTATCCAGCTTGACTTGTAGCCTCCTCTGGAGCTTGATCCTGATTAGTAGCTTCCTTTCTGAAATCTCCCTGATGAACCCCTTGGTTTGTAGTTGGGCTTTCTTCTGAATCTAATATGACTAAATTTTACAGCCATGTAGGCCATGAATTTGTCCTCCAACTGTTCAAGTTCTTCTTGAGTATAGAAATCACTTTATCCTCTGGCTCACCATGAGCAATTTCAGCTACGACAATTTCTTTAATTATTGAGGAGGGTGCAACCTTATTTTCTTGAGCTTCAAGTTCACGAACTACAAGTGCAGTGGTTTTTGCAAGTGTCGTACTCTTACTGTCAAGAGAACCAGGTCCATAAATAATAGCTCTCTGCTCTTGCTCCAGCTCATATGTTCTCAGCTTTCCATAGATCACATCTAGAGACATAGTAATAAAATCTGCTCTTTCTCTGATTGATGTGTTCTTTTGTTCAAGGTGAACTGGGAGCGTTAGCATAAACTTTCTATTGGACTCAGGTATAGGATAAACTTTCCCTTGCAGCTTTAATTCACTTAACAGTCTTGTATATCTCTCAAAGAGTGAAGACAGTACTTCTCCGGGTAGAAGTTTGAATGCCTCATACTGAGTCGTCTAGAATATCCATCCTATTTTCTTTGACTTCTTCTGTACCTTCCATTAAAAGCTCAATGGTTTCCCACATATCTTTCACACTGTTACTTCCTAGAAGTTGATGACTCATATCTTTATCGGTCAATTCCACAATTATGAGTTGAAGGCTTGTGTCCAGATTTATCAACTCCTTGACAGTTTCCGTATATTTAGACGGATCCTGGGAGTGGATGATGAAGGAATTCTTACACCAGCTGTGGTTGTGGATTCAGCAACTACTTCCATCGGAACATAAGGGCCATTCAGTAATATCCTAATGTAATATGGATTCGAGGCTTTTATAAACAGCATCATCTTTTTCTTCCATAGGTTGTAATTATCTCTATCGAATGGGGGAACCTTTATACTTCCAATTCTTTGGTTGTTCAACATCTTGGCGGAATTAAATTATTTAAAGTTCAAAAATTTCAAGAAATGAAAATTTTTGAAAATTAAAAAATTCAAGAAATTTTTCAAGAACTTGTTTCTTTCTTCGGATCTTGATTTGTATGTCAATCAACAAGCTCTGATACCAATTGTTAGTCCCAAAGTATCGTGGAGGGGGGGGTTCAATACGATACCTACAATCTTTTCCGATTCATTTCAAGTTCTTCGTTAAAAGTACGGAATCAAAATAACACAAAATAATTCGAGGAATATATTGTTTTATTAACATAAACCTTGAGGTTGCTACAATCTAATCAAGGTATTAATTAGCTACAATAAATTCAGCAGCATAACAGTATGTTTACAAGAGTAATAAATGTGAAGCTTTAATGGAGCTCTCGTAAGCTTTCTGTGTTTGCTGAAGAAGATAACTAACTGTCATGAATTGCATTCATTCAGCTTCTTGTAGACTTTCTAATTCAATGGACAGGTGGCATATTTTTGTCCACACATTCCATTTAAATTTGCTGCAATAAATTCAATAAATACATCTATTCTATGGCGACCAGGCAAGCCTTCTATGGCGACTGAATATCCCCTATGGAGACCAAGGGATTTTTTATGGCGACTATATATCCCCTGTGATGACCAGGGGATCTTCTATGGTGACCAAAGACATTTCTATGGCGACCAGTAGATTGACTTGTACAGAGATCCTTGAAATCCTATGGCGACCAGGTAGACAGTCTTCTATGGCGACTAGAGCCTATGGCGACCAATGGTACCATAGAGAATCTCTATTGCGACCTGTGTGGTGCCTTAGAGATTTTCTCTATGGCGACCAAGTAGAAGATTGTTATGACTTAGAGTATTCTTGCTTTTGTCAAAACATTCTTCATTGTATCAACATTTTCTTCTGTAACTGAATTAAAATCCCTTCTTGAATACTGATGTTTGGTGCACTGGTCTGGTTCACAAACAACTAGCATTGAGAGAATCCCAATTCAATTTAACTTGAGTTTCTGAGCTGATACAGATTGATATTTATCCATTGCTTCTTTCACTGAACCCTTGATTTGTAACACTTGGAATCAATTCATGTAATTGATGCTTAAAGTCCCTTGTTGTCTTATTCTTCACGGATGCTTGAACATTACAATGAACTTCTTCCCATGATCTATTAGAGGACTTAAATAGTCAACTGCATCATTTGGTTCTTTGTGTTTATCCTGTCTGTTGTGCAGATGTTGTGTACTTGATGATTTCATAAATAAAACATCTAAGTAGATTTTACTTAGTGAAATTATGTAGCACTCGACGGATAAGAATTTTAGTCCCGACGGAAAACTCATTATAGTCCCGACGAATAATTAACTTATTATCCATCGAGTGAGTAACTTATGTAATAATAAGTTTGTAGCACAGTTATGTATGCACCTTTGTATAGAATCTGTAGTAGCATATAAGTCATGTTGATTTTAACTAGATATGCAGAATAGGTTGATTAATTGTACATAAATGATGTCTTGTAATTTTGCATAAGTGATATAGAGTCAAGTGCCAAAATAGCTACCGACGGATGATTAACAAAGCCATCGACGGATGATCAAATGACTATCAACGGATGTTTAATATAGCAGTCGACAGATGATCAATTAAATCATCAATGGATGTTCTGAAAGTCGACGGATGATCATATGAAGAATTCAAACAGCAGTTGAACAGTGAAAGCTGACACACAGTCGTCGAGATGTATACAAACACACTGTGGAAGCCCATTAACTGGGTAATAGAGGACGAAAAGTAGAAAAGCTTAAGACTGTTAGATTTTATATTTGTTCAGTCTTTTTGACTTTGTAATCTTGGTATTATATAAACCAAGAGAGTAGCAAATAGAAAAATAACTGAGATAGCCGAGAAACACAAAAACAGAGAAATCTTTGTAAGCATAATCCTTAGCATTTCCTGTATTCTCAGTAGTTCCATTTGTAAGCAGCTGTGAGCATTTCTGCACACAGAGTTCTCTCGATATATTATATATATCTCTGGTGGAATTGTTTAAATCCACCAGAATGTTTTTAAAGACTCTTGTTTTTAATTACTTATATTTTGATTCAATTAAGTTCACATTCCGCATTGTGCTAATCAAAACAAATATATCTATAATCGAGTTGAACATTATTATTTCAAGAAAAAGGTTCAAGAATTCCATTCAACCCCCCTTCTATAATTCTTGCTATATTGTTAAGGGACTAACAATTGGTATCAGAGCAAGCTTTTAATCTACAAAGAGTTTAAAGATCAAAACAATTCAGCAAGATGAACAAGAAAGATGTTGGAGTCAAGATTCCTTTTCTTGATAAAGATAATTACCATCATTGGAAGGTAAAGATGCATCTTTATATGCTTTCTCAAGATGAGGCCTATGTGGACTGCATAGAAAGAGGCCCTCATGTTCCAATGAGAGCTGTAACAGGAAACGAGCCATCTGTTCCAAAGCCAAGGCATGAATGGTCTGATCCTGATATTGAACAAGTCAGGAAAGATAAAAAGGCCATGAACATTCTGTTCAATGGTGCTGATGCAGATATGTTTGATAACATCATCAACTGCAAAAATGCCAAGGAAGTTTGGGACACAATACAGATTATTTATGATGGCACTGAGCAAGTAAGAGAAAATAAAATGCAGCTCCTGATTCAGCAATATGAGCATTTTCACAATGAAGAAAGTGAGTCACTCACTGACATTTTTAGTAGATTCCAAAAACTACTAAATGCTCTTAAGTTGCATGGAAGAGTCTATCAGACTAAAGACTCCAATCTGAAATTTCTCAGATCTCTTCCAAAGGAATGGAAACCAATGACAGTCTCATTGAGAAACTCACAAGATTATAAGGAGTTTACTTTGGAGAGACTGTATGGCATTCTGAAGAGCATTTAGTTGCTGATGAAAGAATGGAGAGAGGAAAGAAGAAAGGAGGATCCATTACACTAGTTGCTGATCTGGAAAAGGAGAAGGAAGTGAAGATGGAAGCTGTAGAATCAACTTCAAAGGTCTGTGAAAATGAGGGTAAGGGGCTAGCTGCAGAAAGTGAAGATTCATTGAGCCAAGATGACATGGAGGACATTGATGAGCACCTATCATTTCTTTCAAGAAGATTTTCGAAGCTCAAGTTCAAGAAGAACTTTGGAGCAGCCAAGCCAAATAGAAACATGGTGGATAAGTCAAAATTCAAATGTTTCAAATATGGCTTGGCAGTGCATTTTGAAAATGAGTGTAGAAAGTCAGATTCCAGTAAGAAAAGGTTTAATGCTGTAGATTATAAGCAAAAATACTTTGATCTACTCAAATAAAAGGAAAGGGCTTTTATTACACAAGAGAATGGCTGGGAAGCTGATGGTTTGGATGAAGATGAAGATGTCAGCTATGTCAATCTAGCTCTTATGGCCAAGTCTGATGAAACAGAGACAAGTTCCTCAAGCAATCAGGTAATCACTACAAACCTTGCACATTTATCTAAAACTGAGTGTAATGATGCAATAAATGACATGTCTACAGAATTGTATCATTTGCGTGTTACACTTAAGTCTCTCACTAAAAAAATGCTAAAATCAAAGAAAACAACTTGTTTTTAAGTGAGAGGAATAATGTGCTTGAGTCTCAGTTTGTTGAGTTTGAGAAACTAAAAATTGAGTGTAAGATTGCCAAGGAGGAATTAACTGAGTCCTTAAAAAAGGAAGAAATTTTGAAGAAGCAGCTCGAGCGTGAACAAGAGGTGATTAAAGCATGGAAAATATCCAGGGATGTTCATGCTCAAATCACCAAAGTTCAAGGAATTGAGTCTTTTTGTGATGAAGCCTGGAAAAAGAATAAAGAGAAACTAGAACCTATTTTGGTAGATGGGTTGCTGACAGATGTAGACTCGACGGATGATGAGGACTATCCGTCGGATAACAAAAAGTGTTATCCGTCGAATGATGAAAATCCTCATCCGTCGGCTGTAAGCAAACCCACTAGCAAAGCCAAATTAATCAAGCTAAATGATAAGTATGGGTCTGTTTCCAAGAACTTTGTTTTAGGAGAGTCAAATCAAGCTAAGAAAGGGAAAAAGGCTAATGTTGGTCACATGACTGTCAAACAGCTAAGTGACAGACTTGAGAAAATAGATGTAAAAACAGATACTAAAAGGAAAAACAATAGGAATGGTAAAGTAGGGATTAACAAACACAATAACTATACACCTGATAAATATGCCCCTAGAAAAATCTGTGTTAAGCGTGGTAGTGTAAATCATTTATCTGTTAATTGCAAATCTGCCATGCCTACTCCCATGTCTGTTCAGCCTCAATTTCCTAACATGAATGCCATGCCTCCCATGCTTGTTAATGCTATGCCTACACATAACATGAATGCACAGTTTGCTAATATGCCATTTGCACCTAATCCATATTATGCTGCATACAATATGCCTCAAATGTCATTTAGCATGCCTTACTGGAATAACATGTTTGCACCAAGCATGTCATTTCCTGTTAGCTATAATATGCATGATAATTATGTTGCATTAAATAGTTTCAAAGGCCCAACCCAAATGACTAAGGAAGAATCTGAAATTCCTAAGTCAAATGAGTTAAGACCTAAGAAACAGAAGAAGAAAGCTAACAAGGCAGGACCCAAGGAAACTTGGGTACCAAAATCAACTTGATTTGATTTTGATGTGTGCAGGGAAATATAAAGAATCTTTGGTACTTGGATAGTGGTTGTTCAAGACACATGACTGGTGATTCTACCCTACTCACAGAGTTTAAGGAGAGAGCTGGCCCAAGTATTACTTTTGGAGATGATAGCAAAGGTTATACTGTGGGATATGGCTTGATTTCAAAGGACAATGTCATCATTGAAGAGGTTGCCTTAGTGGATGGTCTCAAACACAACCTGTTGAGTATCATCCAGCTTTGTGACAAAGGCAACTTAGTAACCTTCAACAAAGAAGCCTGTGTTGTGACTAACAATCAAAACAACAAAGTGGTTCTCACTGGTGTGAGAAGAGGAAATGTGTACCTAGCTGACTTCAACTCAACTAAAGCAGAATTTGTAACTTGTCTTCTCAGTAAAGCAAGTCAAGATGAAAGTTGGCTATGGCACAAGAAGCTATCCCATTTAAACTTCAAAACCATGAATGAGCTGGTAAAGAAAGAACTAGTACGAGGCATTCCTCTAGTAGAGTTTACAAAGGATGGACTGTGTGATGCATGCCAAAAGGGGAAGCAGATCAAAGCATCATTGAGGAAGAAACTTGATTCAGCAATTGAAGAGCCTCTGCAACTGCTTCACATGGATTTGTTTGGACCAGTCAATGTATTGTCAATTTCAAAGAAAAGATTTTTCCTAGTAATTGTAGATGATTTCTCAAAGTTCTCTTGGACATATTTCCTAAAGTCTAAAGATGAGGCTAGTGAAATCATCATCAATCACATAAGGCAAGTTAACAATCATCCTGATTTCAAAGTTAGAAGAATCAGGAGTGACAATGAAACTGAGTTCTAGAACTATGTCATGAGAGAATTTTGTGAGGAAAATGGGATCTTGCATGAGTTTTCAGCAGCAAGGACTCCTCAACAAAATGGATTAGTGGAAAGAAAGAACATATCTCTTATTGAAGCTGCAAGGACAATACTTGAAGAATCAAAATTACCAACATATTTTTGGGCTGAAGCTGTAAACACTGCATGCTACACTCAGAACATCTCTCTGATTAAACAAGCAAGATGCATGACTCCTTATCAATTGTTCAAGAACAAGAAGCCAACTCTAAACTTTCTTCATGTCTTTGGCTGTAAATACTATATTCTGAGAAATCAAACTGATCAAAATGGGAAGTTTGATGCTAAAGCAGATGAAGGAATTTTTGTTGGATATGCTGTTGGTAAAGCATATATAGTCTACAATCTAAGAACCAACATTGTTGTGGAATCTATACATGTTGTGTTTGATGATAAAAAGATTGAAGGACTGAAAGATGGAGATTACCATGAGAGCCTCAAATTCGATAATGTTGAGATGGTCAGTGATGGAAGTGATGATGAGAGTGATCAAGAAACAGTGTCTAAGGATAATGCAGACAAATCTACCACCAATGAAGCATAAAACTCAACATCCGTCAAGTTATAAAATGCTTCATCCGTCGGAAGGCAATCTGTGTTATCCGTCGGTAGACAACCTGTCTCATCCGTCGGTACTCAAAATTCACTATCCGTCGGGTTATCAAAAGGAGCAGGTTGTCAAGGCAGATCACCCATAGAAAGTACCCCTTTCTCAAATCAAAGATCCACAAATCCAGGGGGAGTTTCTAGCAATCAAAAATCAATCACACATCAAGACAACATTGAGGTCTCTTCATCTAGAGCTAATCTACCTCAACCAAGGAAATGGATAAAAGATCACCCCTTTGAACTGATTATTGGTGATGTTTCTTCTAGAGTTCAAACAAGAAGAGCAACTCAGGAAGAATGTCTATACAGCAGCTTTCTATCAAAGGAAGAACCAAAGAAGGTAGAAGAAGCGTTGTTAGATCCTGATTGGATTTTAGCTATGCATGAGGCGCTAAACCAATTTGAAAGGAATAAAGTTTGGAAGCTGGTACCCAAGCCTAAAGGAAAGAATCCAATAGACACCAAATGGGTATTCAGAAACAAGATGGATGAAAATGGCATAGTAGTAAGGAACAAAGCCAGATTGGTTGCTAAAGGCTATTGCCAGCAAGAAGGAATAGATTTTAATGAAATATTTGCTCCTGTTGCAAGACTTGAAGCCATCAGAATCTTCTTAGCCTATGCAGCCCATGCCAATTTCAAGGTCTATCAAATGGATGTCAAAAGTGCCTTTCTGAATGGAGATTTGGAGGAAGAAGTGTATGTTAGTCAACCTCCTGGCTTTGAAGATCCAAATTTTCCAGAGTATGTCTATTATCTACTGAAAGCACTTTATGGACTGAAGCAAGCACCTAGAGCCTGGTATGACACTCTATCAAAGTTCCTTTTGGAAAATCACTTCACAAGAGGTACTATAGATAAAACTTTATTTTTCATAAATGTAATGGCTCTAGCATACTTGTTCAAATTTATATAGATGATATTATTTTTGGCTCTACAGATGAGAAACTTTGTAAAAAGTTTGCCAAACTGATGCAAAGTAAGTATGAAATGAGTATGATGGGAGAACTAACTTACTTTCTTGGTTTACAAGTTAAGCAAGTTAGTGATGGAATATTCAGTAGTCAAACTAAATATATTTTTGATCTTTTAAAGAAGTTTGATCTAATGGATTGCACATCTGCAAAAACTCCCATGGCCACTGCAACTAAGCTTGAACTAAACACTACTGAAAAGTTTGTGGATATTTCAAGCTATAGAGGCATGGTTGGCTCACTTCTGTACTTAACAACTAGTAGGCCACATATAATGTTTGCTACATGTTTATGTGCTAGATTTCAGGCTGTTCCTAGAGAGTCTCACTTGATAGCTATTAAGAGAATTTTCAGATATCTCAAGGGAACACCAAAACTTGGCATTTGGTATCCTAGAGATTCTGGTTTTGATCTAACTGGTTATTCAGATGCAGATTATGCAGGTTGCAGAATTGACAGAAAAAGCACAACAGGAACTTGTCAATTTCTAGGAAACAAGCTTGTGTCCTGGTTCAGTAAAAAGCAAAATTCAGTTTCTACTTCTACAGCTGAAGCTGAATATATTGCTGCTAGCAGTTGCTGTGCACAGATTTTATGGATGAAAAATCAATTGCTAGACTATGGTTTGCAAGTTGAGAGGATTGCTATTTTCCGTGATAAGACAAGTGCAATTGCCATCACTGAAAATCCAGTGCAACATTCAAGGACAAAGCACATAGACATCAAGTACCATTTCATAAGGGAACATGTAATGAATGGTACTGTAGAGTTACATTTTGTTCCAAGTGAGAAGCAACTTGTACATATCTTTACCAAGCCACTGGATGAATCCACATTTTCTAGGTTGGTAAGTGAGTTAAGTATGCTTAATTACTCTTGAATTTATCTGAGTTATTTTGCAAGTTGAAAAGTAGCCAGAAATTTAGCTGATTTTTAGTAATGGATGAAATTTTGGCTAAGTCAAAATTTGCATCTCGACGGATGACCATTATCCATCGAGTTGAGTCATCCGCCAACATACTATTTGCAAATAAAAATCAATTACTTTTCTGTAACCTTTTCAAACTTGACGGATAACAGTTTATTCTCATCCGTCGAAGTGTCTAAATCTTAACCGTTAATTCCCTGAACATTATCCATCGAGTATACTTACAGTTTGTAAGTATTACACGATGGAGAATGGGTGGAATTTTTACAATTTATTTTTAAACGGCTATTTTAGGCAATTTTTATTGGGAAATTTACTTTTCTTTATTATTTTCATCCGTTGTTTTTGAGATAGTATAAAAGCTTATTTCATTCCAATTATTTTCTTTTATCATTCTCAAATTCAACTGCTTTTATTTTATTCTCTCTCAAGCAAATATCCACTTTCTCTTCAAGCTTTCACTCTCTAACAATGGAACCTGTAGTAAAGATTATGTCTCAGACTGGGTTCATTTATGAGAAGAACAACTTCACTGCTTTGGTCAATAAGGGTATTCAGCAATCAGAAGACTATCACAAGATGATGGACTTCGTGAAGAACTGCAAGTTAAGTTATGCCATGCTTGAATCACCCACAATTTTCTGTGAAGTTGTTGAAGAGATGTGGACCTCTGCAATCTACAACTCTACTGACAAAACCATCACTCTAACTATCAAAGGTAATGAGTTCTGTATCAATAGTGATGTTGTGATAAAAGCATGTTTCAAAATTCCTGATGATAATGTAACTTCACCACACACTGACACTGATATTATCAATATGCTTAATTCCATGCATTATGCACTTCCTACTACTAAGCTAAGTGATATTAGAAGATTAGGTCTTAGGAAGGAATGAAATTTCATGTGTGATGTTGTGACTAAAGTTTTCTCTGGAAAAATCAGTAATTTTGATTCTATGAACATTTCCATGCTTAACATGCTATACATGCTAGTTACAGATAAATTTTACAATTTCAGTGACCTTGTCTTGTATGAGTTAGGTTTTAAACAAGGTGAGTTAGCCAAAAGGGGAAAGAATGTATATTATGCTAGATTTTTTATGCTATTGGCTAACCATCTTTGTCAAGAGATTGTACTTGAGAACCCAAACAACAAATTGGCTTGTTGGGTTCAAGAGAGAAGAATCATTGCAGATTTGAACAGAGCCAACCATCATAGGGATGTGCCAATGTTCTACTTTCCTGTAATGCAGACACCTCAGGTAAGTGAGGTAAGTCCATCCATACCCTCAACTATTCCAATCTCCTCAATTTTTTTGAGTTCAGGAGTAGCTATGACAACTGTGACAATGACCAAACAGTTGCCTACCAAAGCTGCCAAAACAACTGTAATTTCCAAATCCAAGTCAAAGAAAACCCCTTCTGGTATCTCTCAAAAGATACTAGTTGAAAAATCTACCAAAGCCAAAGAGGGGAGTGTGAAGAAGGGTCAGTTAGGTGAGGGAAGGGGTGAACATCAAAGAAACCCCAAGGATAAGGTTGGAGAGTTAAGTGAATCCTAGCCTAGCCACACTGCAGTTTCCCAACAAACTGTAGTGCTTAAAAAGGACAAAAGCTCACTTCTAGTTGCATCCTCCCAAAAGGATGTGGCTATTGAACAAAGCTCTCAGCCAAGAGCACAGGCCAAAAGGGTTAGGGACACAAGCTCAACCCAAACTTACATAAGAAAGAAGAAATCCAAAACAACTGGGGATGCACAGGGCACACACATAGTGCAAACTGGTGCTAAAGACACAGTCCCTGCACTTTCTCAAATTCAGATTGATGTGGCTCCAATAAATATGGAGTCATAGCCAAAATCTCTTATAATAGAAGCCTCTGAAACACCATACTCACCAACAAACTCTCTGGAAGTGGATATGATAAATACTTTAATTCCTGATTCCACTTCTTTAACTCTGTTGGGGAAGCCAAAAATCTAGTGCAAGTGAGCATCATCTTTTAGATGATTTGTTGGCTCACTTGCCAATTCTTTCAGATACTATTGTGACATCTGTGCCTCAAATAACTTCAATCAACACAGAGTCAACAATAGTTTCTCTTCCCACCTCATTCATTTCTACTCTCTCGATGGATATTGCTCATCAGTCGAGTAATGATTGTATCCCGATGGATAAGCTTAACAGCAGTTATCCGTCAGATAGCTTTACCACTCACCCGATGGATGTCACTTATCCATCGAGTATCTCTGCACAACTTCAAACTTCAATTATTTCTAGTGCAGAAGATTTAGTGGTAATACAGTCACTCTTAGGACTGAGAGAGGAGAGTGCATTGAGTGAGAGGCTGGGTTGCTCCCAGGAAAAAGGAGAGGAAAAGAGTGAATCTCAGCAATCCATTTATTCAGGATTGGCAAAAGTGAGTGAGAGGAGTCCCACCTTAGTAGGTGAAGGTGAGGGTGTGAGGGTGGGGAGCTAGGGTGAGACCTTGATGCAATAAAAGAGAGATTATGAGAGAAAGGTAGGTACAGGAGAAATAAGGGTGGATCCAGTCATTGCTAGTGAGTCAATGATTGTGGATGATGCTGAAAAGGGAAGACAATTTCAGCACCATTACAAAGCTAAAATTGATAACATTTCCTTGGATGCTGACACTTTTACTCATCCTGTGTCAGCCTATCAATCGTTGGCTGCTCAGGGCAATGTGGAGGCAGAACAGACCTTGAATCTAGTACACACCTCAGAATCTCTTCAAAGAGATAAAGTTGTTGTCAATAGGATGCCTTCTCAAGCTGGTGAGCCATCTGAAGAATTTGGAGTAAATTCTAATGATGATGACTCTGTTTCTTTGGATGGAAGCATGAACTTAGGGGGAGATGAAGGCCCAAGTTTTGTTTTAAATTTACCTGGATGGGCATGGACAAAGGAATTTACACCAGGACAATTTGATGTGTCTTTGGTCAAGCAAGCGATGGTTATTCAAAAGGCCCTTCAGGAAACTTCAGATGCTGGTACCAAGGCTATTCTTCAAGCTCACCTAGACTCTCTACATCTCATGAAGATCCAGCACTTAAGACAGAATATGAGTGTGGATGAACTAAAAAGAGATATAGCTGACTTGAAGACATACAATTCTGAGAAGCTGGATTCAGTAATGCCATATGGTACCATGCAAGATCTATTACTAAGATTGAGGAGAGAATCAGATTCTGAAAAGAAGCTAGCCAAGATGGAAAACAGAGTTCAAGTTAATGAGAATTCAGTGGCTATCCTTCTTCAAAATCAACAGACTCAGACAAATCTTCTCATGCAACTGGCTAAAGCACAAGGCCTAACTCCTCAACTTGATGATAACAAAAAGGGGGAGAGAGAATCAAGTAAGGGGGAGAAAGGACCAACTGAGGGGGAGAAACTTCAAGTACAAATCAGCAAAGTAATTATACCTTCAATTACAGTCTCCAAGCCAACAGTTGCAGATGGTATAGATCTAATTAAAGCAGCGGCATCAAATTTAAAAGTTGCTGAAAAAGGAAAGTTGAGTTTGATCAACTGGAATAAGATTGATGAGGAGATACAGAAAAAGTTTGAACTAGTCAAGGAGCCAGTTCAGTCAGCCATCCATCACTCTCATGTCAAGCCAATCAGTATGAATGAGATGAGCATGAACTATCTGGAAAAGGACAATCTTCCTGCATCAAGTCTACAAAGGCTGAAATAATTCTTAAACCAAGGGCAAATTATCCAAAATCATCTTGGAAGAACCCTATAGACATTGTGTATGAGACACCCAAGCCTGATGAAAAGAAGCTTCTGTCAAGATCTATTATCTTTTATAAAGATCCAGCTGATTCAGCTTCAAAAAAGAGAATTGCTAAGATATTCAGAAATGGAAAGGAAATTTGTGTGGTAGCTGGACATCCACAATTTGCTCAAGCAAAGAAAGAAGAAAAAGCCAGATTAAAGCAGGAAAAGAGGCAAGCTGCTCTAGATGCAAAGAAGTCTAAACAAAAGAAAGAACATATTGCTATCTTGGCCAAGCTACAGGCTGTAAACTCTTCTCAACAAATTCCCTCTCAACCATCTGAAGCTGCTGAATCAAAGAAGAAAATTGAAGAACAGAAGAAATCCACAAGGAAGAAAGAATTAGCTAGAAGAACAAAAAGGAAACTGGATGTTGTTGACAAGGAATTGGAAGATCAATTTCCTAAGGAATCCACTCCAGCTACAACTCAAGCATCAAAGCCCTCTATGGTATTTGAAGATATAAGGGTGGTGGATCCCTACAGGAACATACATGGTGAACCTATTGTGCCAAAGGATGAGCCAATAGAGTGGGATAAAATACCAATTCCTGACTTCAGCTTACCAATCCTTAGCAAGCCAAAAAGGACAAAGTCAAGGGCAGTCAAGAAAGTGAATTTGTCACCTCTCAAGTCCAAATCACTAGTTAAAGCTCAACCCAAAGCCAATAGGGGAGACTACTTGTACTTGTGTGACATCAAAGAATTTTCAGATCTAAATCTTTATCTGGATGAACTGGATGAAGTAAGGGCAATTGATGCATACAGAAACCTACCTGAAAGGTTGGTGTTCAAGTACAAAGGAGGAAGGGAGATTTAGTGGCCACTTCACAGGATTCTTCAAGAAAGCCAAGCTGTGCTGATTTAAGTCTATTCATCCTTCAAGAAAAACTTTGGGTTCAATGTAACTGTAAGAAGACTAGTATTGAAGAAGATTGAAGAGCTGAGGAGTGTTAGAGCTAAAGATGCACTCCCAAAGACTCTAATCATCCTATACACAGGGAGAAGAGTGCATCTAAGGCCCTACTGGCTGATGGAATTCATGGATAACAAGGGTGTAAGAAGATTCTTCAGATTAGAAGACCAATTGAGTATCTCTAGCAATGAGACTCTCTTGGAAATGCAAGAAAAGCTAGATCTCTCAGAATCTGATGAACTAGAATTCAACAGGCAGCTCCAGAATCAAATTGAAGAAAATAACAGAAAGCTTGGAAGAAGATCCAGACCTTCAAGGAACTAGAAAAATCTGCTCAGGCTAGAGGAGCATCTTGAATTGACTGTGAGCCAAACCTTGTTCATTTTAATTAATTGAAGCACTTTCAGTTTTATCTACTTATCTTTAAAGATATATGTTCAGGATGTTTTGTTATCATCAAGTATCGCTTAATTTATGGCTACAATTCCAGTAGACATAAATTGGGGGAGATTGTTGTGCATATGTTGTGTACTTGATGATATCATAAACAAAACATCTAAGTAGATTTTACTTAGTGAAATTATGTAGCACTCGACGGATAAGAATTTTAGTCCCGACGGATAATTAACTTATTATCCATCGAGTGAGTAGCTTATGTAATAATAAGTTTGTAGCACAGTTATGTATGCAGCTTTGTATAGAATCTGTAGTAACATATAAGTCATGTTGATTTTAACTAGATATGCAAAATAGGTTGATTAATTGTACATAAATGATGTCTTGTAATTCTGCATAAGTGATATAGAGTCAAGTGCCAAAATAGCTACCGACGGATGATTAACAAAGCCATCGACGGATGATCAAATGACTATCAACGGATGTTTAATATAGCAGTCGACGGATGATCAATTAAATCATCAACGGATATTCTGAAAGTCGACGGATGATCATATGAAGAATTCAAACAGCAGTTGAACAGTGAAAGCTGACACACAGCCGTCGAGATGTATACAAACACACTGTGGAAGCCCATTAACTGGGTAATAGAGGATGAAAAGTAGCAAAGCTTAAGACTGTTAGATTTTATATTTGTTAAGTCTTTTTGATGTTGTAATCTTGGTATTATATAAACCAAGAGAGTAGTAAATAGAAAAATAACTGAGATAGCTGAGAAACACAAAAATATAGAAATCTTTGTAAGCATAATCCTTAGCATTTCCTGTATTCTCAGTAGTTCCATTTGTAAGTAGCTGTGAGCATTTCTGCACACAAAGTCCTCTCGATATATTATATATATCTCTGGTGGAATTGTTTAAATCCACCAGAAAGTTTTTAAAGACTCTTGTTTTTAATTACTTATATTTTGATTCAATTAAGTTCACATTCCGCATTGTGCTAATCAAAACAAATATATCTATAATTGAGTTGAACATTTTGATTTCAAGAAAAAGGTTCAAGAATTCCATTCAACCTCCCTTCTGTAATTCTTGCTATATTGTTAAGGGACTAACACTGTCTTCATCTGTAGGGTTCCTGTGCTTCACGGTTTAATATTATTTATCTGTTTCTGTTTTTATGTTGAGTTATAAATTCTCAATTACATGTTACATTACATTATGCTTTACAGATAGGCTAGCTCGAGAGTCTAGGCAGAGCTCTTCAGTTATGGATGATGAGTGGAGAGTCCAGATTAAGATGGTGGAGCAGGTTGCCCGGAGGAGATTGGATGAGGGACCATCCACTAGTGATGCTGATGCTGAGGCCCGGAGGCTGCATAAGATCATTCGCTGGATATTGGTTGTGTTGAGAGAGATTCTGGATGATTAGAGATTAGTGTTGGTCAGGCGGGACTTTTGGTGGAGCCCGTAGTTGTTGTTTTCAGCGCTGGTAGGCTTTGGGATACTTGGTCAGATGTCGGGATCCCTTTTCATTTGTTGTATTGTATCTCAGAACTTTGTAGTAGTAGTTGTTAAAAGTTAGGGGTAGATAGGGGGATGTTTTCTAGTTTTTCCTCTGTTTAGCCCTGTTATATTATTGTACCTTATTCCAGAACTTGTCATAATCAAACTTTTATTGTGCACCCTGGATATCTTTATAAACTATTTTTATACCATGTTTTCATACAACCGTGTTTAAAATTTCGTAAAATCATACCCTGTGCCATGAGAAAACAACACTGACATGATAAATTATATAATAATAGGATTGCATAAGCAAAATTGGGTAAAGCTTAAAACCCGCAAAATCGATTTCATAATAAAATGTTGTTATATATATCAATGCCATGCTATCGTATTGCTAAATAATTGCTCAATCAGGTTTGTAAGAAATGGCCAACTCACCAGATCACCAAGAAGAAGAAATCCAAACCCAAGACCCAGAAATAAATCAAGAAACTACTATGATGAGCCGACTTGCTCAGCTTTTGCAACACCCGTAGCCCCTAAAGTTGGAAACTTCAAACACTTTTAATCTGTTCATCCCCAAGAATTCTTAGGTTTGCCTGACCCAATAAAAGCTCAGTCCTGGTTAAGAGAAATGGAGAAAGCGTTTGAGTTAGCAAAAGTTAAGGATGAAAAGAAAACTCAAAATGCGAGTTATTACCTTAAAGATGAGGTGAGTTTCTGGTGGGAATCTTCAAAGGCTTTGCTTGAAGGAAAAGATTTATCGTGGGAGAAATTTACTGAAATATTTCTGGAGAAGTATTTGCCAAGTTATATGCAAGATCAGCTAGAAATAAAGTTTTTGGACCTTAGACAAGAAGATATGTCGGTAGTAGAATACGAAGTGAAATTTTCGGAGTTGTCTAGATTTGTACCTGAGTATGTGGATACGGAGGCGAAGAAGGCCAAAAGGTTCCAACAGGGACTTAGGCCATGGATTCGAAGTTAAGTGGCGTTCTTAGAGATCAAGAACTATGTTGCTCTAGTGCAAAAGGCAATGATAGTGAAAGGAGAGCGTGAAGCTACAAAAAGAGAAATCGAAGGTAAGAAAAGGAAGTTTGAAAGCTCGGAGAAAGAGCAATGAAGTTCAAAATTCAGAGGAAAGTTTGGAAAGAATGGAGGAGGTCAAAATCAAAAGTTTCAGAAGTTTAAACCCGGTAACGAAGCTCAGAAGAACCGTTTCCAGAAGGCAGGACGACCAGGAAAGGATAGTAGACCCCAGATTCAAGAGTGCAAAGTTTGTGGGAAGAGACACCCGGGAAGGTCTAACAAGTTGGATGTAACATGTTTTAAGTGTACCCAGAAAGGGCATTACTGATTAGAGTGCCCAAATGGAGCAAAGAAGCCTGATTTAACCTGTTTCAAATGTGGAAAGGTGGGCCATATGGACAGAAACTGCAAGGAGCCTGTTCAGAAGGCCAATGTTCTTAGGATTGCTGGAACGCCGCCTCTGCCAGCACCAACAGCTCAACCCAGAGCTGGAACCTTCAATATGACAATGAAAGATGTTGTGCAAGATGTGGATGTGGTGGCAGTATGCTTGTTATTAACTCAGTAAAAGTAAAAGTATTGATGGATTCTGGAGCAACTAGATCTTTTATTTCTGAAAGTATTCTTAATAGACTAAATTGTGTTGTGTACCCTCTTGAACCCAACTTGATTATAGAGGTAGCAAATCAAGAGAAAGTCATTGTTAATAAGGTTTGTCCCGATTGAGATGTGGTCATAGAAGGTCGGCACTTTTCTGCTAACTTAATCCTTTTTAAGTTAGGAGAATTCGACGTTATATTAGGAATGGATTGGTTGTCAAACCACAAGGTGCAAATAGAGTGTAAAAGTAAGAAGGTGAAGTTAAAGACCAAGGATGGTATCGAAGTGATATTCAAGGGAAAAAGACAAGAGAAGAAATTTCTAACGGCTATTCAGACGAGGAGATTGTTACGTCAAGGATGCGAAGCTTATTTGGCTCATGTCAAGGATGTAGAGAGAGAATCTGCAAGGATTGAAGATATTCTGGTAGTAAGAGATTTTCCATATATGTTTCCAGATGAATTACCTGGACTACCTCCAAATAGAGAGATTGAGTTTACAATTGATTTGGCTTCGGGAACGGAACCAGTATCGTAGGCTCCCTATCGTATGGCGCCAGTCGAGATGAAGGAATTAGCATCACAGTTGCAAGAATTAATAAAGGAGTAATACGCCCGAGTGTATCCCGTGTGGTGCACCAGTATTATTTGTAAAGAAGAAAGATGAAAGCATGAGGTTGTGCATTGATTATCGCGAATTGAATAAGTTGACAATTAAGAATAAGTACTCTCTACCGCGAACGATGACTTGTTTGATCAGTTAAAAGGAGCTACATGTTTCTCCAAGATTGATTTAAGATCTGGGTATCATCAGCTAAAGATTAAAGCGGAGGATATACCCAAGAAGGCGTTTCGAACGAGATATGGACACCATGAGTTTTTTGTAATGGCGTTTGGTTTGACAAACGCGCCAGCCGCATTTATGGATCTTATGAATAAAGTGTTCAAGCAATATTTGGATAAGTTCGTTATAGTGTTTATTGATGATATATTGATTTATTCCAAGACGGAGGAAGATCATATAGAGCATTTGAGGATTTCCTTGGAAATTTTGAGAAAAGAAAGGTTATATGCCAAGTTTTCGAAGTGTGAGTTTTGGCTAAAGGAAGTACAATTTCTTCGACATGTAGTCAATAAAGAAGGAATCAAAGTAGATCCAGCCAATATAGAAGCTGTGATGAATTGGGAGAGACCCAAGACTCCAACGGAGGTCAGAAGTTTTCTGGGATTAGCCGGATACTATAGAAGGTTTGTGCAAGATTTCTCTAAGATTGTTGTTCCATTGACTAAGTTGACAAGGAAGAACGAGAAGTTTGTATGGATGGATAAGTGCGAGGAAAGCTTTCAAGAATTGAAGAAGAGATTGGTAACCGCCCCGGTGTTGGTGTTACCAGATGAGAAAGGAGAATTTGTGATCTTCAGTGATGCTTCGTATAAAGGACTTGGATGTGTATTAGTGCAACACGGGAAAGTAATAGCGTATGCGTCAAGGCAACTAAAGCCGCATGAACAGAAGTATATTATGCATGATTTGGAATTGGCAGCAATTGTGTTTGCCCTTAAAATTTGGAGGCATTATTTGTACGGGGAAACGTGCGAGATCTATACATATCATAAGAGTTTAAAGTATATTTTCACTCAAAAGGAATTGAATATGAGGCAAAGAAGATGGTTATAATTGATCAAAGAATATGATTGTGCAATAAATTATCATCCTGGAAAGGCGAATGTAGTAGCAAATTCTTTAAGTCGTAAGGAAAGATTCAATATGTTAACTTCATCCGAGGATTTGATCAAGGATTTTGAAAAGATGGAAATAAAGGTGCAAACTCCAGAATTTGGAGATGAAGCAATTTATACGATGTCATTTCAACCTGAAATATTGGAAAAGATTCGATGTTGTCAAGAGAAAGTGATCAACCGCGAAAAGGATAAGTTGTCAGGAGAGGATATCAAAGCTCAAAAGGATGAAAGAGGAGTATATCGTGTTAACTCATGTATTTGGATACCTAATGTTGTGGAGCTAAAGCACGAGATTTTGCATGAAGCGCATAACTCGAGATTTTCAATTCACCCTGGAAGTACGAAAATGTACAAGGATTTAAAAGAGAGTTATTGGTGGCCAAACATGAAAAAGGAAATCGCGGAATGGATAAGTAAGTGTTATACGTGTCAAAGAGTAAAAGCAGAACATCAGAGACCAAGTGGATTGCTTCAACCACTGGACATACCAGAATGGAAATGGGAACATATCGCGATGGATTTCGTGGTAGGATTATTAAAGACCAAGTCTAATCATGATGCGATTTGGGTAGTAATCAATCGATTGACGAAATCAGCAGATTTCTTGCCGATAAACGAAAGGTTTTCGTTAGAAAAGTTGGTCAAATTGTATTTGGACGAGATTATGATGCGTCATGGAGTTCCAGTATCTATCGTATCTGATAGAGACCCGAGGTTTAACTCGAGATTTTGGCAAAAATTTTATGATCATTTGGGAACTAAGTTAAAAATGAGTATGACATATCATCCGCAAACTGACGGACAAAGTGAAAGGATAATTCAGATGATCGAGGATATGTTGCGAACCTGTGTATTAGATTTCAAAGGAAACTGGGACGAATATTTGCCATTAATTGAGTTTTCCTACAACAACAGTTATCACACGAGCATTGGCATGCCGCCTTATGAAGCGTTATATGGAAGAAAATGTAGATCCCCTACATAAGGACGAAGTTGGTGAGCGCAAGTTAATTGGCCCAGAACTAGTTCAACAGACAAAAGAAAAGGTGGAAGTGTTTCGAAAAAGGTTAATTGATGTTCAAGATCGACAAATGAAGTACGCGAATCGAGAATGAAGAGATATGCAATTCGAACCTGGAGACAAAGTATTGTTAAAAATATCTCCTTGGAAAGGTTTAACCAGATTCGGAAAGAAAGGGAAGTTGAGTCCTAGGTATATTGGACCATTCGAAGTACTACGACAAGTTGGAAAGGTGGCTTATGAATTAGTGCTACCTCCGTAAATGCAACATCTTCACAATGTGTTCCACGTATCTCTTCTAAAGAAGTATAATGCTGATGCAAGCCATGTGATCGAATTGGAACCAGTGGAAATTCAACCAGATTTGTCCTAAGTGGAACAACTAGTTCGAATCTTAGATCGAAAAGAGAGGACACTTAAAAATAAAGTTTTACCTCTACTTAGAGTGTTGTGGGGAAATTCATTAGTGGAAGAGTCAACTTGGGAATTATAAAGTGAAATACAAGAAAAGTATCCCCATCTATTTGCTTAGACTAGATTCTGAGGACAAAATCCTTTTAAGGGGGTAGATTGTAACGACTGGGAATTTCGTGACATAATTAAGTGAATAAAGTATGATTTTTGTGGTGTAATTATAAATTATGTGATTAAATGATTAAATTGCGTTCCAATTTGATGCGTCAGCTTAGGGATTAAGCTGTGTTGTCGGGCCGTCAGATAGAACGGAATCCGTCTTAAAAGGGATTAAAGTGTTTAAATGTAGACTATGTGTTGATATGTGAAATGGAATGTTTAAGTGAGTATCATGTTCTAGTGACGTGTTGGTTGGTAAAGATAATTGTGAAGCATAATTGAAACGCTTAGCATCGGGCCGTCAAGCAGAACGCAATCCGTTACGCAAAAAGAGGAATAATAATAAAAAGGGAAATTTCATGATCAGACATGAGTTGTGATGTGTAAATATATGTGATTGCTTATCTGTATGTATGATGACGTGATTTGTTGATTTTTTAAAAGGATTTAAGGGATTTATTTGAATTTAAATAAGGTTTATTGAACCTTTATGCATTTTTATAAAATTATTCGAGTAAGGCAAGGCGTGGAATTTGTTTTGTTATCTTCAAAATAGTCCTAGAGACTTTATAAAAAATGATAGATGGATTTATTTCGTGATCGGTGCATTTTAAAATGATTTTATCGGGTTATAATTCTATTTTTCGCCCAATATTGTAAAATCCGTAATAAATCAACCGTTCGCTCAAAAATTATTCTGAAAATATGGACGAAAAGCTAATTTCGAGATCTTTATTCTAAAATCATTATTCTTTGCATTCCCAACTTTTCCGAAAGAGTTATTCATTGTTTAATTTATTTTTGGAGTTTAGAAAATAAGAGAAAAGAGAAAAGAAAAATTAAAAGTATGGTATAATGACCATACTACCCTTGCCAAGCTAATACAAATACTCCCTCCCCTCCCCCTTTCTTTTCCTTCACCGGGTCTCACTCTCTCTCATCTCTCACTTTCTCTCATCTCTCTCTTTTTTCTCTCAAACTCTCTCTCTCTCTCTCTCACTCTCTCTCTCTCTCTCTCTCTCTCTCTCTCTCTCTCTCTCTCTCTCTCTCTCTCTCTCTCTCTCTCTTCTTTTCTCTCGGTATAACCCCCTTCTCTCATTGATTTCTATAGAATCATTCATGAAAGCTCATCCTAGATATATACTTTAAATCATTTACATGTGTGTATTTGTACTTGCATGCGGGTGTATGTATGTGAGTTAGGATTGATTTTGAGCCGTGTGTGTAGTCTTTGCTTCCTTCGAGTGATTGCTTGTAATTTCTGTAAATTTCTGTGAAGATCAAGTCTTGCATGCGTGTGTTGCTGTGTTTTTGAAAGTAAATCTGGGGTTTTGTGGTTGGACACCCTCGAATGAGGGCACCACCGTGAAGCCACCGCCACCGGTGATGAAATCCGGTGAACCGGTGGTGAGTGATGATGTTATATCTGAGCTCTAGTATTCATAAAACTTATTTTCGGTGTTTGCATGTGGTGATTACTTAAAAACCGAATAGGTTTTTGATTTTGAAAGTTATTAAGTTAATTTTTGTTGATTAAAGTGATTGTGGATTATTGTTTTAGGATAATAGTGGGAAATTAGAGTGGTTATTGGTTCAAAGAAATGAATTGATAATTGCATGTAAGATTTGAGTATAATCGAATAAGTTAGGTTTGATTTGTAAAGGAAATGAGTTGAATGTCTAAGTTAAGGCTTAAAACAAGTTGAATTTGTGATTTAAAACTTTGCATGTCAAAAATTGATCTTTGCATGTGTGTTTTCTTGAAAAACCCGAATGGGTCTTATGGTTAAAAAGAGGATTAAGTTGATTTTATGAGTTTATGTGCTAATTGCATTAGTTACTAGTGATAATAGAAATGAGAACTTGGTTGCATGTCAATGATTGGATGAAGCTTGTGTTCGAATTTTTATAATTGAAAGAGGGTTTGATTTTCGATTTTAATGTGATTATGATTCGGTTTTTGGATTAAAAAGAATGAAGCTTAATTGCCTAAGTGACTCTTGTAGTTTGCATGTTACCAAAAGAGGTTTATTTGTGTTTGATTATGTGTGATTGAAATTGAGTACACTTGGTTGTGTTTTGTGGTTATAGCCAAATGGAATATAGGTACAAAAGTGATTGATTTGGTTCCATTACCTTGCTAAGTGAATGCATGTGTAATTTCTAGAAGTTATATGATGTATTTGTGTGTTTTGGTTCGAATTAAATGATGAAAAAGGAAGGATTGAGTCGTCTTGCTATGACATTATATAATTGATATGATAACTCAAGTATAGATTATAAAACTTAAGGATTAAATGTTATATGTCGTATTTGCATCGTAATGCATGATTCGAAGTCTATATGGTTAAAGTATATATACGGACTTTGATATAAACGTGTTGTGTGATCATATTTGAGTATATATACTCTTAGGGTACTGCGATAAAGGGAATTGTTAAGCGTTCTGGGAATGTCGAGTGAGAATCTAATTAGGGTTTAATTGTTTATTGTAGATTCGGAGCGTGAAGGCATTCAGGCTAGGAAAGGGAAAAGTATACTAGGTGGCAGTAGGTCAACTTCTGTGAAATAGGAAAGCGAATTCAGGCAAGTAACTCTACTTACTTGTGTAAATTGTTATAGAGAGGATATTGTTCATGCCATGTAGAGTATTGAACTTTTATAGTGATGTACCCATGTTATTGATTCTTGAGATAACCTGTCATTGTCCTTGTGAACTTGTTATTGATAAGATTATTGTTCAAACCCTTTGGTAACCGTTTCTTATCCTGATCACCTGTTAATACCTTGAATTCTTGTAAACCCTATAAGAACCTTTGCGAACCCCTTGTGTAATAATCCTTCATTCCTTTATAATCTAATTCATGATGATCCTTAAAACTGCTATGATTCCCTAACTTGTGTTCCTTGTGATCATTTGATCAAGATCCCTAGAATTGAACTTTGCTTATCCTTGATTCATTTCTCTGTCTTTGAATTCTTGAAATTGAACTTAAGAATGAGTTTCAACTTGAAAGAGTCTGAATGATTTCATACACTCGGTAATGATAAAATGAATTTAGTAAAACCTTTCTTTTCCAATACAAGGTTTTCCAAATGAATTCATGATGGATTTGATTAAGACTTAAGAGACTAGTAGGACTAGTCCAGTCATATAAAGAGGCTAGCGGGGCTAGTCCAGTTTAAGGTTGAAATTATGCCATATGTACCTTAAAGACCAGATGGGGGTCGATACGGGCTCATCACCCGTATTATTATGAATTGAAAGTTAAAGTAGTCCAATCAAGGGTTTCATAATTATTTAAAGAGGAATTGGATTTTTATTCAGTGTTTGATTCTCTGAAAATGAAATGGCTTATACTGTTTTGAAAAGAGTTGATTGTGATATTGATTATCTTACAGCTTGTGAACCCTGATTTTTTATTCTGATAATCGTATAATTGATTTCCATCGATGAAAAGATTCTCGCTTTCCATTTGAAAAATCACTTGACATCTTGTTATTGATTTGTGATGAATGTCGGCTTTCACCCTATCTTGAGCCTTGTTTCCTGAAATCCCAAAGCTTTTCTTCGTAACCCTTTCATAGCCCAAAAGACAAAAATCTGCCACCTAGAGATGTTAAAGTAGAATGCCCTGTAAAAATAAAAATGGTATATTGTGGATTTTGTATCGTAGAACTGTTTATAGTTACTTTCTGAGTTTTATACTCATATGTTTTGCTTTGATCTAACCATGGCAGTTAAGCAAGAGGATGGCCAGGCATAGGCACACTACTCATAAGAGCGTACCTGGTGGTCCCTACCATGTTGAGGGCTTCCAGATGCCAGAGCAGGTAGTACATGTTATGAGTGAGCAAACACTTAGCCAGAAAGTTGTAAAGATACAATGGGTTATCTGTCGGTTCCAAATCGGAATCGATTGTGTAAACTTGGTTTTATTTTGGGGTTGTAAATTATATTTTATGGTTGGTAGTTGTAATATTGTCTCAAACTTTATCCTGTTTGATCCTGTTAGTAGTAAATCAGGGTTTATGCTTATTTAATTCATAGATTAAAGGTGTGCGGGTCCTCATTTCCTAACCCCGAGATTGAGGGCGTCACAAGTTGGTATCAGAGCTACAAGATTTAGTCCCTAAGACAAGTTAGGATTAAAAAGGGGTATTTTGGGTATATTTATATCACGAGAGTGTTTGACTCATATAGAGTTGAGTTAGACTATTAGGTATAGTCTAAGGAAAGTGTATAGAAGCTAAAGTGGCAACTAGAGTTAGGGTGTGAGTTAGTTGGAAGTTTTATTTAACCCTAATGTTGTTTCTTGGTTGCTGTTTTGTGTTTTCTCTCAGGATCCCAGTAGTGATAGTGATTCCGATTCAGAGGTTAGTTTGACTGGTACCCCAGTGGACCCCATTCCACCCTCTTCAGAGGAGCCTGTGTATGTTAGTTCAGATCCAGAGGCGGATCCATCTGAGAGTAGTGAGATTCATATGCAGATATCACCTTTGAGGCCAGAGTCAGAGACCCCAGCCCCTGAGCCAGAGTCTGAGATGCCTAAGATTGTGCCTGTCAGTGTTGGTGGCAAGCTAGCCCAGGATCGAGACTTTGTTTACTCCCATATTCCTGAGTTGGGAGCTTTGGTGGATAGACTAGCTCGAGAGTCTAGGCAGAGCTCTTCAGTTATGGATGATGAGTGGAGAGTCCGGAATAAGATGGTGGAGTAGGTTGCCCTGAGGAGATTGGATGAGGGACGATCCACTAGTGATGCTGATGCTGAGGCCCGGAGGCTGCATAAGATCATTCGCTGGATATTGGTTGTGTTGAGAGAGATTCTGGATGATTAGAGATTAGTGTTGGCAAGGCGGGACTTTTGGTAGAGCCCGTAATTGTTGTTTTCAGCACCGATAGGCTTTGGGATACTTGGTTAGATGTCGGAATTCCTTTTCATTTGTTGTATCGTATCTCAAAACTTTGTAGTAGTTTTTAGAAGTTAGGGGTAGATAGGGGGATGTTTTCCAGTTTTTCCTCTGTTTAGCCCTGTTATATTATTGTACCTTATTCCAGAACTTGTCATAATCAGACTTTTATCTATGTACCTTTGGCTTGTTGAATCAATCATATATCTTGTTTCCTATTGTACAACCTGGAAATATTTATAAATTGTTTTGTATACCATGTTTTCATACAACCGTGTTTAAAATTTCGTAAAATCATACCATGTGCCATGAGAAAACAACACTGACATGAGAAATTATATAGTAATAGGATTGCATGAGCAAAATTGGGTAAAGCTTAAAACCCGCAAAAGCGATTTCGTAATAAAATGTTGTTATATATATCAATGTCATGTTATCGTATTGCTAAATAATTGCTCAATCAGGTTTGTAAGAAATGGCCAACTCACCAGATCACCAAGAAGAAGAAATCCAAACCTGAGACCTAGAAATAAATCAAGAAACTACTATGATGAGCCAACTTGCTCAGCTTTTGCAACAACCCGTAGCCCTAAAGTTGAAAATTTTAAAAAATTGCAGAACTTGGAGATCCTTGAATAGACCGGGTATAGAGAATCCACCTGCAATTTAAATGCCATTTAGATCATAAGTCGGAAGTAGTTTAGTTCTTGACAGTGCACAAGAACTCGGTCGATCCTCAAGAATGTCATCAAAGATCTAGAAGTTAAAAAAGAAATTCAATTATGCACAAAGAAATAGGCTAAGTAGTCTGATAGATAAAGATACTATATATAGAAACTATATTTAAGAAACAAACACAAAAAGAAAGCTTACCAAAGGAACTAGTTAGGACCTACTTGTTCAAAGTTTTCGACATTTGCTGCAGAAAGGTAAACAGTGCTTCTTATAGCATCAAATTTGTTGCTATATTCTTCCACCAACATCATGTTATATGTTGCCCAGTAAAGATACAATTGTTTAAGGGGGGTTGGATACAATTGTATAAATGTTTCGAATAAGTAATAAAATATAACAGCTTTTTATATTTCTGATAAAAACTGTTACAAAATCCTCTCAAGAAATACTGATGTTCTCGAGAGTTGCTAGGTCGAATGATCCTCGAGTATGATACACTAAGTGATAACCTAAACTGTGTTTATATACTACATAACTACAATAGATTAATCTAAGATATGCATTATCAAAAACTAACTGAAACTGATACATATCTTAAACTAAACAGATAAAGTCCTATTACTCAGACGTAACAGATATCTGCTCCATATTTTGAGGAACACAACAAATCCTCTACTGCTGACCGTCTTCAAATACTGATGTCATACAAATGCTGATGACATACCAAATCCTGACTGTAATATCCCATATTTTCAAATATTATTATTATAATTATTTGGAATTATTTATGTAATTTTATGTGATTTTTGGTGAATTAACTGATAATTGGAATTGATGTTTGGGTGTTTATATATGATATTATTTTAATATTTTAATTTTTATGTGCTCAGAATAAAATATAGATAATTAAGATATTTTTCTGGTAATTTTTGGACTGTTAGATGATTTTATAATGAATTATGTATTTATTAATTATTTTCAGAATAATTACAAAACTATTTTATAAAACCGGGAATCTTCCAACCTCAACCGTTTTTGCGTTTTTACAACCCGAAACTCTTCCAAAAACTCCTTCCAAACCTAATCTAGTAATTGCGGACATTTTCCGTGTTTTGACTTTTTCAATCCGGATTACGGTTTGACCCATGCACGGCCCGGCACAAAATTTGCGATACACAAATCATTTTATAGATCGATAAAATCCATATTTTCAAAAGGCGAGATATTATCATCTTATTTTTGTATAAAGTATTTTACATGAAGCTCTGTTTTGATAATTATCAAAATCTGATATTAAATTGTATCGTTATATAGTTATTTAGCGGCTAAGTAATGTATTTTCGGATCCGATATGATCCAATGTGATACTTGTTACGTGTTTAAATTGCATCTATGAATCGATCCGTAATTTGGACGCGTGTTTATTTGCGTCCTCATCGAGGTATTCGTTTTATCTCGTTTATATGCATTTGAATGTATTTTATGCGTGTTTGGGTTTTTATTAATTTAAGTATCGTTTTTGTTTTCAAAAATAAACGGACCGGGACCCCACCGGGACGTCAAACCCCACAAAATCCATGTTTTTATTTTTATAAAATCATTCGTATTTTAAATACCTAGTATTTCTGCATTTTTCGAGTTATTCGCTATTTTTGGGGAATTTTGATGCGAACTTTATATTTTACTGTTTTAAAAATATTCTCCGTAATTATAATTTTGGGGCTTCATTATTTTAATTATGGGAATAAAAACACCCTTATTTAATTTTGGGGTTATAATTTTCTGTAAGTATATATAGTTGTAGAATTTTTATTTTATTCATTTAATTCATTAAAAATTCAGAAAATAAAAGAAAAGTCAAGAACTAGTTTGGGGGTGTTCTTGAACTCCAAGAATTAATCCCAAGGATTTCCTATGATACTGAATTCCGTTTTTTATGCTTGAGTATCCAAATCGAAGCCTGAATCATCAGCTTCCTATTCATATCATCAGATTCAACAACCGGTAATTAAATCGAAAATTTGATTTTTTTTGTTCTTGAAGCTCGAATTTGATTCTTGAATTGTATGAACTTGTGACTGTTTTTGATGTTGTAATCATCTTTATCGTGACTGTTAGAATTGATTTGGACATGTTTTAGTCATGTTCTAGTTCGGTATGATATGGGCCAAATTCTTTGTTTTTATGGCATTTTGAATTCGATTTTTCTGAGTTGTGATTGAAGAACTGTTGATTTTGTTTAGTGGATTAGATTTCATGGATTCTGAGCTTTAATTTGAGAGTTTAATCATCGAATTTGGTTGAAGAATCATAGGAATCGGAGTTTGGCCGGCGAGTGTTTGAAGGTCGTCGGATTTTCTCCGATTTTGATCGGAAACCCGATACCGGTGATTGTTTATAGACGCTCTTGTGTTGATTGAGTTCTTAAATTGATTTCAGATGCATCCTGCTAAAAAACGAAGCTAAGTGATGTAGTTTTGGTGGTGGTGAAGATCGCCGGAGTCCGGCAAGGACCGCCGGAATCTGGGTAATTCCCAGAAACCGGTCGGGTGTTCTTGAGGACCCGGTTCGTTCTTCACGACTCGTTTCCATCTTAAACCTGACCCGGTTTTAATCCACCAGTCCTGTTTCTCCTTTTATAAAAACTGATTCTGCCTTTTTCTTTTTAACATTTATTCAAAATTCATTTTTAATTCCTAAAAATCAATATTTTAATTCCAAAATTGACTTTTAATTTAAAAATAAATCTGATTTATTTTATTAATTAATGTTAATTAGTTTTTAATTATTTTAATTAATCGATTAATATAATATTAATTGATTAATTAACTTAATTAATTATTAATTGATTTTAATTGATTTAATAAATAGATTTAATTATTTATTTTTGATTTAAAAATTACGAAAAATAGTTTCGAGCTTTAAAATATTATTTTAAATTATTTTCCAGGCTCGATAATTTTTATAAAATTATATTCGAGTGTTCGAGCCCTATTATGTAATTATTAAATGATTCGGAGATCGTTTTAATTCCGAAAAATGTTCAAAAATTCATAATAAATCAACCGTTCATTCGTTTAATACGAAACGAACGCGTACAGACTCAGAAAAATATTCCGCTTTCATTAAAAATACTTTCGAGACCCAAATTCTTTTGTTTTAAAAGGTCGCTTGTTTTACGAATCATTTTGAGTCAATTTTGATCGATAAATCATATTTTTGACCCGATTTCCGTTTTAAACGTATCGAGTCAAACCTTTTAGTGAACTGAGTCATATGTGATATGAATTATGTGATACGTGGATTATGTGCTTACGTGCTATGTGAATTATGTGCATATGTGGGTCAAGAATCCTGTGTTTGGCTGATATATTTATGTGTGGGCTATCGTATGGGTAGACGATAGGATTTTGACGCGTAGTTCGTCGAGTGATTATCGATTAGACAATTAAAGTTCTATCTTTTAATTATAGATGCGGATCTCTCGAGTTGATCGGGACAAGACGTTGGATAAAGAATGAGATGGAATGGTATTGGGTATCTGGCTTCTAGCAATCACAGGAGCAGCATATCAGTCAAGTGTTGAAAAAAAGGACGGTGATGTCTTGAGACAGAATGTCAGATTAGATGCATGTTTGCGAGTGTGACTAACTGCTAAAAACCCAAAGGCAAGTATCCCTATCATCACTTATTGTTCAAGTGATATTTATTTTGAATCTTATCATGCAAGTATTGCTTTCCCTATTCAGTTCAAGATAGATAAATGTTTTACATATCGCTGAATTAAATAATTTTATTTATGCAAGTTTTCATCTGCTATTCTAGGTTCAGAATAGCTAAGTGATTTTATGTATCAAATTACCGGATTTATAAATGTTTTGGATTTTGAGATAGATGATTTTGTTGCGAGTATTCCTGCCCAAGTGAGTGGGGGAATAAAAATTATTTTGGATGTCGAAGGATTCGGCTCCTTTGTCAATAAAAAAGGGTTTTAAGATTGGAATGGTTACTGGTTACTGGTTATTGATTACAGCGTAGGCGATCGAGATATCGGTCCAGCTGTAATATCTTTCAAGGCTAGTTATGCCTTTTCTGGCGCCCTATAGGTACCGTATGTCTTCGGGATACGGGTAGTACCTATATTTACGGTATGACTGCGGGATACCTGTGTTGTTTCACGACTGATCATCGGAAACAGCATGAAATGTCATTGGTTCTAATCTAAATTGATATCTAAATTTCTTTATTGTTTTGATAATCATACAATAAATGAATTATCAACTGATTCTGTTTTGGATTAAAAGTGAATTGTGGTTTTGATTCAGTTTCTGATATTGTGGATACTTAGTTTGTTGTTAAATATCAAAGGTGGTATTAGTATAGATGATTGATGTTGACTTCAGTATGGGTGTTGTGAGCATCAAAGTTCGTATTAATATCTAATTTGATATGACAGCAAAAAAAAAATTAATTTGAAAAGTTCGGTTTTGAGTAAAGTTTATGATTCAATCCATAATCATTGCTTCTTGTTGTTATTGTTTAAGATATTTCCGTAAACACTATTTTACGAGTTTTATTCTCGTCAAGATTCAAAGTATTGCTGAAGCATTTCACTCAAAAATATCAAAATGATTTTGAATGCGATTAAGGAATCAATTCTGGGATTCCTCAACTAAAATTTTATGATTCAACAATTCTGATTTTAAATGTTCTGCTCTAATGCAGATGTTGGTTTTATATCAAAACAACCATATATATATGCTATAATGATCTTGTTGAGCATTTTTTCCACTCATACTTGCCTGTTTTTAAATTTAACCTCCAGTGAGGATTAGCTTATTGTTTAGCTGCATAATTCAAGGAAGCAAAGAAGAAGCTCTTGGAAGTTGGTTGATCCAGGGTTTGCGAATTAGTGTAAGATCTTTTGTGTAAAGTTGTTTATATTATATTATATTATAGTTGTGTATTTTATTTGGGCCTAGTATACTTCATTTCGAAGTTATACTAGTGGGTTTAGTTTTGAGTTGGAATTTATTGAAAAGAGTTTTAAAAGAAAGTGAAAATTTATTTATGGAATTTGGAATTCTTGTTTCTAGAAATGTAACCTTAAAAGATCTTTGATTAGTTTGGGGTCATAAATGATAAATATCTTCCGCTGGAATTTATTTATTGATTAAACAAGTTGATTTAGATTGAGGTTTCATAGTGACGACCAAATCCTCTGACCCCGGATTTGGGGGCGTTACACTGACGGTACATCAGATCCTGATGACACCGGAACAGCCAGATCTCGAGCTTCTTCCAATAATTGAGAATTCAATATGTAACAATCTCCCCCAATTTATGCTTAATGCAATGAAGCATAAATTCCATTCTCAATGATGCCAAAACCAATCTACAAAATGTACAAGGAGTAAAGCTCAATTCAGTATCTTCAGATTACTGACATTTGTTCCAAGAAAGTTCTTCAATCTTTCTTCCTCCATGTCTCGTAGGACTTTAACAAGCTTTTTCTTCAACTCTCTCTTCTCTTCAGTGTCTTCTCCAAGCTGATAGATAGTTGATCTTAACTTAGCAATTGAGCTTTTGCTTATCTCAAGATCACCAATCAACATGAAGCTTAAACCGACATCTTCATGATCAGCACTGAAGGATAACTGAGGACTGTTGAGAAAAACTTGTAGCACTGTAGCTCCCTTTTTCATCTACATTTCTTGACAGTATAAGTTCTGTACTTAGAAACATAATCACTATTATATTAATCATCTTTTTTCATAACTCTTCTTCTAATCACTTCAAGTATCATAGAAGACCAGTTTCTGGTGACTTTGTTCTCAACTCTAAGAAGATATTGAATGTATTTCAATTCTGTCACAGTCTTCATTAAGAGTTGCTGCAATCTAAAGCTTTTTACTTTACCATCCCTGAAAAAGTACATAATCTCTTCTCAGACATCATTATCATTTATCTTTCTTTGAACAATCTTCACAGCTTCAACTTTCTCAAGATATGAAGGAGAAATTCTTTCACCAAGATTTTCCGTCAGAGTATCAGTATCCAGTAGATCCGATTCCAAGATCTCCATACTGGAATGACCAATGCCTCCTCTGGTTCGAGATTTGATAAGTTTCAGTTTTTCATTGTATATCACCCAAGAAGGCTTCTTGATGGACTTATCAACATTTTCCTGTTCTGAGATAGAATCTCTTAACCCAGATGACATAACTTCAACATGCTTAAACCCTTTAGAATAATTGAATACATGGATGTCTTTCCATCTTCTATTCTTCTTGCCGAGAGGAGCATAGTTTGAAGAAAAATCATCAGTCTTCCCTTTTGCTTTATGCCACAGCTCCCTCTTTCATTTTAAAACTCTCTGCAAATATTCTTTGCATGCTTGTTCAGCTTTCCTTCTATCAATCTTTTCTTTTTCATCACTCTGAAATATGAGGAGTGATTACCAGAGAAGGAGCTGACTCATTTAATGCTTTGATCACTTTTTCATCAGAGTTAAAATCAGTTATCAGGTTCACAGCATCAGGATCTGCTTTTACCTTAGGATTTGTGTCTGCATCAGGAGTTACATTTTGATTTGCTGTATCAGCTTGATCAATGTCAGTGGATGATCTTTTCTTCCTTGATATAATCAACTCTTCTGGATTCTGAACTTCTTTATCTTCTTCATTTCCTTGTACAGGAACATAACCTTCTATGGATAGAAAATTCAGAAAAGTAGAGTTGTATGTAGTCACTTGACTTGGTTTAGAAATTCTTCCTCCTCTTCATCTTCCTCTTGCTCTTGTAGATCTACCACCTCTTCTTCCTCTTCCCTTAGAAGTGTTAGCTTCAGCTTCAATTTGAGCTAAAATCTCCTTTTGTTAACATAACTGCTTCTTCAGGTGTTAGATCAGGGAATTCTTCAGTTATATACCCAAGAGCACTCCTAGCATTCTTTTGCTCAAACTTCTTGTCTTTGTAGTATAGGACAATCTCTTCACCTATTTCCTTATATCTGTAAGGAAAGAACATCCCTAGCTTCTTCTAAATTTGAGATTGTAATATCATCATCCTCAGGAGCACCAACAGTAGTCTTGTGCTTGGCTTTATAAGTACCAGTAGACTTCCTTTGTCCTGAAGGATCATTCTTCTTGGAATGTTGAAGTTGTTGAGCAGTAGAAGCAATTTGAACATCTGTAACTGGATTATTCTTATCACCATCATCATCAATATCTTTATCATTTGTCTGAATAGAATCTGGTGTACATTTTGTAGCAACTATCTTCTCCCCCTTTTTGACATCAGTATTTGAAAGAAGAGAAAACAGAGCATCCAGTTTGTCACCTATAGAAGAAACCTTGTCTTCTAAGTAGGAAAGTCTAGAGGCCATGTTGTCTTGAGACTTAACAACATCTTTGATGGTATTTTTCACACTTTTGATTTCAGCGGAGTTCACATAGTATTTTTGTATTTTTGATCGAAAAAGAAATCTGATTACCATCAATTTTCTCTTTGACACCACATCAGACTTCTTCATTTCATCAAGTTCAGAGTGAATTCCTTTAACAAAAATAGTTGAGGCCTTAAGATGCAACTTCAGATCAGGAGTTTGAATTTCATCATAGGCATGATGAATGTGTTGTAGGCCAACAACAGATGAGATAAAAGTATTTCCAGGTCTCCATTTATAATCCCATTATGTTTGTCTAAAATACTCATTATCAGGATTGTAATAAGAAGGATTTTCAGTGAAGTGCGAAGAAGAACCAACATTGGACTTCTTAGATGCATCAATTGCAGACTTAAGCTGAGCTAAATCAGAATCATCGTCATCACTATCATTGTCAGAGTCAGACAAGCCATTAGAAGAATGTGCAGAATCAGGCAGAATTGCCTTGCATTTATCCAGATTTTTTGTAAGAGATGCCTGTGGCTGATGTGATCCTGAAACAGAAACATAGTAACACCTAAATCTATCTGTTCTTTTCAAGTGATCTCATCACTTATCACACAACATATTACTTTTAAGAGTAACATTATTCTCATAAAAGAAATTTTATATGTAAAGAAAAACTTATAAGATTCTTGTCTCAAAACTCCCTCTCCTTTTGCCAGTACAGGAGACTGCCACACAAAATTTTTTTTTTTTAAAATCTGATATTTTCACACAGTCTCTCAGAAAGGCTCAATCATACATATCGCAAAGAAATAAGAGATGGCTGAGAAGAGTTGTATGCTTGTCATATAAATAGAGATAACCTCAAAGAAGAGACTATTTATAATCATACAAACATGAGAATATATGAGAAGTTAGCAATACCTGAAGGTGATTCCTCAAGTGGAAGTGATGAAAGTGGAGGAACAAACAGCACATCAGGATGCTTTTTCAAACTAGCAACTAGTAATGGATCATCAATTGTAGCTAGTGCAGTTGAAGTATGATTCTCAGTAGGATTTGTTGTATCATCAGGATTTGATCTGTCAGGAGACGTTGAAAGACTAGCATCAGTACTTTGAACTGATGGTTCTTGTGGAGTCTGAGACATTTGAGCTGCTTCAGCAATGCTTGGTGAAGGTTCTTGTGTGCTCTTCTCAAAAATAGGATCATCAATGATTGCATCCACCTGTGACAGTATCTCCTGATGAGTTTGCTTTTTTTGGAGTAGTTGAACAGAGTCAGCAAGAAGATCACTCTGAGCAATATTAACAATGATCTGTGCAGCCTCAGGGTATGCATCTTCCCTTTGAGAAGATGGTTCTTGTGTGACTGGATGTGTTGCAGTTGCTAAATCCCTTTGAGACCTAGGTTCTTGTGTACTAACATCCTTGTCAAGAGGATGTGTCTTCTTCTTCTTTCTGATGTATCCAACTACTTCTTCACTTCTTCTTTTCAACTGGCTCTTTGCAGTTTTCTTATGTTCAGCAGTTGCTTCAATTAATGGAAGCTTGTCAAGCATAGCACTAGCATTAGTAGTTGGCTCCTTGATTCCAGTAGTGTCAATCAAGTCATCGGGATTTTGATCAATGGACTTCTTGATTTTTGACAGGGACCCTATTGGCATATGATCATCTGATTCAGAATCTTCTTGAATGATCAGTCTTCTTTTCCTGATTGGAAAGTAGTCTTCTTTCTTCTCACTCTCACTCAGTGAGACTTGTTTAGCTTTCTGTCCAGATGTGACAGATTTCTTAAACAGCCTTTTCTTTGTTACAACTGATGTCTTTTGAGAGACAGCAGAGGAGGCTAATTTAGAGGCTTGTTGTGTTTGCTGTTTGGAAGAAATGCTTGGGTTAGAAACAAGATGGGTGATTTCTTGAGTCTTAGCATCAGGAACTGTGACAGAGGTGCCAGCATCAGGATTTGCAGGCACTTGTGTAGGAGTAGGTCTATTTCTTAACATAAATTGCCTGACCTCTCTAATAAGAAAGGGTGGTCCTGAAAATTTGTTATTTTCATCCCTTTTAATATGATCAGTGATTGCTTTTTCAAAAATTTGAAAAACAGGGAGTAATTCATCATCATCAAACATAGCATTAGGGCATAGAAAATTGAAAATCAGTTGCAAAAACCTAGTATACCCTATTACTCCTGAAGCATCTGCTCTCCTAGCAATTATGAACTGTAATATAGTATTACCATAATCAAAATTACCAGAGTTAAGAAGAGAGTACCCAATTCTCAGGGAAGTGGATGGAAGAGCATCAAAGTTTGTTGTCTTATTCAAGAAACATCTACTGATGTAGTCAAAGAAAAAGTTTCACTCTCTTTTCAGTTTGGTCCTGGCCAGTTTTCCAATAGTTGTGATTTCTCCTGGATAGCCTAAAGTCCTGAGCATATCAAACAACTGCTCAGTGGTATGAGTATCAGGAGCACCATCAAGAGCAGGCAATCTCAAGGCTTGAAGCAGAATATCAACATCAATTTCATATATTTGGTCCTTATACTCAAAGGAAAAGCCAGTATGTGTTGGATTTACCACAGTTGTGTTCCAGACCTGCATGACAACCCAAGTTCATTCACAAGCTTTGTAAATGTTGCTTCAGGTAATAGCTTTGTGAAGATATTAGCCAGCTGCTGATCAGTAGGAACAAAATGAAGCTCTATGGTTCCTTCCATGACATGCTCTCTTATGAAGTAATATCTGATACTATGTGCTTTGTAAGAGAGTGTTGCACCGGATTTCCTGTCATAGCAATAGCACTTTAATTATCACAATAAATGGGAATTTTTGAGAATGATAATACATAGTCCATGAGCTGATTTCTCATCCATAACAACTGAGGACAACAACTCCCAGCTGCAACATATCCAGCCTCAGCAGTTGAAGTAGAAATAGATTTCTGCTTCTTGCTGAACCTTGAGACTAATCTGCCTCCCAGGAACTGACAGCTCCCTGATGTACTCTTCCTGTCTATTTTGCATCCAGAAAAATCAGCATCTGAATATCCACATAATGCAAAGTTAGCTTCCCTTGCATACCAAAGTCCAAGTGAAACAGTACCCTTGAGGTATCTGAAAATTCTCTTTACTGCAATAAGATGCGGCTCCCTTAGATTTGCCTGAAATCTTGCACACAAACAAGTGGCAAACATAATGTCTGGCCTGGTAGCAGTTAGGTATAATAGAGAACCAATCATACCTCTGTAGGTTGTTACATCAACTGTTGTACCTTTATTTGGATCAAGTTTTGTAGTAGTTGCCATATGAGTACTTGCATTTGCACTTTCTTTCATATTAAACCTCTTCAGTAGATTTCTTGTGTACTTGGACTGATTGATATTGATGCCACTATCAGTCTGTTTAATCTGCAAACCTAGAAAGTAGCTCATCTCTCCCATCATACTCATTTGATATCTTAATTGCATCAACTTTGAAAATTTATCACACAATGTTTGATTAGTTGATCCAAAAATGATATCATCCACATAAATTTGGACTAAAAGCAAATATTTACCTTTATTTAGATAAAATAGGGTTTTATCTATTGTACTTCTTTTGAATCCAATTTCAAGTAGAAACTGAGCAAGGGTTTCATACCATGCTCTAGGTGCTTGCTTCAGTCCATAGAGTGCTTTTTTAAGCTTTGTCAACTCTGTAAACATGGTCAGGATGATTGAGATCCACAAATCCTGGTGGTTGTTCAACATAGACTTCTTCTTCAAGTTCTCCATTGAGAAATTCACTCTTGACATCCATTTGGAAGACCTTGAACTTCTTGTGAGCAGCATATTCCAAGAAGATTCTGATTGCTTCCAACCTAGCAACAGGAACAAATGTCTGATCATAGCCAATGCCTTCCTGCTGAGAGTATCCTTTAGCAACCAACCTTGCCTTGTATCTGATGATTGTTCCATCATAATCGGTCTTATTTCTAAAGACCCACTTTGTGCCCACAATTGACCTGTTCTTAGGTCTAGGCACCGGTTTCCACACTTCATTTCTTTCAAATTCATTCAATTCTTCTTGTATTGCCATGACCCAATCTGCATCCTTGAGTGCATCTTCTACTTTCTTTGGCTCTTATTTTGAAAGTAAATTGTGATATAAATATTCATTTTGAGTTACACTTCTTGTCTTTACACCATCATCAGGATTTCCAATGATCAGATCAGGAGTATGATCTTTAGTCCATTTTCTGGCACTAAGAAGTGTCCTTCTGGAGCTTGATGCTCCCCCTGAATTGTATGCCTCTTTAAATGCATTTGAGACTCCCCCTGAATCTGTTGTGTGATCTCCAGATGAGATATTGGGACTTGACTCATGTTCATCTAATGTTGAATCAGCATTGGATTCTGAGAGATTAGATTGAGAAGAATCTTGAGATGATTCTTCAGTGTTAGTACCATCAGCTGACCCTTGCTGTTGCTCCCCCTTAACATGTGCAAGTTCATTAGTACAGTGATTGTCTTCAGAATCTGAAGGAGTATCAAGATTTGGATCATCATGATTTGACAGTTCATTAGAGTTTGATCCAGATTCTATCAATGCATTTTCATTTGCAAAGATTAAGCTTTCATGAGTGTCTTTTTCAAAACCAAGAATCTTGTTCTCATCGAAAGATACATTTATGGAGACTACTACAGTATATGTCCTCAGATTGAACACTCTGTATGCTTTTGATGGTGAGCATCCAACAAAGATTACTTCATCATCCTTTGATTCAAACTTTCCAAGCTGATCAATATGAGTTCTCAAAATAAAACACTTACATCCAAATACATGAAGATGTTTGAGACTAGGCTTCTTTTCTTTTAGCATTTGATAAGGAGTAACACCATGTCTGTTTATCAGAGTGATATTCTGAGTTTAACATGCTGTGTTTACTGCTTCAGCCCAAAAGTAAGTGGGTAGTTTTGCTTCTTCTAGCAGAGTTCTGCCAGCTTCAATTAGGGTTCTGTTCTTCCTCTCAATAACACCACTTTGCTGAGGTGTACCAGGAGCTGAGAATTGTTGATCTATGCCTTTGTACTTGCAGAATTCCTCCATCTTTGAGTTCTTGAATTCAGTGCCATTATCACTTCTCAGGATTTTCACTTTGTGAGTAGATCCATTTTCAATTAGCCTTATGTGGTCCAGAAGAATTTCTGGAGTATCATCCTTTATGTGTAGAAAATAGACCCATGTATATCTAGTGAAATCATCAACAATTACAAGTCTGTACCTTTTCTTGTTGATGGACATAATGTTCACTGGTCCAAAAAGGTCCAGGTGCAGCATGTGATATGGCTCAGAGATAGAGAATTCTATTTTGCTTTTGAAAGATACTATTCTTTGTTTAGACTTTTGGCAAGCATCACAAAGACCATCACTTGAGTATAGCATGTTTTGCAATCCTCTTACAAGCTCCTTCTTGGCAAGTTCATTGATTGAATTGAAGTTGAGATGTGAGAGCTTCTTATTCCAGTTCCAGCTCTCATCTACTAATGCCTTAGAGATAAGGCAAGTAGCTTCCTTTTCAAGACTTTCATGTAGCCTTACTTCATATATGTTACCATATATGTATCCTATCAAGACAATTTTCTTTGACTTGTTATGAACAACTTCACAGTGTGAGTCATAGAATACCACATGATAATCTCTGTCAGTGATTTGACTGATGCTCAGAAGATTATGCTTCTGTCCATCCACCAGAGCTACGTTCTCTATTGCCACTTTTCCAATAATCAAGTTGCCATATCCCAGAGTATGTCCTATATTTCCATCTTCATTAGATACATCTGGGCCAGCCTTCTTCTCAAATTCTGACAGCAGGGATCTGTTTCCAGTCACATATCCTGAACATCCACTATCCAGGACAAGTATATTTTTCTTTTTACCCTGCAATCAGAAGAGTAATTAATTAGAAGGATTTTTAAGTACCCACACTTGTTGGGCCCTCTTTTTGGACAACTTAAGCCTTTGTGTGTCATGAGTAGTTTTGACAGTTTTTCCTTTGTCAGGATTTGTCTTGTCAGAAGCAATTTTAGCAAAACCAACAGAATTAAGCACACAAGCAACTTTATTAAACTTAGGCAAAGGTTCATAGTAATTTTGATACAACTTTTGATAAGAACTACATGTATAACTCGAATGCCAACTACTACCACAATGAAAACAAGGACTTTGTGGTTTGTAAAATACTGATCTACCCCTAACATCAGACTCAGGAATAGCAGTTTTCTTTTTCTTATTCCTCCTATAATTAATAGCAAGATGATTAGTATTTCCACAGTTAAAATAAGTTTTCCTAGGAGCATTGGGAACAACCTTGTAATTTGAATCCATAGAAATACCTTGCTTACCATTCCTGTTTCTTTTAGGACTTTTTGCTTGAGGTTTATCAGTAGTCTCAGATATTTTCTTTTTCAATTGTCTTGCTGACAAAAATCCTATGTTCTTTTCTTTCTTAACAGACACAATGGTTTCTTTGATTTCCTTTCTTAGAGTTTTATCACTTATCAGTTTTTCTTGTGATACTGATGTTGAACCCTTTTCAAAAGTGGATTTGGGTTCATCAGCTTTTGCAGAGATAAACTTAATAGGAGTTTTAAGAATAATTTTATTTTCAGTGTCAACATCCTTAACTCCATCTTTATAGCCTAAGCATTCTTTGCAGTTTTTCTTTGAGATTATCTCATGGACCTTTTTGCCTGAAACAGTCCAGGTTTTAGGGGTTTTTCTCTCATTTTCTAGATCCTTTTCTAACATACTGTATCTAGCCTCAAGAATCTTAACTGAATGTTTAGCTCTGTCACATTCTTTCTTCAAATCTATCTAATTTATTAAGTCAGACTCTAACTGTTCATTCCTAGACTTTAGGTTCTCAATTTCAGTTATAAGTCTATCATTTTCTAGAGTCTTATTCTTAAAACTACCATGCAAAGATTTAAGAATATATTTCAATTCAGATATGTTTTCAGTATCAAAAGAGAAGAAATGAGTTTTTACCTTAGGCTCAGAAGCAGCAGGATCATCAAGACTGGCCATCAGTGCATAGCATGTTTTATCATCTTCAGAATCAGAGGAGTCCACCCAATTCTTGCTTGATGTGATCAAGGCTTTGCTCTTCCCTTTGTCATGCTTTGTTTTCTTGCACTCTGTAGCAAAGTGACCACGTTCATCACAGTTGTAGGATTTGATCTTTGTCCTGTCTACTTTCCCAGCTCTAGAGTCATTTCCATATTTTCTCCTAGTTGAATTCCTTTCACCTCCAGTAAACTTCTTCCTGAAGCTTCTCTTGGACTCCCTGAACTGCATCCTCCTGAAGCCCTTAACAGCAATGCGGCCATTTGCATGACATCAGAATCTGTCATGTTCTCATCAGTTTCAGAATCAGTATCATCATCAGAATTTGATGATGAATCATCAGTATCTGATTCTGGCAAATTGTTCTTCTTTCTTGTAGCTCCAGCAGACTTTTCTCTTGAAGCTTTATCATTCACTTTCAAATCAACAAATTTTCCTTTATTGATTTTCCTCTCTCTCATTTGCTGAACTTCCAAATCATGAGTTTTCAGCATGCCATAGACTTCATCCAGAGTAATTAATTCCAGATCATACTGATGTGGTATGATTGAAGTCTGAGTCTCCCATTCTTCACTCAAGGCTCTCAGAAACTTGGTGTTTGAATCCTCTCGATCATACACCTTTCCCGCCAAAGACAGATTGTTGAGTAGGGTCAGAAATCTGTCATAGATGTCCGTGAGATTTTCATCAGGCTTGGACTCAAAATGTTCATACTCTTGAATCAGAACAGCCCTTCTGTTCTTGATAGCCATGGTTCCTTGATATTGAGTTTCAAGAGCATCCCAGATTTATTTGGTAGTCTTGTAGGTTATAACCTTGTTTGACATCACAGAATCAAGAATGTTATGCAAAATGTTCTTACATTTGCATCATTCAGCACAGCTACTTTCTCTTCTGGTGTCCATTCTGTCTTCTCCTTAAGTTGATAATGTTCTGCAACAGTAGGAGTTGCAGGCACCAGTTTCGTTGGCATGAAGGGTCCATCATTGATTACATCTAGATAATCTGGATCTGTAGCTTCCAAGTACATGAGCATCTTCACCTTCCATGTTGGATATTCAGTCTTTTTCAGAATGGGAATTTTAATGCTTTCATACTTCTTCAGAGACATGTTTAGATCGTTTCTGATTGTAAATTTATCAGTGAGCTCTGATACCAATTGTTGCCAAGTAAAGATACAATTATTTAAGGGGGGTTGGATACAATTGTATAAATGTTTCGAACAAGTAATAAAATATAACAGTTTTTGATATTTCTGATAAAAACTGTTACAAAATCCTCTCAAGAAATACTGATGTGCTCGAGAGCTGTTAGGTCGAATGATCCTCGAGTATGATACACTAAGTGATGACCTAAACTGTGTTTATATACTATACAGTTACAACAAATTAATCTAAGATATGCATTATCAAAACTAACTGAAACTGATACATATCTTAAACTAAACAGATAAAGTCCTATAACTCAGACATAACAGACATCTGCTCCACATTATAAGGAACAGAACAAATCCTCTAATGCTGACTGTGTCCAAATATTGATGTCATACATATGCTGATGACATACCAAATCCTGACGGTACATCAGATCATGATGACACCCGAACAGCCAGATCCTGAACTTCTTCTGATAATTGAGAATTCAATATGTAACATTATCATGTCACACATGTCAGTCTCTCGTTAAACCTTAGTTAAACGGTAGAAACCAAAGTTATTAATTTAACCTCTTTCACTTGTGTGGGATCGGAATTCACTCACAGAGCAGGAATTGCTCTTTTTTGCTAATTTCATTTGTTTATCTTTCTAATTTTTTGGTATTGCTCGTTTGTTCAAACAGTTTAATTTAAATTAGCAAATGGAATGTCACTGAAACAAAAGGTTGCCTACTTGAAATCTCACATACATCGCAAAGAACAACATACTAAAAAATGCAACATTTAGGGCTACCTGTAAGTTCTCTCTCTTGTAAGACATATAAAACAACTGCCACCCTTGTGCAGCAACTCATTGAGGAGAATAAAAAGAAGCAACGCATAGTAGATATATTGTGTTTGCAAACCTAGTGAATGAATGTGTACTGATTCTTTTTTTAGTCTGGTTACAGAATGTTGGTCCACATTTCGAGACATGGAATGCTGGAGTTTTAGGACCGGATACACTCAATGGGCTTAATGAAGGCAGAAGAGACTTAACATGGCAGACCTGGTCTTACAAGGTCTGTCTTATTATCGTATTACTAACCAAACTATTATGCAAAACAATGTGTCTGACTTCATTTTTTGAATAGGTGGGTCTACTGGAAAAGCCCTGAGTCTGCAAATAAAGCTTCTGGTACTTGCGGTGGTTCTAGCTATGTTGGTTGGTATGATGAGAACAAGTGCCTCAGTAATTGCGGTGAGGCTTCCCAAAGATGGTAAGTTCAAACTACGTGCTAGAAACTTGTCTTCATTTTCCAGCTGAACAGGTGATCATATTAGTTGACCTGCTGAGGATTTTGATTAGGTTATCAGTTCAGTTCAGAATGATAGCAAACTAGTCCCTAGAGAGAGAGACTTTCTTTGAAATTATTTGAATTTATCTTGCACTACTACTATGTCATCTGTGCTAATTTTAACAATCTGCTATGATTATCTCTATTCCAGAATTGCAATGATCAAAACACATGCTCAGTGGGAGTAGCACCTGGGTGTTCGGAGAAGATCCATGTCCTAATATTATGAAGAAACTTTCTGCGGAAGTGATCTAAAGCTGATACAACTGACATCTCAAAGCAATTAACAGTAACTACCAGACTAATTCGTTGAAACCTTCAAGCACCCCCCCTTTTAGGACTGCTACACGTCCACAACCATTTAACTTGGCTTGGATAAGAGCCGAGGAAAAACATTTCAATATTGAGTAATACATTTGCTAATAATACATTTGCATATATCATATCTGTCATTTGCTAATACATTTGCATATATCATATATGTCTGCCTTTTATCCTTTTTAGTAGTGAAAGTTCTTTTTTCTTCTAAATAAATGAAGTAGTGACATTACATCGAATATTGAAAGAATGTCATGTCAAATTTCCTAACTTAGTATATATTAGTCATATTTGACTTATGTTAAATTATGCAAACTCTGTAAACAAGTGGGATGCAGATATAATGTGCATTCAACTTCTTAGTTCTATACGCCAAAATATTGTAAACTTTTAAAACTTTCACAAGAAACTGAAACTGAGAATTCACATTCAAATTCACGGTCATGATAACCATTTCAAATCGAATAAAATAACTGATTTCATCTAAATTTTGTGTTTATTTAAATAATTAAATCTATGTTATCAACAACTAGTTTCAAGCAAGAAAATTTGGAAAGTTAAACACATACACCTTCACTCCCTCGATATCCCAACATACTCAAATCCAACATATATAGGTCCCGCATATGTAAGATTTCAGGGTGAACATTAAGAGAAAAACGCGGGAAGAAATTTTTGATGAACGTGGTATGTGTGTTGGTGCAAACCGGGTGCGTATGCTGCCGTTTAATCTTATTGAAGTAATGGGCTTATATCAGGTAATGAGATTTAGCAGGGCAGTATCTGTGATGGAAGCAGAGGCAGTTGGCATTGAAGAAGCCTTGTTGTGGATCATGTCAAGAAGGGTGAGAAGTATGTCTCAAGTAGGATTCACTCCTAGTTGTGCAGGCGATAACTGAGATTATAAACTTTTAAAACTTTCACAAAAAAACTGAAATTTAGAATTCATATTCAAATTCATAGTCGTTACAACCATTTCGAATCTAATAAAATAACTTATTTTTATCTAAATTTTGTGTTTATTTAAATAATAAATCTAAGTTATCAATAACTATTTTCAAGCGAGAAAATTTGGAAAATTAAGCATATACACCTTCACTCCCTCCGATATCGTAACATACTATTGTTAAACCATCCTGATTAAAAATTATGAGGAGAAATGCGGGATTTACAAAAAACTAACAATAGATGTAATATCCCATATTTTCAAATATTATTATTATTATTATTTAGAATTGTTTATGTGATTTTTATGTGAATTTTGGTGAATTAGCTGATAATTGGAATTGATGTTTGGGTGTTTATATGTGATATTATTTGAATATTTGAATTTTTATATGTCCAGAATAAAATATAGATAATTGTGATATTTTTCTGGTAATTTTTGGAGTGTTATATGATTTTATAATGATTGATGAATTATTAATTATTTTCTGAGTAATTATAAAACTTTTTTATAAAGTCGGGAATCGTTCAACCTCAACCGTTTTTGCATTTTTACAACCCGAAACTCTTCCGAAAACTCCTTCCTAACCTAATCCGGTAATTTCGGACATTTTCTGTGTTTTGACTTTTTCGATCCGGATTACGGTTTGACCCGTGCGCGGCCCGGCGCAAGATTTTCGGTACGATAACCATTTCGATAAATCAACAAAACCCGTATTCTCGAGAGACGGGATATTTTTACATTATTTTCGTATATGGTGTTTTATGAAAAACCCGGTTTTGATGATTATCCAATTCTAGTATTAAATTGTATCGTTTTTATAGTTACTTAGCGGCTAAGTAATCTATTTTCATATCGTTTTGCAGTTACTTAGCGGCTAAGTAACAAATTTATTGATCCAATATGATCCAATGCGTACCAATATTCTATAAGTATAAATAGCTTTTTATTTATTAATAATTATTATTAAAAATCAGTTTTTATTATATTTTTTACAGAAAATCAGATTTTTCTCTCAAGAACTAGGGTTAGGTTTTTGATTTGTTCTTGAAGATCAAAGCAAATTTGGGATTGATTCTGTGGTCCAAATCACAAGTATGAATATCCTTTTTGAAGCCCTCAACATCCTCTTTCTGATTTCATCATCAAAATCAACCAAGGATGGGTAATTTATAAAGTCGATTTTTAGGGTTCTTAAGCTCGAATTGGGAATTTTATTTTTGTTGATTGTTTGGTTGTTTTGAAATTAATTATGGCTTTATCTTTTGATTTACAGTCGATTCGTATGTTTACAAGCTGATTTGGTGTTCGATTTTGTCAAAACCAAAGTGGTGGGTTGAACTCGAATTTTTGATTCGATTTTCTGGATTGAACATGGAAGGATTATTGTCAATAATTACATGAATAGATTGTAGGGGTTATAAGCTTCATTTTGGTAAGTTAATCGTTAATTTTGGTCGAGATTTGGCCGGTTCGTGAATTCGCCGGAAAAGCTCGATGCTTTGGCCGGTTTTAATGGTGGTAATAACCGGAAAAGATGACCCATCATCGTTTGTTGTTGTTGAACCTTGGGTTCTGTGGCTGGGTTGTAAGCGACTAAAAATCGAGGAAAAACGGGGATGTCGAGGCTTGGTTTGGAGCTCATCGGAACAGGGGAGGGGCTGCCGGATTTTTCCGGATTTCCGGCGGGTCGAACCTGTTCCTGACGGCCCGTTTCCTGACCCATTAACCCGGATTCTGACCCGGTTAGAAACCCAGTTTTGATCCTATTTTGTTCAAACTAAATTCCGAAATGCTGTTGTTGCAATTTAACCCCCAAGGTTTCTGTGTTTTTGCAAATTCAAGCTTTCTGTTTTAAAAACTTTCAAAAGTTATATTTCTTTTATTAATTAATTTCAGAAATTGTTTTAATTATTTTAAAATTCTAAAAATAATATTTTTAATTCTGAAAATTATTTTTTTAATTATAAAAGAAATCTTAATTAATTACTTAATCAATTTAGTTCATAATTAATTATTTAATTAATCAATTAATTTAAATATTAATTGATTAATTAATTTAATTAGTTATTAATTAATTTTAATTAATTATTTAATTAGATTTAATTATTTATTTTTGATTTAAAAATTCCGAAAAATAGTTTCGAGCTTTAAAATATAATTTTAAATTATTTTCTAGGCTCGATAATTCTTATAAAATTATTTCTGGGTGTTCGAGCTCTATTATTTAATTATTAAATGATTTGGAGACCCATTTTAATTCCGAAAAATGTTCAAAAATTCATATTAAATAAACCGTTCGTCCGTTTAATATGAAACAAACGCGTACAGACTCAGAAAAATATTCCGCACGCTTTCATTAAAAATACTTTCGAGACCCAAATCCTTTTTGTTTCGATAGGTCACTTGTTTTACGAATCATTCTGGGTCGATTTTTGATCGATAAATCATATTTTTATCCGATTTCAGTTTTTAACATACCGAGTAAAACCTTTTAGTGAACCGAGTCATATGTGATATGAATTATATGATACGTGAATTATGTATTTACGTGCTATGTGAATTACGTGTGTACATGGGTCAAGAGTTCTGTGTTTGATTATTAGAGTTATGTGTGGGCTATCGTATGGGTAGACGATACGGTATTGACGCGCAGTTCGTCGAGTGATTATCGTTTAGACGACTAAATTTGTATCTTTTAATTATAGATGCGAGCCTTTCAAGATGATCAGAACCAGAGAGCATGGATGAAGACTAGAGTTGAATAGTGTGGAATATTGGGTTGTAGCACTGCATGAGCAACAGACCAAAGAATTAGCAGAATAAAGACGATGATGTTTTGAGACAGAATGTCAGAATAGATGCATTATTGCGAGTGTGACTAACTGTTAAATCTTAAAGGAAAGTATCCCTATCATCACTTATAGTTCAAGTGATATTTATTTCGAATCTTATCATGCAAGTATTGCTTTCCCTATTCAGTTCGGAATAGATAAATGTTTTACATATCGCTGAATTAAATAATTCTTTTATGCAAATACTCATCTGCTATTATGTTTAGAATACTCAAGTGATTTTACTTATCTAATTATCAGATTTATAAATGTTTTGGATTTTGAGAAAAGTGATTTGGTTGCGAATATTCCTACCCAGGAATTAGAAGAATAAAATTATTTCGGGTGTCGATTATTATAACCCCATTTTAATAAAAGGTTTTAAGATTGGATAATAATTGCGTAAGTGACTGGGACGGACGGTCCAGCGGAGGGCTATTTCTAAGTGCCATATGGTTAATTATGACACAATTTTTGCCACAGGCAGGTATATAGCCTTTTTGTTTGAGTACTCGTGTTTTTGGGGTCACGTTTCTATGAATCATGACCTTGTGCTATCGCACGGGCTGATCAGCATGTGATAGTACGTCCGTCGGAGGATGATCCTAATCTAAATTATCTTATCATTTTTGATATTCATAGAATAAATGATTTATCAACTATTTCTGTTATGTAATAATGGTGAAATGCAGTTTTGATTCAGATTTTGATTTATGATGATACTTACGTTGTTGTTAAATATCAAAGGTGGTATTCGTATAGATGATTGATGTTGACTTCAGTATGGAATGTTGTGAGCATCAAAGTTCGTATTGATATCTAATTTGATATGACAACAAAATAAGTATTAATTCAAGAGTTCGGTTTTGAGTAAAGTTTATGATTCAATCCATAATCATTGTTTCATGTTATTGTGGTTTATGATATTTCCGTAAACACTATTTTACGAGTTTGATTCTCGTGAAGATTCAAGGTATTGCTAAAGCACTTCGCTAAAAAATATCAAAATGGTTTTGAATACAATTAAGGAATCAATTCTGGGGTTCCTCAACTAAAATTTTATGAATCAACAATTATGATTTTAGATGTTCTACTCTAATGCAGATGTCGATTTTATATCAAAATGACCCTATATTCGCTATAATAATCTTGCTGAGCATTTCTTTCGCTCATACTTGCCTATTTTCAAATTTAACCTCCAGTGAGGATTAGTTTGCGCTGTTTAGCTGCGTAATTCGAGGAAGCAAAGAAGAAGCTTTTGGAAGGTCGTTGGTCCAGGGTTTGCAGACTAGTGTAAGTTCTTTTGGTGTAAAGTTGTTTATATTATATTATAGTTGTATATTTTAATTGGGCCTAGTATACTTCTTTTCGAAGTTATACTAGGGGGTTTAGCTTTGAGATTGAGAATTGTTGAAAAGAGTTTAAAAGAAAGTGAAAAATTTATTTGTGGAATTTGGATATCTTGTTTCTAGAACTGTAACCTTAAAAGATGTTGAATTAGTTGGGGTCATTTATGCTAAATATCTTCCGCTGACATTTATTTATCGATTAAACAGGTTGATTTGGATTGAGGTTTCTTCGTGACGACCAAATCCTCTGACCCCGGATTTGGGGGCGTTACAATAGAAGTTGGCCAGTTACAACTAAAAATAGAGAAAACATGCATTATTTAATTTATCAACTTTAACGCATACAAACTACTATACATGTTGGTGTTGGATGGAATATAATATATAGTTCTGAAAATATTGGAATAGATATGCACATCTTCGAAGTTAAGATCAAAGTTAAGTCCAAATAAATTGTAAATCCACCGTCAATTATACTCAATACATTTTACGACGGGAAGCTAATGTATTATATATATTCACAATAGTGATGAGTGATGACAGTAGCTAGCAAACAATGAACAACAGATACTTAGCCTTATTTTGTAAGTCCGAAGCCCAAAGTGCATAATGAATAACCTTATACAATATATTTATTTATACTAGCCCGTGCGATACACGGATTATTTTTAACTCTCGAATAATATTTACTAATATATTTTATCTTAAAATTATTAATATATTAATATAAATTTTGAATAGCTGAATAATAAATTGACAAAACATAATAAATTATAATAATATATATTTTAGACTTGACCGAAAATAAATAGTATAATATATAATATGTTGTCACGGGACTCGAATCTTGAACCTGTAGAAACTGTAAAAAATAAAGAATATAAAAGTTTAAATATAATATGCTCTTGAAGGGATTCGAACCCTGAACCTATGAGAGCTGTTTAAATATTAATATAATATTATTCTATTATTATTACATCCGACATTTCTAATCTATCTGTCATGTCCCATCTATCAACAGTTTCCATCTATATGTCAGTTCTCATCTATCTGTCAGTTCCCATCTATCTATCTTTAGATCTGACGGTTGTTATTTACCATACAAACAATTATGCCGAACAACTGACCAATAACCGAATAGAGGGTGTTATTCTTATAATAATATAGTATAGATTATTAATCTATCATTTTGGTTTTAACCTATAATCGAAATTGAATAATCAGTTTTGGGTTCAGTTTAATTTTTCGATATCGGTTCAGATTTCGACATTTTAGTTTTAATCGGTTTCGATTTCCAATTTTTTCGGAATTTTGATCAACTTTACCTAAGATACACTTAAAGGGAAATAAGTATAATATATCTAATACATGAAACTTTAACTAACATTTTTTTGATAAAAACACTCCTTCACTCTACAGAAGGTCAAGCGTTTGAATCTTATTGAGTGTGCGAGTGTGTTTATTTAGTGAAAAAAATATGTTTTAATAACCGGAAAAAGATATCTAGACTTGCCTTAATTACTAATATCAGTGAAACATGAAATGTTACATGTAAATGATTATGATTTATAATAATAGAATTATGTTTTATGCATTTTAAATGAGAAATGAATTTCAGATTATCAACTAGTATTTTATCCTAGATTGGTGCTTCTTTTTTCTTTAAATATTTATTAATGGTCCAACCGTATATATGTTAAGATATATATATATATAACAAAAATTTTAAAAATAAATTTTGTTTTGCTATTTTAGTGTGAATTGGTGTTTCCATTTTTTCATTAAAAACATTCAATCATCCAACCGTATGAATTTTAACGCGCGTTCACGCGATATGACAAAAGTTTTAGAAAAAATACTTAGTTTGCTATTTTAAGAGTTAACTAGTGATTTGACTAGTAATTCTAACTAATTTTTGTGTTTCGACATTTTAGCGTTACTACCAACGGTTCTTACTACTTTGGCATAAATAACTTAATATTAACAATAATTTTTTTGCATGAATTTATTGATGAGGAGTTGTATATACTTCTACCTACCGGTTATAATGTTGATCTAGGACTGTTTGTAAATTAAAAGGTCTCTTTATGATTTGAGACAGGGTTCTTTTCACCTTTCCCTCGCAGTACTTGTACGGAAAAGCTTTGGAATCTTCTTTTCGGGCACTAGAACGAAACCCGTTCTTACCACTTTAATAATATGTCTGTAATTACGTACTACTATCTCCACTATAGAAAGAATAAAAGGAAAGAACTTCATTTTCATTTATACGAAAAAGACAAGTGGTCTCGACTGAGTTCCGGTTGAGGAAAGTTGCCTATATACCTTCCGTGAAGAAGGATCAAGTCGAGTGTAGGTCGATCCATATTGTTAGGGAAATTGGGGTCGCAACAAAGCGGAGCGTTGCTAAAGTAGGTGCGCGCTCTGCCCAAGTACGATTATTCAGGGGGGATGAAAAAAAGGATCCGCGGGTTTTATGATCGGAGAAAGAGAGGGGGCATGGTTGGTGTGTTACTGGGTCGGTGGGGGAACCCGTAGGAAGGGGGGACGACCCGCTGTTTGGGAAGTAAGAAGCCCCTTTGACATCTCTTCATCTGCAAATAATTCTCGATGTGAAAACACAGAGACAAAGAGCTGATCTTTGAATAGAAAAAAGAGCGACTCTGGATCTGGCATCAATAGCTGATGATGTCTGATTAGAGCACCGGTTCCAACATCGGGAGTGGATTCGATAAGAGTCATAGCGGAGTCGAGAACTAGCAGCTACTGTTGGAAGATAGAATTGTTTACTTCGCCAACTCTTCTTTCAGAACCTCGAGCTAAAGTAAAGCAGCTATAAAAAGAAGTCGGGCAGACTCTTTTTTAACTATGAGAGCGCTTTGTATAATTGCGTAAGAGAATAAAAAGAATCTTACGCCCAACAACTACCATGTCTTTCTCGGTCGGACCGACCATAAATTTCGTTCCAAGAAGCAGATTTGAATTTTTTTGAATAAACAAGATGACAAGACTTTTTCAGGAACTGGAGAAGGAGTCTTACTTTTAGCGGGAGTCAGCTGTCCTCGTTCTCCTCTTTGATGAATGTGGTATCGAGGTTCAGTTCATTTGGAAAAAAAGAGGTAATTCTTGATCCACAAGAAAGGTGGTAGGATTCGAACCTATGGCCGACCCACCCCTGACCTAATAAGAACGATTATCCTTATATGACCAAACAATGACCAACATACTGACTTCTCGAGCGATAGTTCCACGATCCTGACCATCAACTTCCTTGTTGGGAGTAGGGGCATCCAAGCGTGCCCAACCTATACAAGGGTTCAATCTTTCTTCTGGGTGACATTCCCTATAGACTCAAGTCTTCTATCATTCGTACTCTAGCTCCGACAATGATAGATCTAACCATTCTTCCTCCAGCCGAGCCACTACTTGCATCGCACTCTGTCTTCGTTCTCATAAGTCACTTTATGCAATGGAATGTTAAGTTAACATTTGTTGAACCTTGATTTTGTTCAGTCTACAAAAGATTATTCTCTTTTTGTCAAGACTGTTTAAAATAAAGAATTTATATTATTGGATACATATGTTTATGATCTTCTTGTTACTCGAAATTCTTTGCTTTAACAATTAAATATCTTGGTGATCATTCTTGGACATTGAAGTTACAAGGTCTTCTTCAAGTATTCTTCTTAATCATAAAAAATACATTCTGGACTGGCTTAGAGACATTGGCCTGGAGTCTTGTAAGACTATAGTTACACATTTTTCTATTATTGTTCATATTAATAACCAAAATGGTCATTCTTGCTTGATCCTGAAGTTTAAAGAAGATTTGTTGTAAAGCTTTTGTATTTGACATAAACGTACATGCCTAACATTTCTAACTTTGTTCAGTAGTTTAGTCAATTCTTGAATGCTCCTGCAATATATCATCTTAAGGTTGGTTATCATGTTCTTCTGTATCTTAAAGGTACTATAAATATGGGTCTGTTTTATCATTCAAAAATGATTTTATATACAGAGAAGAAATCCATGGTTTTTGGTCTGGCGATAAGATTGAATGTTACAAGTTTTCTTATCTGATTTTCTTACGTGTTCTTATTAGTTCAATTATGCTTCTTTATTGTCTTTGTTGTTTTACTTGTGTAATTATTAGTGAGTATTCGTTTCTAGGGCATTAAGGGGAAATCATGTTTGCAATATAATCTTGGCATGATCTTCAAAGTAATTCGATTTGTTATGGTTAATTCTAATTGATTATGTTTTATTATTAGTTTGTGTAATCGGCCGATACCATGAATTAATTTGATGCAATAGCAGTAATAAGTTGGGAGATTTTACTCACTAGAGGCACACATACGATTAGCAGAATTGAGAGTGGGAGTGGGAGCATCATTAGATTTTTTAGAGCGTTAATGTTCGGGAGAGATTAACAGTTGCTCTAATTACCTAACTAACTAAATGACAAGAAGTGATAAATTGTGTAAGATTTCGAGAATGTATGCTCAAGAGAGATTAGCATACGTTAGTTATTTCATCACATTTATTGCTTTAGCTTATAAGCCAATTATTATGTAAGCATGGTGGACCTGATTGCCCTAGGTTTTAATATTCATTAGTTAGTGTCTTGTTAAGTAGTTTTAATTTAGTTATAATTATTAGTTAGTTAAAATATTTTCACACAATCGTTTTTCACTTGAAATAATCTATAGTAATTGAATCAAAATTGATAGAACTTGTCTGCTTCTGGATATGACCCACTTATCACTTTGTACTAGCTATAAACATCGTGCGCTTGCGGTTAGATTAAAATTAACACATTAAGTTTTTGGCGCCGCTGCCAGGGGGAGACAGTTCTGTTGATTTTAATTTGGTTGTTTAGATTGTTTTTGTTGTCTCGTTGGGACTTTGTTCCAATTGAGGCAAGTTCTACTGCTTTTCTTGGCTTTTTTGAGTTTCTACAGGTTTACAATAAATAAAGATGATAGGTTTGCATACCTCTCTTCCTTAGTCAAGACACATACTCAAGATATTACCTCAATGGGGACTATAGAGACCACTATGCATCCAATGAGTATCAATGAGATGTCACAAGGGGCCCCTAAAACTTACAACTTATGTCTGATTTGTGGTGGACAGGGTCATTATGGTTATGAATGCTCGTACAACATCTGTAATTCTCAAAGAGCTCAAATGGGACAAATAAATTCTTCTGATGATTGATATGAGTACAACCAGTACTCTAATATATTTGATCAATAATGGGTGGATCGACCAGATTTCTCTTACATGGATAATGTTGTTCATAATTTTCCATATCATGATCAATAATAATACCAGCAACAATATTATGATGAGCAATATGAGCCACTGCAACAATATCAATATTCTCTACCGGAATAGCCACAATTTTCTCTAACTGATATGGCTGTGAAAGCTGAACGAACTAACGAGATATTAAAAGAATTGATGCATGAGATCAAGGAGCTAAAAACTCAAACTTTATCAATGGAGGCTCAAATTGCAGAGCTTGTTAACTCTTCTAATACAAGGCAACTTGACTTTTTACTATCACAACTTATCCAACTAGAAGAGGACGAGAGTGTTACAACTCTTAATAACTATCTTGAGGATGATAATTTTTAGTGTAGACTTTTATTTTTTTCTTTTTGTATTTTGTTAGTTAGTTTGTTCATTGGGGACAATGAACCACTGAAGTGTGGGGATGGGTTCTCAGTGATAAAAAATTCAAAAATAAATTATATTATATTTTTTTTAAAAAAATAAAAAATTCTAAAATTCTAAAAAACAAAAAATCTAGAAAATCTTGTATATTGCCATGCCTTGTACTGTGTTAATAAGGATAAGTACACATCTTGTGAGCTTCTTTTGCATGATTAGTTGAAATGTCATATCTTTAGAAAATCATTTGTGCATGATAATACCTTGTATGTACTTGCAAAAATTCTAAACTTGAGATACGTCTTTGTCAATTTTAGTAAGTACTGAATCATGTTTCACCTTGTGAGATTTTCAGCCTAATTTGTGATTGATACATTTTATGTCAGTCAACATTATTGTTATGTGTTGTTCGTCATGCAGTATGTTGCTCAAGAACTTGTTTTAACCCATATTGAGACTACATGGTATTTGTATGCATGAAAATGATAAAGACACTAGGATGAATTTTATTTACCTAAATAGTACCCATAAATTATATCCCTAGTGAACCCCTTTGAACTTTGTATTCGTTCTTTTGATATATCACCTATCTAAATGCTTGAACCTACTTGTTCATTTGTGTCTTGATTTACTAGCAGAGCATTTTGATTCATTTGAGGGTTGGTGATACATAGTGTGGGGATTTCTTTGTTGAAGTGTAAATAATTTGGTGGGTATAAAACTCCAAAAAAAAAGAAAAAAAAGTTAAGTACTCCTTTGAGACCAACGGGTGGCAAGTGTAATATCATATGAATGGGACGATCTATGTGCATGTGTTGGTATTAAGTACATTGTATCAGAATCTAAGAGGGATCAACTTAATACCTCATATATTTCTTGGTGACTTTTCACTGCCCTTTTTTACTGGAGAAATAAATGAACTTAAAAAAAATAAAAAGGAAAAGATCAGATAGAGTTTGTGTTAATTCATATGTATAATATGAAGTGGGAAAGTACATGATAATATGTACTTGGAGTTTAATGCTTGTGAAAGACTGATCACCTTTTACATGATCTAGTTTCATATTTAGTGCTATAATTAAGAATGGACATTTTGCTCTATTAGTTTGTCAAATTAGCCACTTGTGAACCTGTTTCTTGATTTCGTACCCTTGACCTTAGCCTCATTCTACAATCACTACGCCATAGATTGGATTCTGCAACCGTTCACACTGGAGTTGCAAACAAAAGTGTAATAATAGCCTTCTAAACCCATCGCAACCCCTATTTTTTAATGTTGCGGTATAGTCAAAATGTGTTACCAAGATGACATAGATGATTAAAGATGATTTTTTAATTTAACTAATTAATAATTATTACATAGAAATGATATAATAATTGAAATATATATTTTATTTATTTTTAGAAGTTAATAATATTAGTTACGTGATTTATAAAACTTAACAAATCATTATATATATATGTATATTATTTATCATTTTAAAATATTTATATATTATTTTTAATAATCTCGTAATTAAATATTTAAAATAATATTTATTAAAAAAAGAGCAATTAATAATTTAAATTTGAGAAAAAACAAGTTGGGATGGGCTGTGTTTTAATGAATAGTGAAATGGGGATGGGCTGATAGTGAAATGGGTTGGGATGGGATTAAAATTGTGGGCGGGAGTCCAATTTTTGGACAAGCGGGGAGTTAAAATTGGTTATTTCCGGTTTTCAAACAAATTTCACAAAATAGAAACACACTTCACTCAGCAAAATTAACACACTTCACTTCATCTCTCACAAATCGCACTCTCTCACAAATCTCACAAATCTCGCACTCTCTCACAAATCTTAAAAATCTTACACTTCGTTCATCTCTGGCTTCAATTGGAGTTCGATTACGTCGTGGATTTGGGTTTTGTCGGGGTTTGATTACTAGGGTTCCAGTTTGGGGATTCTACAATTGGAGTTGAAGTTTGGGAGTTTTGATCGATTTGAACTACTGCATTCTTATTTCATCAGGTATTATTCATAAATCGAGCTTTTATTTTTATTTCAAATTAGGGTTTCGAGTTGTGTTTATTGAAGCAAAAGTGTGTGTATTCAAGTATGTTTCTGTGTATGTTATGTGTATTGAAGTATGCATGTTCATCTTTCTCTCTCTCTCTCTCTCTCTCTCTCTCTCTCTCTCTCTCTCTCTCTCTCTCTCCTTCCCCTCTCTCTGTATAAATGTCTGCATTTGTAATAGTTTGCGTGTATGTGAAATAATTCTCAATTATTACAGTGAGCTCTGAGGCTACGTTTTTAGTAAATACTCTTGTAATAATCACACAATAACATTTTATCTTTACACGACCTGGCGACCTTTAATAACCTGCAATCTGCGAAATATAACTTGGTAAATGTCTTGAAGTATTGCACGTTATTCGTGTTAAATGTTGTTGGTATCAAGAAAAGACAGACTTTTATGGCCTTATTCGTGTTAATTTTAGTAAATTATGCCAAAAATATTATCCGTATATTTTGGCATCACAAGTACAGCAAGTCTACTACTTACAAGATCCTGTTGATAAATCATACCACAATGTCATCAAGAAACTTCCAAGAGACTGGTCTGAGGTTAAAAGCCCAGATGCAAATGAAAGCCCAGAGACTGTTCGTGCGGGCGTTGAAGTTAGTGATGTTCATTGATGCAGAGATGATGCCCCAATAATAGAGATCCCTGTTACCGAAGAGGAATAAAATGCTTGTTAGAATTAGAATCCATAATATTTAATTATCATGCTAGTATTTATCTTATTTCTTTGTAACGTCCTGATTTGATCTTTGAACCTTCTTTTTATGCTTAAATTGTAATCACAATACTTATGCTTCAGTGTTTTTAATTTAAGTGGTTGTTTTCTTATAAGTGCATGTTTAAGTTGTATTATTCCATTAGTTAATTAATGGTTGTTTAAGTTGCATTTTAGATAAAAATGGGTATTTTGTTGAATTTTAATTTCAGTTAATTGTTTCATTTTTCCATTAGTTAATTAGTGGTTATTTAAGTTACATTTTAGATAAAAATGGGTATTTTGTTGAATTTTAATTTCAGTTAATTAGTTGTATTTTTCCATTAGTTAATTAGTGGTTGTTTAAGTTGCATTTTAGATAAAAATGGGTTTTTGTTGAATTTTAAATTCAATTAATTAGTTGCATTTTTCCATTAGTTAATTAGTGGTTGTTTAAGCGTTTGTTTTCTGATAAGCTATTATTTTCTTTTAAGTGACAGAATATATCACTGGACTTGCGTATCCAATATTTTCTATGATTTTTTTAGGATGGAAGATGATTCATTCCATGTCAGGATTTACCATAAGGGTCAATTTCAGAATAATAGCTATGTTGGAGGGCACCTAGCTATTTTTAAGTATGTTGAGTGTGATAGGTGGTCTTACACGGTACTAATGGAGTATGTTAAGGATGACCTTGGATACTCAGAAATCGAAGGAATATATACAAACAAATAAGGGTGGAAACTATATGGCAATGATGCAGACCTTAATGAATGTGATAAATGAGTAGAAAATCTGGGCTACCTGGATTTTTATGTTGACAATGTGGTCGATCATAAGATCCAACCTTTGAAATAGATGCAGCCACATGTGGTGATGCGACCTAGGCCAAATCTATTTGCAGGTATTGTAATTTCAATTTTCACTAGTCGAATCCACCATAGATATCACTTGCGTTTAGTTTTGATGACTATTTTATTACATCTAAAAATGCAGTGAAACGGATGTTTGTGACCACTTACCAACTCCAACTGCAACAAAAAAAGAAACAAGCTGATGTGCGCAATAGTACTCAGAAGTCAACACGGCTTAACAATCCACAAGATGTCAACAGTCCTCGGAATTCAGCACGGCTTAACAATCCACAAGATGTCAACAGTCCTCGTAGGTCTACACGGCTAATGAACAGCTCGAAAAAGTCAACACGGTTGAATAATCAAGAGGTTAGCAGTCCTCTAAAATCAGCAGGTCAAGAGGTTCATGATGCAACTGCCAAAATTACAAGTTTGAAGAGGAAATTGGATTTAAAAAACCCACCGAATGAAGATGAAAAATGGGGGAAAATGAAATTGAAGTAAGACTTCATTATGTTCAGTTTTTTTACTAAAGTAGAGTATATTATCATGCAATCCTAAAATTTGAATCATGTTTTATCTGTAGGACCTACCTCCACCACCCCCCTTACAGAGTATGAAAAAGCGTGAGCCATTAATATCACGAAAAATAATATGAGGTTGAAGCAGTTAGGCTTGCCTAAACTAGTGGAAGGTGTTAGACCTGAGACGAAAGGAAAAGGTTCAGGAAAAGATGCCATTCAAGAGGAAGGCTCTGTATATGATCCTGGGGATCCTAGAGTAGAGGAAAGTAAAGAAGCTGAAAATAGAGAGAAAAAAAGAAAGGTGTGTCATGTCTAGTATTGGTTCATTTTAATTGAATATTAATTATGCCTGCAAATTTAATTTTATTACATTATTGTTTTCTACACTACAGAGAAGTAAAAAAGAGCTGAATAGGAAGCCTCTTGGTGGTAGACCAACAACCCGTTCACAAGTGAATGGTACAACTGCCCAACAGAAAGATACATCAACCGAGGCACTACATGCTTCAGTTCCGGTGGAGCCTGCTACACAAATCTAGTTGCAAAAAATTGAGGGGGTAGGAACATTGGCGGCTTTTGTAGCAATGCGGAAGCGTAAAGAGAAACAAAATGCTAAGAAAAATACAGAAATTGGTAGTGGAACCGTAAATGAGCGAGTTGATGCAAATGATGCATTTCCTGATCTTGGAGAAGAATTCGAACAAGGTTAGCATCTTTAGTTTCGCAATTATCATTCTTTCTAGTGTGTATTTGAATTATGTATGAAATGATTTTGTGTTAATTGTCTATCTTTCATACGTATACTTAACAATTACAGTTGAAGTTCCTAAAAAGAAAAGAGGGCCAACAATTATGAATAAAGTTCATACAAGGCCCTTTGACAAAAGAATTGTCCTCGGCATGAATAAGGAATTCCAACCTATATCCGACAATGACAAAGTTGTGTCTGAATTTGGTCAATTTCTTGGGACATTGAAGAAGTGTGTGCCACTTACCTATAAATCTTGGAAAGATGTTCCTAAAAATTTAAAGAACATTTTGCTGAATTATGTCAAGGTATTCTAAACTGCAATTTTTTCAATTTCCTTGCTTATATTAAAATGTTGATCATAGTAGGAATTTGCCAGTGTAAATTGTTGGTCATAGTAGGAAATTTGTATGTAATTGATTTTTCTCAATTTCCTTGCTTCTGAACTGAAATTTAAATAATTAATTTATGATTTGTATGTAAGAAACGATACATATTTCCTGATGAGTTGGAAGCCTGGGTGTTGAAGTCAATTAATGCTTATTGGAAGGGGTAAAAGAGTTGTACCAAGACGAAACATTTTACTGCATATGATACCGATGAGGCGAGGTTAGCAAACAGGCCTGCTGAAATTCCACTCGAGGAATTCAAACTGTTGCTGTAGTATTGGGGAGATGAAGAAATTTAGGTATACCTTTCGATAGCCCAATATCATCTCTTTTGTATATTTAGTTATACTGAAATATTTTTATCATATTTTCTGTAGACCAAGGCCCAGAAAAATGCTAAGAATCGGCATACATATGTGGACACACACATTGCTAGTACTAAATTATTTTCACAACTTTGACATAAGATGGTATGTTCTTAACTGTTTTGAAAGGAAAATTTGAATTATTTTTACTTGCTTTCTTTACTATTCTGACAAGAGATATTTGATTTAATGGCATATATTGGATCATTATGTAATGAATGAGACAGTGTTAAAATTTTAGTCTACAATTTTCATTTCTAAATTTCTTTATCTAAAGAAATTTAGATAAAGGTATTTTAGATAAATGTTTTTTTTATTTCATTTCTTTCTTTAAAAAGTCAATATTGGTTTGAGTAATTTTAGTGGATTTAAATTTGCATCTAGGTCAAGGATTCAAACGCAACAGTTTTTGTTAAGACGCGGAAAAGAAAAGTCGGTCGCAAGTATAAAACTGATGGAAGAGTAACTAACTTCATAATTGTAAGTATTCTTAATTTTGTTCATCACCTACTAGTCTTAATTATGGATTACAAATATTTGGATTGACTTGTTTCTTACTTTATTTGGTAGGAAAAAATTGAAAATATCTTGGGAAGTGATTTATCAAGAGCAACCGATGGTGTGAATGAGCTTTTGTTGGATGTAAAAGGACATGGTCCTTCTTGGCTTGTAGGGAGATCTATCAAGCCTATCAAAGGTGCTAGCCCAACGAAGTCGCAAATCAATGACTTGAAAGAAAAGATTAGGGAAGAAGTTACTGCAGAAATGGAAGAAAAGATGAAGCAGCAAAAAGAAGAAGTTGACGGAAAGATGAACAAGATGCAGGAGAACTTTAATTGGGCACTAAGAAAACTAGGTGAAGCAAACCCTAGCCTCAATGTCAATATGGTAGAGCTATGCGCCACAATTTCATGTGACCATGATGATGGCACTCCTGTTACCATGGTCACTCCTATTACTGGAGGTGGTTCTACCTAGTCAGAAGCGTTCTAGCAGCATTATCGTTCTACTTTGTTTTTCTCAGTACTACTATGTTTAGATTTTGAACTGTAACTTTAACTTGTTAAAACTTTCGCTTTTGTTTATGGTTGGTAGACAATTGGTGGTATAAGGATGGTAGTACGGTGATGGTGAAGGTAGTGGTAGTATGGGGTAACTGATGTTATGTTTGTGAATTGATGTTATGGTTTGTGGATTGTGTTGGTTTTAAGACAATGGTCTTATTTATGGGCATGCTAATTTACAAACAGTTCCTTGCATTTTTTTTGTAAAAGCGTTGCAATAGGTCTTTATAGTGTTCCTAATAATCAGTGTAAAATGTTGCAAAAAACACTAAAAAGCATTGCGAAAAGGTTGCATCAATACCCCCCGTATGTGGGCCCCACCAGCGGGCCCACTAGTGGGGCCCCACACATGTGGGGCCCACAAATATTGTACTGATAGCCCAAACCCTGTTGTAACACTTTTCAAATCCTATTGCAACCCCAATGGTGTTGCAATAGAATGTTTCTGTAATGGATAAACAAGGGTTGCAATAGGGTGTTCCCGGGGTTGCAAAAAATTCTATTGCAACGCCTAAAATTGCAACCCCAAAAAAGAGTCGCAATAGCCTTTTTTTGGGCTTTAGCAATGCTTTTTTTGCCTTTAGTAACGGTTTCTTGGGGTTGTAGAATCCAATCTATAGCGTAGTGAATATTTAACAAAGACCTTTGGATTTGTGCATGCATATATTCAAAGTAGTGGAGAGTTGGTAGACAACCAAGCTTATGGTAGCACATTACTTCATTTGATTGAACTTGAGCGAATACACTTAACCTATACACTTATGTAACTTGAGATATAAGTGAGCTTTCTTATCCCACTACGCCATATATGGCCTATAGCAATAGCAAAAAAATGTTGCAACGGGCCAAAAAAATGTTACCATAGCCATCACTTAAAAATTACAAACCTTGATTATATTTTGCAGGTGAATCACTTAAATATTAAAAACCTTGATTATATTTTGCATATACTTATTTTATAATGGTGAATGTCCACCCTAGCTAATTAATAAGGAAACATTGAACAGAGGAAGTGGAGAACACTGCTGCTTTTTTCGCTTCACCTTTGGCTTCAACAATAACTGGTGTTGTTATATACGTGGACAATGGTTTAAATACAATGAGTGTCGGAGTTGATAGCCCCATATTTGAAGATCTTCATATTTCAAAGTATGAGCAATAACGATAACAATCACAACCAATAACACACAAAAACCCTAATTGCAAGACCTAATCTGGAAAAATACCTTTCGATAAAACCCTAAATGAGAAACCCGATTACAAAAGTAGAACTGATTATAGAACAAGAAGACCCATGAAGCTCTAAACCAATTGTGTTGAGAAACACGAATGCAAAATAAGAAGACCCGGTTGAATCCTTTTGCAGTGAAGCCCTAAATTGATAGGGCGTGAATCGATTTAAAACTGAGAGAATCTGAGAGAGAGATGTTTAGAGTGTGATTGAGCGGCTGAGAGAGATGTTTAGAAATTTTGACTTTGTCTAAAATTTTACCCGCTTCTCCAAAATTTTGAGCCCGCTCTCTAAAAATTTTGAACCCGCCTGATCAGAGTCCAACGAGACTCCAAAAAACTGTCGTTGTTCACTTTTATTTTTTATTTTTTAATAAAGTTTTAAGTTTAAATAGTGTTCAAATTTTTTATTAATAAAAATTATCAGTTACTAATTAGTACAGTTAACAAAATTTAACAAAAAAAAACTATTTTATTAATCTTAGCTAATATTAATATTATTGTTTAATTATATTATCAAAATTGATTAGTTTTCAGGTCAAATAACTATATATATATATATTTAATTTTTTTTTAAATGTTACTTTTTTTATCTATTAACACCCTATTGTAACATAATTTTTTCACATGTTACCATATGTAACACTTTGAAGCTATAGTAACATGTTATAAATGCTATGGTAATATAAAAAAATACTATTTATTTAGCAAAAAAAAAAAAAATACTATGTTGCGGTAGGCTAAGATGAGCAGCTAAGGTAACATAATTTTGTAACACACATGTTTAAACCATTGTGATAGGCCATTTATGGCATAGTGTCCATAGCATGTTATTTACTAAAGGCGACTTTGATGTCTATTTCTTGTTATTTTTGTTTATCTAGACAATGTGTGCGTATTTGGATAGTTGTGTACAAATAATGTGCGAATTAGAAAGACTGTCGAAATTAAGTAATTTGGGTTTATATGTTTGGAGTACTATGATATGTTGCATACTTGAGACTTGGCAGAAAAAAATGAATTTTATGGGTAGATACACTATAAGCCCTCACGAGACAACACTCGTCCTACTAGGGCTGCCTGGGGATTCAACGGCTTGTTGCATATGCTCAATGTAATCGTCTCATGCACGAAATTGATGTTAGTTAGTTAGTTAGGATCTAATTTTTATTTCTCTTATTTTCCCGAGGACGTGCAAATGCTTACTGTGGGGATGTTTGATAGAATAAATTATATATATTTTAGATGTTTTTATTCTCATATTAATTCTGTTTTACATTGATTTGGAATTTTTTTTTAATTCTTATAGTACACGCGAAGCCCAAAAAATTTTATTTAATTCAGAGATGGTCCAGTAAGGAGAATCCAGCTAGAGCGGCATAAAAAATGCAGTGAACAGACAGCTACGAGTTCTTATTACAGAATCCTATTCGGTCTAAAACTCTCACTTGTAATTTGATTAGAATAATTAAATACTTCTATTATTAGAAGAGGCAACATATTTTATTATTAGTGGAGACATAGAATTCATAGATACGTATTATTGTTGAGTTGAATAGTTAGGGTTTATATAAAGAAAAGAAATCCATGGATTTTAGTCTAGTGACAAGATTGAATGTTACAGGTTTTCTTATCTGATTTTCTTACGTGTTATTATTTTTTCAATTATATTTCTTTATTTCCTTTGTTGTTTTACTTGTGTAATTATTAGTGAGTATTCGTTTCTAGGCATTAAGGGGAAGCCATGTTTGCACTATAATCTTGGCATGATCTTCAAAGTAGTTCGATGTATTATGGTTAATTCTAATTGATAATATTTTATTATTAATTTATGTTATCAGTCGATATCACAAAATAATTCTATGAAATAGGAGTAGTAGATCGGGAGATTTTACTCACTAGAGGCACACATACGATTAGTAGAATTGAGAGTGAGAGCGGGAGTATCATTGGATTTCTGAAAGCGTTAATGCTCGGGAGAGATTAATAGTTGTTTTAATTACCTAACTAATTAAATTACTAGAAGTGATAAATTTTGGAAGATTTCGAGAGTGTCAGGAGAGATTAAAATACTTTAGTTATGTGATCACATTTATTACTTTATCTTATAAGCCAATTATTATGTAATGTTGTACCTGATTGCCCTTGGTTTTAATATTCATTAGTTATTGTCGTGTTAAGTACTGTTAATTTAGTTATAATTATTAGTTAGTTAAAATATTCTTCACAAAATCATTTTTCTCTTGAAACAATCTATAGTAATTGAATCTAAATTGATAGAACTTGTTTCCTTTTGGATACGACCCACTTGACACTTTGTACTAGCAATAGACACCGTGCGGTTGCGGTTAGATTAAAATTAACACATCAAATACTCCTAAAGCAGCCCTCCACTTTAACCATCCAGATTGAATATGACGAGTCACGTCGACATCTATCTTACCATATTTATGAATCATAGATCCCAAATACTTGAAACTTTCCTTCAGAACTAATAAATACTCCCCAATTTGTAACATCAACCCCCTCTTCATCTTGTTCGTTACTAAAATTACACTACAAGTACTCAATTTTCGAATGACCAACACGCAAGCCCGAAGCCTTCAATGTAACTCTCCATTATTTTAACTTCTCATCAATCATCGACTTTGTTTCTTTAATAATAATTATTGTCATCCGCAAAGAGCATACACCACGGTACATCATCCTGGATTTCTCTACTGATTACATCTATAATTATTGCAAATAAAAATAGACTTAATGATGATCCTTGATGAAGTCCTATCTTGACTGAAAAATATTGAGTATCACCAAGATGAGGCCTGACACAAGTCATCACTTAAGAATACATTTTTTGAATTGCCCTCACATATATCCAAGACACGCCTTTACTCTCCAAACTTGTCCAGATTACGCTGTGCGGAACACTATCATAAGCTTTTTCCAAATCTATAAGCACCATATGCAAGTCCCTACTACGTTCCCTATATTTCTCCATTAAACGCCTAAGAAGATGAATCGCCTATGTTGTCGACCTACCATACATGAAACCAAATTGGTGTTTAGACAATGTAACATGTCTTCTAAGCCTAATTTCAATCACTATCTCCCATAATTCATAGTATGACTTAAAAGTTTAATACCACAATAATTACTACAATTCTGAGCATTACCCTTATTCTTGTAAAGTGGAATAACCATACTAAGCCTCCATTCACGTGGTATCTTACAAGTCCAAAAAATAAGATTGAATAGTTGTGCCAACCACCGCTCACCCTCCTTACCTAAACACCACCATACCTCTATAGACATTTTGTCCAGGCCCGTGGCTTTGCCTTTACCCATCTTCCTTAATGCACACTCAATTTCGTCACCCCTTATAAGTTATATATCAGAATCATAATACGATTGACGAATTTTTTTCCACTAACTATCCTCTCCGCTTATATGAGACTCATTAAATAACAGTCTGAAATAGTGATACTATCTAAAATTTGATATCATCATTATCCTTAATAACATGCATGCATCTTCATCCCTAATAGTAAGTAGTAATAATTATGTATAACTACTAAATAGTAAGCAGTAATTATTATGTATAAAATTATTATAATATAATATATTTTTTTATTTCCGTGAAATGAAAGATATATATAATAAACATAACATTAATTTGTATAACTAATATAGCGCACTAGAAACATGGCAGTAAAAATCGAAATACGAATATAGTAGACTAGTATATGTTTTAAAACAATATAAAAATTAACACTAAATAATAATAATAATCATAATAATAATAATAATAATAAACGTCTATATATATTTGTAATACTAGTGTTATTTTAATTTAATAATGTATTATCAAGTTGGTTTCCAACATTCTAAAAGAACGGCTATGATATTAAATTAAAAGTGATTAAAATATTTTCAATTTAAAGGTCAAACTAATATTTATTTCTACTAATATTATTTTATGTAATATATAATATATAAATTTTTGGTGTGCTGGACTTTAAATCACATTATTATAATATCAAACCGCAACCCGAAGCACATGGCGCGCGTATATCAAAAATTCAAATCGCTGCCCAACGATGAGAATGAAAAAAACGCATTTCGTGATGTCATGTTGACGGTTTTGCAATTTATGCAATTTGATGATCACCTCTGGTTTGGGAAACCAATGACTTGCATGGTCTTCATTCTGGAAATGTACAAAGAAGCCTGGGTTTTAGGTCCAGTTTCAACTCTATTCAACTGATATCACTGTGAGTACATATCTAGAGTTTTATGTTTATGCCTATACTTCAAAGAATAAGTTGGTAGGTTCTCATGCTCAATCTACAGCGGTGCATATAAGCTCAATTCGTTTAAAAATAACACGGCACATTGGCCAAGTTGGTGCTATAATGGAGTTAATCGGCTTCCCATTCTGCCAAATTCTTGCTAGTACCAGAGGGAGTTGCCTCCGTAAAATACTTTGGAGCTTATGCCATCATCAACCAATTTGTGGTTCTGTACCTCCTAGTCCTACTTAGTATTAGGTCATTGCATTTCTATACAAACTGCATATATGAAATTTTTATTAATTGCATATAGTGTGTAAAGGGGTGTATTGTATTTATATAATTCTGGTCATGCTCTGATTCATTCTCCCAGATGCATGTCAGCACAACAACATTGCTCAGTATGTCTTTTTCTGTATATAATTGTTAGTGAAGTAATAATTGTGCATATTTTAACATTTTGAGATGACTCCTCTTGCTAACATTGCTGATTATCAAGGATTTACCATATTGTGAATAAAAAAAAATAGATATAACAGAAGCAAAAAAATGTTACATATCCTGCCAAGAGCCAACTAAAAAACGTGCACTAATGTATTAGAATAATCACTTCAGACTTCTCTGACCAGTTTCAGAGATGACCATTTTACTGCATTAGAGGTTTAGAAACAAGAATATTCTAGACTATTTCAATTCTTGAATGGATTCGATACATCTCTAAGAAGCCAAATCTTGATGATGATGATACATTTACCAATTGTCGAAATGATGTGTTCATTTATCCAACAAGAAGAGTCATAGAGAGGGACATTGAATATGAATATGCAAGGACATGACTTAGCTGGTATGTATAGCAAAGTAGGACACTTAGCTTTGAATAAGACTGGTGCATGTACAGGTTGTGGTAAGAAGGGATATAACAGTGATGACTGATGATTGTTGGAGTGTTTATTATCCTAAGTGGCACAATCATGGATCAGAAAGGTTCTGCATCCGCAAATGAATGGCAGCAATACAAAGCCAATAAGATCATAAATGTTATTCAAGGTTATGAATCTGATGCAGAAGTGTTGATTACAGCAAAATAATTGGAGAAACTACTAATGTTATGATGAGATCAAACAAATAACTATATGTTCAGTTACGATTATTTTGTTATCTATTTTCCTAATCTATGATGAAACATTTTTTCATTAGTGATCTTAATTAGTTGGCCTCGAGTTAAATTTGTTGAGTGATTGAACGGGAAACTTGGATGAGGAGAAAAATCTAAGATTGCAAGGGTAAAAATACACTTTATGGATTCTGGTTGGTGGTGGTAGTAGCATAAGCATAACTTCTTCATACAAAAACGGGCTGATATCTTTTTGGGCCTTACAATCACACCTTCAACATAATTTTCAGTTATTATTGTAAATGGTTAGAATCTCAAGTGTATTGGACAGTGTTTGAATGTTCCATTCTCTATAAAGACACCCATTTGAAGCAGATTATTATGTCTTAGGCTTATACTTGGGGCATACGCGGTACTTGGACCAGCTATGCAAGAAATACTTGGAGAATTTTAAAAATTAATTTCCAGGAATCTTATTCATAGTTTCAGCATGATGGTGCGTAAGTTTATATTAGCATGCTAAACAAAGATACAAAAAATAAGAACTAGTTTCAAAGATTAGATCGCAAGAGTTCTCAGGTAATAATATATAGCTTCAGGCGTTTTTGTTTTGTTTGGGGCACTCTGCAAACTCTAGTTTTTAAATAAAAATAAAAAAGAAATAAAGATAAATATCATACTTGGTGCATAAGTAACAGGAGGGTTTGTAATTAGGCGGTCCATTACAGAAATATATAAATAGCAGCAACCATATTATATTTTTTCAGATACACACCAGCATACACACAGAGAGAGAATACACTTAGGGCGCTTAGAGAGAGACAACACCAAGAACACTAGCGTATATTGAGAGTTGAAAGAGAGCGAGAGAGATAGAGAGTATTTGGTTAAGAAATTAGAATGGAAAGAGAAGATAGTCATAATACTTGTGCATGCAAGTGTTTGAGGATACCAGGGTTCTGTTTTCAGCCCTCTGATGAAATACTTGTTGGATATTATCTACGACACAAAATTGAGGGCATGTCGCTTCATTGCAGTCATTATATAGCAGAGTTCAAGATTTACGATGATTGTCTCATGCCATGAGAGATTCTTAAAGATGATGATCATCACTGGATCACATCTTCTTCGTCTAATGATTCATGTACCAAGATCACAAAGACTATGTATGTGTTCACTCGGTTATGAAAAAATAAAACATGTGTGACTAGGAGAAGTGGCGCTGGTTCTTGGAAGGCTCAAAACACTCGCGTTGTAAATAATATCGCAGGGGATAAAGTTGGGCACAAGAAATTGTTTACTTTTATAGAGATAATGTCGATAAGCTTAAGAAGATGAAGATCACTGATGAGGATCATGGTCATTGGATTATGCATAAATATTCATTATCGGGGATTGAGGATCATGTGATATGTGAGATTATTAAGGAAGTGGAGATGTTCGATCAAGCAGCGAAAACAAAGCAAGATTTCCATACTCATGGTTAAAATATACTTTCCCCAAAAGAAGTAGCTCTTCCAGTCGCAGATGTCATTGTCGCAGCAGGTACTTTTGCAGATACTTATCTTCCACATGATGAGGAAAATTTGAATGTGGTGTTTGGTTATGAGAGGCAGTTGGGAGGCGGTGAGCATGATGATCAACCTTTTGATGGGTCGGGAGCAGACTGGGATGAAAATGGCTGGAGCGCTGAATTAGATAAGGAGCTTCGTCTCGATATATTGGATGATAAAAGTGTTGACAACTGGTTGGATGACTTTGGAGATGATTGGGATACGAATGGATGGACCTATGAATTATTTAAAGAGTTTGATGGTGCTGAGAATCATGATCAGAACGCGATTTTGGATGACACAATTGTTGCTGATGTTCAAGAGTTACCTATACTTGCAGTTGCAGGAATGAATGAGCCTCCACAAGTTAAGAGTGTTCCTAGTTGTTGTAACATATTTCAAGAGCAACTCCGCAAGAGGATGAGGACTGATGCAGATGACTACCAGAAATTTTCCAACAGGAAGAAGCAAAGGTATCTTCAGATATAGTTATTATTGTTGTTGGAAAAATTCCCATCACTAAATGGATGTAGAAGATATACATAGCTTTTCATAAAGAGATGCAATTTGGATGACTATGGAGCAGACTTTCATTATCCGGTCAATGGAGATAAAAATGGAAAAAACAATAATCAATTTGTATAAAGTGAGGGGTAGGGTGATGATAACAATTTATACGAGATTGCAGATGTTGAAAGCTGTGGATGTTCATGAGAGTGTGCAAGTGCACAAAACCAAATATGGGGAAGGATACTTATACAGTGTGGATAAATGAAGTCAGTCTGTAAAAGCCAAGATACATAGTAAGTTGGGAGGGGGGGAACTCCGCCTGTGTCATGTCTTAGACTGACATTGCCGGTCCCAAGCCCGAATAAAGGAGGAGGGACCCAAGCCCGAATAAAGGGATGCAGTTTGGATGACTGGAGCAGATTGGAATGAGAATGTTGAAACTACCTTGTCCATAGTACTACTGAATGAACCTCCTTATATATCGACAATCGACATTGTTGTTCTAGAAGATGTTAACAAGATAGGAAACAGCAAGACTTCTAGGTTTAACCTCAGCAAAACTCCTAGGCATTGCTGGTACCAATTCTAGATAAAGGAGGGTTATTCTACTGGTTATATCTTCCTTGTTTCATCACTACAAGTTCTACATAGTTTGTGGTTTGGTAAAACGTAACCACTGCACAAAGCTACTGCTCAGACACTTTGAAGATTTGTTTGTAAATATCACCTTAATTTTTTTTTATTTAGCAATTTATGTAAACTTTTGACTGTGTTTTACGAGATCATAGGCACTGTTAAGGTAATATGTTATCCATATTTGAGCTGCTGTCATCCTTTTTTTCTTCCAAGCTAGCTGTTTCTCTTTTGTTTGGTCAAGTGAGTTATACGATTGGTTTGTCAGTATCTTCTTCAACCTAATGGAAGAATGTTTTATCTTTTAGGAATCTGTAAAAGATCCATTCCATAATCCTTAAAATTTAATCACGATGAGTATATGTGTACTAGAATCATGATTTTATTGGTTTTTTGTGTATGATTACAGTATGATTTTAGTATGTAAAGTGCTGAACACAATATAGAACTATATCTCTTATATTACTTGTCTAATTTCTTATTAATACAATACTCTTTAAATACTTATTTCCCCATGAATTATCAGGAGAATATTAACCAACATACATGTATCTAAAACAAATACATTATCAGGTTCTATGAATATAGTGCAGCCTTCCAAAACATTCCTTAGAACATAAAGAGTTAAGTTTATCCAACATATTCCTCCCTTAAACTAACTCCTTTCGATCTTTCATTCCCATTAACCTCTTGTACGTATCAAATAAATTTCTGGACAACGGTTTAGTAAGCACATCCGCGATCTGATCACGACTAACAACATCACGTAAATGCACATTCTTCTCCTTCACATGATCACGGATAAAATGAAATCTAACATCAATGTGTTTACTCCTTTCATGATGTACTGGGTTTTTTGCAAGCTCTATTGCTGACTTATTATCAATTCGAACTTCAGTAGACTTTTGTTGCGGAAGACTCAATTCACTAATAAGCCTTCTTAACCAAATAGCATGACAAACACAGCAAGAAGCTGCCACATACTCTGCTTCGCACGTTGATAATGAAACTATAGGCTGCTTCTTAGAATACCATGTAAACGTTGTTTCCCCCATAAAAACATATATCCAGTAATACTTTTACGATCATCCACATCTCCACACCAATCACTATCCGAGTATCCCATTAGCTTATAGTCTGTAGTACTTGAATAAAACAATCCCAGTGACTTTGTTCCTTTAATATATCTCAGAATCCTTTTATTTGCTTTCCAATGTGACTATTTTGGATCTTCCATAAATCTGCTTACAATACCAACACTATATGCAATGTCAGGCCTAGTGCAGGTAAGATACCTCAAGCTTCCAACCAACCTCTGATATAAATTTGCTTCTACTGACTTTCCTCCCTCAAATTTAGAAAGTTTTGTGCCCGTTTCCATAGGTGTTCCAACTGGATTACAATGTTCCATCTTGAATTTCTTCAAAATACTATTAGCATAAGCCTCCTGTGATATAAAAATACCGGACTTATCTTGCTTTACTTCAATTCCGAGAAAAAATCTCAACAAACCCAAATCTGTGATCTCGAATTCTTGTGTCATTTTTTATTTAAACTCTTTGATCATACTTTCATTGTTTCCCATAAAAATTAAATCATCCACGTAGAGTGCAACGAGTAGCAAATTACCTTGCCTTTCTTTGACGTACAAAGCAGCTTCATAAGGATACTGCACAAATCCATTCTTCTTGAAATAGGCATCAATACGAGTGTTCCATGCTCATGGTGCCTGTTTTAAACCGTAAAGCGCTTTATATAATCTCAACACCTTTCCTTCATTTCCTGCCTTTACATATCCAGGTGGCTGGCTCACGTACACTACCTCTTCGAGCGTTCCATTTAAAAAAGCCGACTTTACGTCCATTTGGTAAATAGGCCACTTATATTGAGCTGCTTGTGGACTTTACGTCCATTTGGTAAATAGGCCACTTATATTGAGCTGCTTGTGAGATCAGAAGTCGTATTGTTTCCATTCTTGCCACGGGTGCGAAGACTTCATCATCGTCGATCCCGGCTTTTTGACGGTAGCCCTTAGCAACTAAACGCGCCTTGTATCTTTCTATTTCTCCCTGTACATTCATTTTCTTCTTATAAACCCATTTAACATCAATTGGCTTACAATTTTCTGGGATTCAAGTTCCCAAGTTTTGTTCTTTTCAATAGCTTTAATTTCTTCATCCATCGCAGCCTGCCACTTCTTATTTTGCACAGCTTCTCCAAAATATATACTTTCTGCATCAGCCACCAAACATACTAAGTGTACCTCACCATGTTAATATATGTCCTGTAAGTCTCGTGTTCTAGGATTTCTGTGTTCATCCTCATCAGATTCTGCTTCTTCAGGTGTATCAAAGCTTGTTGGTGAAATTTTTGAAATTGGTGCTGCTTCTTCTGGTGTTTTATTCCAGTCCCATGCATCATCCTCTTGTATCTTCACATCTCTACTAACAAACACCTTCATAGCAGCTGGATCAAGAAGCCTGTAAGCTTTTGTTTTCTCATCATATCCAATAAAAATAAATTTTCTGCTCTTGTCGTCCAGCTTTGTTCTTTTCTGATCTGGTACATGAGAATATGCAGCACTTCCAAAAACTTTTAAATGTGATACAGTAGGTTTCTTTCCATTCCATAATTCCTGACGTGTTTTATCTCCCAAATTTGAGTGTACACACCGATTTTGAATATAAACTGCACACTGAACAGCTTCAGCTCAGAGTTCCTTTGGCAGTTCTTTGCTCTTCTCTTCAACATTGATCTTACCATATCTAAGATTGTTCGATTTTTCCTTTCGGCCATGCCGTTCTGCTGTGGTGAATATGGGGCTGTCAAGAACCTTCTAATGCCCTATTCTTCACAATATTCAGTGAATTCATTTGATGTATATTCTCCGCCTCTATCCGAACGGAATCCTTTGATATGCATTCCCGTCTTCTTTTCAACCAAAACTTTAAATTTCTTGAATGCTCTTAATGCCTCAGATTTCTCATTTAAAAAATAAACCCATGTTCTTCGAGAGTAGTCATCAATAAATATAAGAAAATACCTTTTGGAGCTGAATGATTTAGGTGTGATAGGACCACAAATATCCGTATGCACCAATTCGAGAGGTTCTGTAGCACGATATATTGCCTTCTTTTGGAAGGAGTTTCTTGTTTGCTTCCCCTATACACATTCTTCACAAAAACTTCCTGGAAAATCCATGCTTGGAATCCCATGAACTATACCTTTGTTTGACATCTCTTTTAGACCACCATAGTGTAGGTGTCCAAGTCTCCTATGCCACAAAGTTGCTTTGTCCACCATCTTCACTTGCATACAAGTTTCCTGTATATTTCTCAAATTTAATTTGAACATCCGATTTTGTGTCATTTCCACACGAGCAATTACTCTTCCATTTTTGTCCTTCAAAAACATAACTTTATCCTCCAAGAAAATTGAGTATCCTTTTTCCAGTAGTTGTCCGAGGCTAAGAATATTATTTTTCATCTCCGGAACATAATAAACATCTTCAATTTTTCCTTGTCTGCCTTCCTTTCTGGAAAAACAAATTTCACCTCTTCCTTTGACTTCAACCTTTGATGCATCACCAAAAGACACAAATCCAGAATTTATTTCTCTTAAATCAGTAAAGAGATGTTTGAGCCCACTCATGTGGTTGCTAGCACCACTGTCAAGGTACCAAATTCCATCTTCTTCTTGAATCATCTCTTTGCTGGCCATTAACAAAACTCCATCTTGTTGTTCTCCTATTTCAGCTATGTTAGCCTTCTCTTCAACCCTTTTGTTAAACCAGCAATCCTTTACAAAATGCCCAAGTTTTCCATAGTTGTAACATTCATTTGATCTGGAACCTCTGCCTGAACCTCTGTCTGTGGTCATTCTGCCGCCTCTGCCACGGCTACTTCCTTGTCCACACCAGTTTTGTTGATTTGCCTGCTCTCTTCCTTTAAATCTATTACTTACATATCCTAGTCCTCTGCCTCGATTAAAACTTTGATTTGCACGTCCACGGCCTCTTCCTCTAGTATGTTTTGAGTACAGTAGCTTTTCTTTATCTTCAACATAAGCATTAGTTTTTAACACCTGAGAATCCACTTCTTCCTTCTTCAATAATCTTTCTGAATATGCTTGTAATGATCCCATGAGTTGATTAGTGGTCATGATTTCTGTATCATTTGATTCTTCAATGGATATGCCAACAAGTTACAATTTTGTATTCAACGATCTTAATATCTTTTCATTGACACGAGCATCTTCTAACTTTTCTCCATAATTCTTCATTTGATTTACGGTAGAAGAGACTCTTGTAAAATAATCTGGAACCGATTCTGTTTCTTTCATATGTAATGATTCAAATTCACCGCGTAGGGTTTGTAATCGTACCTTTTTAACTTTGTCAACTCCTTTGAAATTGTTCTGCAAAATCTCCCAGGCTTCCTTTGATTTTGTTGCTGATGCCACCTTTTCAAACATGTCTACATCTAAGCCCATGTGTATAATTGATAAAGCTTGTTGATCTTGTTTCCGTGCCTTTGCTAGAGCATTTTTCTGAGCCTGGTTCATAGTTCCTTCATTCTCAGGTTCCTCGTATCCTTTGTCAATAATGTCCCATGCCTCCTGCGACCCCAACAGTGCTTTCATGCGTATACTCCAGTGTCCATAATTTTCTTTGGTAAGTTTTAGAACAGCAAAAGAGTTATTCATGGTGTAGGCTCTGATAACAATCTATTTGCTTTTTGTGTATGATTACAGTATGATTTTAGTATGTAAAGTGCTGAACACAATATAGAACTATATCTCTTGTATTACTTGTCTAATTTATGATTAATACAATACTCTTTAAATACTTATTTCCCCATGAATTATCAGGAGAATATCAACTAACATACATGTATCTAAAACAAATACATTATCAGTTTCTATGAATATAGTGAACATTCCTTATAACACAAAGAGTTAAGTTTATCCAATAGATTTATGCCTCATTAGTCTTAAGGCCAACTCCAAGAGTGGCCTAAAGGTCTAAATTTGGACCGATTTCGGTCCAAATTCACCCAATAGTGGCCTAAATCTCGGTCCAAATTTGGACCGATGAATAGTGTCAACCTAAATTTAGGCCGACACTATTCATCGGTCCAAATTTGGACCGAGATTAAAATAATAGTTTTTAATGTATTTCTTTTAATTTATTACATAAAGTTTTGATTTTGGGGTATTTATAAATGCAATTAACCGATATTAGGATGATATTATTATTTATTTAAATAATAATTTAAATTAAAAAATATTTAAACGTAATTAAATTAATATCATTGCATTTCTTGAATATAAATTACGAATACATTCAAACATTAAAATAAAGATTACAACACATAAAACTTAATTTGAAACACAACATAAATGAAAATATGATGAGAACTAAATTATTAATTTAGTACGATAAATGAAATCGACTTCCTCCAAGATAGTCAAAATATTGTCCGTAACTATTATTCATTTATTAACAATTTTAAAATAAAATAAGTAATTCATAATAATAAAAAAAATATATAGATAATATCTTACATCATACAAAAATAATATATTGATTATTATAACACCTTAAAATAATTAAATAAACATTTTGAGATTTGGACCGAAATTTAGACCAAACTGTTGGAGTTGGAGAGGGGTTCGGTCCAAATTTGGACCAAACTCTTGGAATTTCCCTAAGAAGAGCTTGGAAGCAGACATGGAAATGGTCGAGAGCACTCGTAATGATCCACCAGGCCTATATAATGCAGACTACCAAAAATCACTTTCAATTGGATAAAAACTCTCACTGCCATCACCAATATTTGAGACCTGAAAATTTTGAAAATTTACAGAACTTGGAGATCCTTAAATAGACCGGGTATAGGGAATCCACCTGCAATTTAAATGCCATTTAGATCATAAGTCGGAAGTAGTTTAGTTCTTGACAGTGCACAAGAACTCGGCCGATCCTCAAGAATGTCATCAAAGATGTGGAAGTTAAAAAAAAATCAATTATGCACAATGAACTAGGCTAAGTAGTCTGATAGAGAAAGAAACTATATATAGAAACTATATTTAAGAAACACACACAAAAAGAAAGCTCACCACATGAACTAGTTAGGACCTACTTGTTCAAAGTTTTCGACATTTGTTGCAGAAAGGTAAGTAGTGCTTCCTATAGCATCAAATTTGTTGCTATATTCTTCCACCGACATCATGTTATCATGTCAGACACATCAGTCTCTCATTAAACCTTAGTTAAACAGTAGAAACCAAAGCTATTAATTTAACCTCTTTCACTTGTGTGGGATCAGAATTCACTCACAGAGCAGGAATTACTCTTTTTTGCTAATTTCATCTGTTTATCTTTCTAATTTTTTGGTATTGCTCGTTTGTTCAAACAATTTAATTCAAATTAGCAAATGGAATGTCACTGAAACAAAAAGGCTGCCAGGCTATCTGTGAATTTCGTCGAGCCAAGTTCTTTATCTCTGTTAATAAGATGAGTAGATGTAAATTTCCTCATAACCCCCCCAACAATTATTTAGCTTATCTACTTCAAACAAACTGATGTACCAATAATATTACTATTATTATTAGACTATAATTTTATGAGATTATCTTCTTTACTTAATGAGCCAACCCCTTAAAATGGGGATGTTCTGTCTTATTTATACTAAGTCCCCAAATGGGCTTTTTAATACAAAGTGGGCCTTCTTGGGCTTTACATTAATAGGTAACAACTGTCCTAAATGTAATTCCTTGGGCCTTCTCCTTTTGGTCCAACATTTGTCCCCCCCTTTTCTTGCAATATCTTTAGATTTGCTATTTCTGATTTATACCTGAGAAAAATGAAAAGAAACAAGAAGAAAAATAAAATAAAATAAAATCAGAAACTCTTAAGTTTGATCGTTTTTTTATGCGTTTAGCGCGTGTGGAACTGCTATGTTTTATTTGTTGTTTTTTTTACTTTCTTTCACTCTTTCATTATTTCTTTCTCTCTTCTCTTTTTTTTTATTGGGGGAGGCCAAAAAAAGACCCTTCAGTTTCTCTCCGGATTTGTTAAAGATTCAACCGCTGCTCAGCCATTCCATCTCCCGACTGTAAGTTCCTTTTCTTCACTGTCCTTCTCTTTTTCTTTTCTTTTGTTCCCTTAACTTGCTTTGTGGTATCAAGTCCAGTTCGGTTCCGTTTGTCGTGTGGGTTTTCATCTTCTTCTTTTATTATCTCTTTTTTTTTGTTCTTCCTTCCGGTGTTATGGATAGTTCTTCGGCCTCTATTGAGACCGTATCTGACCGGAATCCTGAGAAGAGGCCTCTCGATGAGGGGGATCAAGAATCTTTGCTTAATCTTGACCACCTAGAGATTCCCGAAAATTTAGCGAACTGCAATTCTTTTGACTTTATGAATGAGGGTGAATTGTTTAGAGACAATTGTGCCCCTCAGGATCCCGCTCCCTTGAGTCCCCGGACTATAGCATTTAAGAAACGAAAGTTAGCGGATAATTTATCGATGGGTAGGCGTGAATTTGGGGATAAACCGAGTTTAGATTATATTAGTTTTTATGTGAATAAGCCCGTGAGTAAATTAGAGAACTGGGTCGATTTTGATAACGGGTATAGGTATCGGGTTCCGGGTCCTAATGATCGGGTCTGGATGATGCCAGAGTATGGTATGCATGGAATTCCTTTGTTGTTGTTTGACTTTAGGCTTCGACTTCCGATGCACCCTTTTCAGTTGGCCCTTTTTGAAGCGATAGGGTGTGGAGTTGCGCAACTGACTCCAAACTCTGTTGCTCAAGTAAATGGCTTTATTGCTTTGTGTCACGAAAAGGGTCGGGTTCCTAGAAATCCGTTATTATTTTCTATTTATGGGGTCCGGTACCACGAAGGTCAAGTTTATTTTGATTCGCGTCATAAGCGAATGAAGATAGTTAGTGTTCGTTCATCAAACTCGGGGTATCATGCTAAGTGACTGTATTTTGGGGGTCCTGACTTGGAGTTTGTGCAGTCTTGTCGTCCTGTTAGTCGAGAGGCCCTTGATGGCTTGAATAGATTAGACAAGTATAATTCTGAATTTTTGGATGATTTGCATGGGTCGATGTCTTTGTATTCCCATTTGCAGCGGAAGGACAATGTGTTTTTGGAGAGTCATTCCCGTAAGGATATGTTCCCTTTATATCTAATTTTTTGCTCTTGTTGTGTTGTCTGTTTATTTTTATCTCTCTTTTCTTCTTAAACTAAGAATTATATTTCCTGCAGTTGCTGGAAGTTCTTTGAAGAACGTTCTTGATAGCGGAGTTCGAGGGAAAAAAATGGACAATGTTGTGATGTTCTTAATTCAGAAGGCAAGTGGGCCAGCTGGCGAGGGGCCGAGGGTTGGGGATTCTAAAGTTGGTGGGTCTGTTTCCATTGAGTTGCTGGATGACAATGGTGATCGGGTGGTCGAGGATCGTGAAGAAGTTGTTACGGATGCTCCAGAGCTGATGCCCAGAAAGCGGCAGCGTTCGGATGTCGATGGTGCGAGGGTCATGGCTGAGCGTGCTCCCTTAAATAAAATGCTGACAATCGTCGGAGGGAAGGGGCTTTTGAAGACGTCTTCAGATGTCAATGCATCGAAGGAAGTCGTATGTGTTGAGGTTCAACCAAATGAGAGATGGACCGGGGGCTCGGCAGTGCCGTTGCAGGTCTTCAGGGCCTTCCAGCTTCCTCAAGATATGGTGTCTTATTCTGCCAAGAAGCACAGTGATTTGGTGGAAAGATGTATGGGTCGTGCTGGTCGGGTATGTATCTCTGATCCTCCATCCTCCATATTATTTCTTATTTGGTTTTGTAGTTACGTTTTAACGTATGTATTTTGTTTTGTTTTTAGTTCCTTTCAGATTTCACTTACATTATGAGTGAATTTAAGAATGATTGTGACGGCGTGGCGAGTTATAAGCTTAGCGTTGATCTTGGTTCGATGACTCGAGAGAAAAAGAAGTTCGAAGATTTGTATGTGGCTTCGGACCGTCGGGCAAGCGAGTTGACGTTGGCTAATACTCGTCTGAGTACACGGGTTAAAGAGTTGGAAGCGAAGCGTGATGATTTCAACAGGAAGGTAGCCGAATTGGAGGAAGCTTTACGTAAAGCTAGTTTGTCGAGTGATGATGAGGAGAGGATGCGGGAGAAGGCTGAGAAGGATCTTGCGGACCTAGCTGCTTCCAACTAAACCCTGATCGAGGATAACTGTCATATGAAGTTGGAGTTGGAGAAGAGCGTTGAAGATATCGCAAGGGCGTTGGGCGATGGTTATGGTCATTGTTTGACCAGATTATCGAGTGTCGGGGTTGATATAGCTGGTCACTCCTTCGACGATTACACTCGTGATTTTACTCAAGCCAGGAAGACTACCCAGGATCTTCCTCCTCACGATGATGTTTGAAGGCGGGGAATGCCCCGTTGTGATGTAATGATAATGCTCTTAGACTTTTTATAATTGTTGGATTTTAAACTTTTGATATTCCTGTTGGTATTTTCGGTAATGGTATCTACTTAGAGACAAAATTTTACAGTTTTGCGAGATTATTCTCAAATCAAAGCTGTACTCCCGGATTATGTTGTATCTTGTGATAAAATTTAAGTGTCTAAACACCCAAATGTTGAATGGTAAGAGTAGAAATTGAGCCCTAGCTTGGGTGACAATCTATTCCTTTAATTTGTGGCGTTAGAATTCCCCTTAATCTGAATATTGTAGATGTAGTATGTACCCTGCTACTAGTAAGTATTGTATTGTTAGTTTCCCGGCTTCCGTTTAAAAAATGCTTAAGTTTAGGATATGAACTAGGTTTGTCTTCAGTGAAAAGATCGAAAACTTGATATGTTTATGTTATGTGTTTTTTTTAAAGAGTTTCAACTCGTGCTTTGTGTGGGTGTCTTTTTCTTATTTGAAGGGCCTTTAAGTATGGATGAGAATTCAAAAGACAACTATTATCATAAATTAAGTGTCCCTTGATGGGGATCTCATAACGACCCTCATTGCATCGAGGGTTAATTTTTGTAGGGCAGTTATAGCCTTGGAGTTTCAAGTATTACACATAGGAGTATGTTACTAATAAAATTTCTTGAGGTGGATGCCGTTCCAGGCGTTCTTGATAGGCTGACCGTCGAGGTGCGAGAGCTCATAAGTTCCCGTGCTAACGACCTTCGAAACTCTGTACTGGCCTTCCCATGTTGGCTTGAGCTTCCCAGTGACAGTGGGCTGGGATGCCGCGGAGTCCCGGAGGACGAGGTCTCTTATCTTGAAGTTTTAGCTCCTGGCCTTTTTGATAAAATAATTTTCAGTTTTCTCTTGCTGTGCGATCATGCGTAGACGAGATTCCTCTCTTGCTTCTTCTAGCAAGTCATTATGAAACCGCACACCCTCGAGTGCGAGGGAGGGATTGAAAACTTCGACCCTTGGGGAAATTAGGCTTATTTCAACCGGTAAGACCGCGTCGATGCCATACGCTAGGCAGAAGGGGGTCTCACCTGTGGAGCTTCGAGGGGTCGTTCTGTATGACCACAGCACATTTGGTAGTTCGTCGACCCAGCAGCGGGGAATCTCTTCAATTCTTTTCTTTAACCCTTGTAGGATGGTTCTATTCGTTATCTCTGCCAGTCCATTGGCTTGTGGATATACCACTGATGCCTTGATATGTTGGATTTTTAACTCTTCTAAAGTTTTCTCAAATTGAGCCCCCACAAACTATGCCATTATTTGAAACTAGGATTCGCGGAACTCCAAAGCGAAATACCACATATTCCATGAAAAATTCAATCATTTCCTTCTCTCTGATCTTTGAAAGTGGTTTCGCTTTGACCCATTTCGTAGCATAATCCACCTCTACCACTATATATTGGCACTGGTTCTTAGATTTTGGAAAGGGCCCTACGATATCGATGCCCCACTGGAAGAAAGGGCATGGTACGAGGACATAATTGAGCTTTGTCGTGGGTCGGTGATCCACGTTTCCATGTAGCTGGCATGCTTGGCATTTTCTGACATATTCCTCGCAGTCTTTCCGAATTGTGGGCCAATATAAACCTTGCCTGATTATTTTGAGAGCCAAGTTCTTTCCTCCGAGATGTTCGCCACAGATTCTTGTGTGTACCTCGACCATCGCTAGGTGGGCTTCTTCTAATGTCAGACATCGGAGTAGTGGTTCAGATAGGGCGCGCCAGTACAGCGATGAACCAATTACATAGTAATTTCTTGCCTTGAACATAAGTGAGCGAGCTTCGCGTTTCTCGCTCGGGAGTTTGTTGTTGATAATGTACTCGAGAAACGGTTTTCGCCATTCGGAGTTATTCTGGATTTGGTTGATAGAAAGCTCATCGATGGCGGGAGTAGCTAGGACATCGACGTACACTGGATTGGCATTTATCGCAGTTCGAGGCTTATACTCGATATAGAACTGACTCAACTCGATCGTCCATGCGGCAAGTCTACTCGTCATGTCGGGTTTGTGTAGGATCCTCTTCAGGGGTTGATTTGTAAGCACATGCATCTCCCTTCGCTGGAAATAATGTCTAAGTTTTCGGCTTGCGACAACTAAGGTATAGACCAATTTTTCTACTTGCGGGTATCTGACTTCGGCATCTCGAAGAGAGTGGCTAATGTAATATACTGGGATTTCTTTTGCTTCATTGACTTGAATCAGTACGGCCACGACCGTTTCATCGGATGTAGAGAGGTATACCTTCAGAGGCTCATTTGGCAAGGGTCGAGTAAGGATGGGTGGATATGTAAGGAATACTTTTAGCTCGGAGAAATTTTTCTCGCACTCCTCGTTCCACTCAAAGTGTGATGATTTGGAAGCTGTGTTTATTGCTGAGAAAAAGGGGAGGCATCTTTTTTACGATTGTGGGATAAACCTTCGAAGTGCGGCGATGCAACCGGTTAGCTTTTGCAAATCTTTTACTGATTTTGGATTTTCCATTTCCAAGATCGCTCTTGTTTGGGATGGATCTGCCTCGATACCTCTTTGTGTAACCAGAAAACTGAGGAATTTTCCGGCTGTAAGACCGAACGAGCATTTAGATGGGTTTAACCTCATGTTGTTTTTTCTTGCGTTTTCAAACATTTCACGGAGGTCTATCACATGGTCGGAGGAAATCGTCGACTTTGTGATCATGTCGTCGACATATATCAGCATGTTTCTCCCAATTTGTGTGCCGAATATTTTATCCATCATTTGTTGAAAAGTAGCTCCGGCGTTGATTAAGCCGAAAGGCATCACTCGGTATCCGAAGACTCCCCGGTGTGTGATGAATGCGGTTTGCTGCCAGTCTTGTGAGTCCATTTTAATCTGATTGTACCCCGAAAAGGCATCCATGAAAGAGAGAAGTTCGTTTACCGCTGTTGCATCAATAAGTTGATCGATGTTCGGGAGTTGATAAAAGTCTTTAGGGCATGCCTTATTAACATCTGAGTAATCGATGCACATTTGCCATTTTCCATTACTTTTCTTGACCAGGACCACATTCGAGATCCATGTGGGGAATTGTACTGGCTCGATGAAACCGACCTCGAGTAATCTATTGATCTCTAGGTCGATGGCTGCCCTTTTCTCGGCAGAGAATGTACGATGTTTTTGCCTCACCGGCTTGATGTTTTTACTGATGTGCAAAGAGTGTCGAGCGACGGCCTTGGGAATTCCAGGCATATCTTTTGGATCCCAGGCGAAAATATCAGAAAATTCACTGATAAGGCACGTGATATCTTTTTTTAATTGATCAGGGAGATTCTTGTCAAGCCTTGTAGTTTTCTCAGGATTTCCTTCGATCACTTCTATTTCTTCAGTTTCTTCGACGGGAGAGCAAGAATTGCTAGTGGGTGGTTCCATAAGGTCCCTGGGGTCGATGTCAAGCACTTGATTAACATCTAACTCTTCGTCAACCTTTTTTCTTGGAGACACAGTGGTTAAGTACCATTGTCTTGCTGTTACTTGATCACCAATCATCTCTCCCACGCTGAAATCTGTGGGAAATTTTATTTTTAAGTGGGAGATAGATGTTATAGCTCGGAGTGCAGTAATCGTTGTTCGCCCCAATATGGCATTGAAACTTGAGGAAGCACTAATCACGTAGAATTTGACCATTTTCCAAATCTGACAGGGTGGAGAACCAAAAAGCACTGGCATGTCGATGGTTCCTACCACATGAACCTCATTGCTTGTAAACCCGTATAACGGGGTTCGGGAGTTCTCGAGTCTTCGATCTCCTATGTCCATTCGGGAAAAAGCATGATGATATAACACATCGACGAAGCTACCATTATCAACCAACATTTTCTTAACCGTGTTGTTTCCCACACACGTTGTGATGAGAAGAGCATCCTGATGGCCTTCGATGAGACCGGGGCGGTAATCATCATCGGAGAAAGAGATGACTGGGGAGGGATTCGCTCGAGGGCGTTTAGTTACCGAGGGATTGACATTAAAAACTTCTCGAGCAAAAAGCTTGCGAGAATTGTGGGAGAGGCCCCCGGCGGCTATACCGCCAAAAATAACGTCGATTACACGATCGTCCTCGCCTCGATGGTGACGACTGGGTTCATCATCGTGTTGCACATAGTGGACTAGTTGTCCTCGACGAATTTTTCCTTCGATGAGATTGCTAAGCTGAAAACATTGCTCTGTTGTATGGCCAGTATCCTCATGATATTCACCATATCTGGAGCTCGGGGGTCTTCCTGGTTTCATGGGTCTTGGAGGGCGATAATCCGGTTTTGTTTTTAACACCGCCAAAATTGTTGTTTTTTCGGTGCTGAGTTTAGTGAACTCTTTTTCAGATCGATTGTGGGGCTGCCAATATCTTTCTCTTCTATCCCTCGGAGGGAGGTCCGATGTGCGTGGTGGGGGCGACCTACGGCATTCTCGGCGCCTTTCCCTCGCGGGGGATCGTGGATTGTAGCTTCGGCGTCGGTCATATTTTGACGACCTCCGTGGAGATTGTATACAACTTACTGCTTCTTGAAGCATCATGCGATGTTCTATAATCTGGAACGCGGCATGTAGGGTTTTTCACCTTTTTTCAAAGATTTCTTCTAATAGCAGGCCATGCCTGGATTTATCGATACCTGCTGTCAGGAAATTGACAGCCATATGTTCTATTAAGTCTGGAATTTCTGCTATCTCTTCCCTGAACCGGGTTAAGAAACTCCTGAGACTTTTGCTGGAGCGTTGGTGCATTGTCATCAAGGATGCTGTAACTTTGATTCCTTTGTAGTTGCTGGAAAATCGGGCTTGAAACTTGCTTTTCAGAGTTGTCCACGAGTCGATTGACCAAGGTGGCAAGTTACTGTACCATCGGAGGGCCGTGCCTTGAAGGCAAGTGGAGAAGAACTGACACCTAGCGATCTCCGAGTGGCTGAAGAAAGCCATGCGACCATCAAATGTGTTTAGAAATGCTAATGGGTCCGAGGATCCGTCGAAATGATCGAGAGCAGGCATTTTCAATGTTCTGTCGATGCGTGCTTTTTCAAGAACCAATGACAAGGGGCTTTCAGATACGGTTTCAAATCCAGACCGGCTTCTCATTATTGTACGCATCTGCGCGATTTCTTCTTACATCTTGGCAAACTCTTCGTGGGAGATAGATTCTGTGGACGTAGTTTGCTGGGAAGTGTCGGCAGACGATATTGTGCGTTGTCGACGTCCTCGAGATTGTGAGTATGTCGATTCAGCTGACAGCTCATACTCGTAATCGGCGTCTTCGTCATCGGCATAATGATCATGGCCCTGCTCTTGATTTTTAATCAAAGCTTGCTGAAGCTCATACCGGAGACGATGGATTTCACGCTGTCATTCAAGTTTGGCCAGCAGCATCTGTGTCTCCCGCTCTAGGAGTTCCAGTTCCTCATCAGAGTATGGCAAATCCCCCGGATCCTCATTGTTTTCAGCCTTCGACCTCTCAATCTTCTCAAGGTGAAGCAGCATATCACTTGACAACACTTTTTTCCTTTGGATGTCTAGATCCTTTGTCTTTGATCCGACTTGAGCTTCCTCTTCTTGTCTCGCTGAGCAGCCTGTAATGATTTCGGCATCTGATCATGAGATCCTTCCTCAAGGGGGGAAACAAACACTTCGGCTTCAGAGTCGACTGTTTGGGCGGCCCTTGTGCCTCGTGACCCTTTGGATTGGAGATAACCTCTACCAGTGATTCTTTTTCCTGAGTTGGTCCGGCTGTTGCCGGATCAATCTCTTCAACGATCATCTTTGGTTGGATCTTAGAAAGTAAAGCCCCTCCTTCTAGCGCCAAATGATGTACCAATAATATTACTATTATTATTAGACTATAATTTTAGGAGATGATCTTCTTTACTTAATGAGCCAACCCCTTAAAATGGGGTTGTTCTGTCTTATTTATACTAAGTCCCCAAATGGGCTTTTTAATACAAAGTGGGCCTTCTTGGGCTTTACATTAATAGGTAACAACTGTCCTAAATATAATTCCTTGGGCCTTCTCATTTTGGTCCAATACAAATATATTGTAGTTTGTCCAACATTGTGTTCACTATTATTAATACTTCCATCCGTTTCATTTTTATGTTCAGAGGTCAGCTACATTACTAGTTTACTGCCTTTGTCTCTTACGCTCTCACTTCAGCACCCTGCACTAATTTATTAATTGATTGTTTCTTACTTTCTTATCCCTTCTATAAGATTGCCCTATTTCCTATATCCAATTTACATAGCACTTTCTCCTATAAACCATTGATACTATCTAACGTCCTAATTGTGACCACACAATGGCGGATCCAACAAATGAGGAATGGTGTGCCATATATCAAAATTATTTATATATAATTTTTTCCTCTATTCTCAAATATTTTGTATATTTAATTTTCTTAAGTTATGTTTGAATAATTTTTAGTTAAATTAATCAAATTTTGACCTTAATTTTTCAATTTTGTAGTTATTAAGTAAAAAATCAAATAAAAATATGAAATTAACTTTAACATGCTATAATTTCCAAGTTTAAGTATCTAATATTAATAAATATTTATCTATCGCCGTCAAAATTTGCCTAATTTAAATAAAAGTTAGTCAAAGAAATTAGATAAGAACTTAAAAAGTATAATATTATTAAAAGAGAAAAATGTGCATAAGTACATATTTAGAGACCGTGATTTTATGAATAAGATGTGTATTTTTAATGGCGAAGTTCAAAATTTTTAATCAAATTATGTAATTACTCATGAATTTTTATTAAAAATCTCTTAATACTCACTCAAATAATAAAATCTCTTAATACTCACTCAAATTAAGTGAGCACCTATTTAGGACTATTAATATCAAAACATCATTAATCCAAATTATTAAAATCTCCTACTTTAATTATGAACTACAACTAAACACAAGAAAATTTGCTTTTAGAAAATGAAGATAAGGGGTGTGGGGACATATAAAATATTGTATTTTATGTATACTTGTTAAAAAAAAGCAATTCTTCCCTAAAAAATGGTGTGTCACTTGACACACCATGTACATCCGCCGTTGACCATAGTTGTCAAGCTATTTGTAAATTTCGTCTAGTCAAGTTCTTTATCTTTGTTCTAAGATGAGGCGATCTCAATTTCTTCATAATCCCCCATCCCAAACAACCCTCTCATTATATTGAATACAATGAATGTACTTAAAAATTTGTAATATTACCTGGATGAGCAGATCATGTGGCCAACGCGAGTGGTGTTTCTTTCTGCATTATCAAATATTATCAAAAAATCAGAGGGATCACAACACAGATAAATAGTAAAATAAAACTTAAACCATCGTACAAATTACTTTGATGCACTAATATAAACTTTACATGAATTAATCACCGAGTATTTGTGAATTCTCACTTTACATGATTAATTAATATAATATTCCAAATTGCAATTAATAAACATAGGAAGACAAATAATATTCCCCGCGTAGTTTGTAAAAACATCTAAAATCAAAGAAATCCTTAAAACCAAGCTCAAGTACAATACAAAATTCTCTTTCAAATGACAATTAAACATATACACAAACTTCACCATATGTAATCCCCGTGTAAAAAATACGAAATTTTTGAATACCCGGCTCACATAACAGCATAAGATAACCTATCAAATTATCTTCACCCAAAATCTACACCATTTTTTAACCTAAAAAACCAAGTACAAATAAATATGCAAAAATTAAATTTAAACTATACACAAACATAAAAATTAAGCCAGAGTCGACCGTGGTGTCTGACAAAATTTAACGTTGGCCCACATTTCGAGACATGGAATGATGGAGTTTTAGGAGCAGTTACACTCTATGGGCTTAACGAAGGCAGAAGAGACTTAACATGGCAGAAATGGTCTTACAAGATCTGTTTTAATATCTTATTCCTAACCAAATTATTATGCAAACAATGTGTCTAACTTCAATTTTGTGAATAGGTAGGTCTAAATGGAGAAGCCCTGAGTCTGCATACAAAGCTTCTGGTACTGCTGATTGCAGCAATGCTGGTTGGTACGATGAGAAAAGTGTTCTCCATCCTTGGGTCTCGGTGCCCCTAGATTCACCTTTACCAACAAACTCTTAAAAGAGTCCAGTTCTTTAATCTGTAAGAACCCAAGCAACCTAACTCTCTTCTAATTATGAATAATATTTATTTAAGCCACGTTTGTGTATGCTCGTCAGTTGAAATCACGTTTGTGTATGCTCGTCATTTTAAGTTATGTATGTGTACGGTATAAATAGTCTTGATTGTTTTAGAACTCGGACCTGCTTTAGCTTGCATATTGTCTTCGCGTTTTAGACCCAGTTATACTTATTCCACAATATTGTTAACCAAACCCATAAAGTTTGTTTGTTGTTATTCTGGGTAATTTTTTCTACTGTTGAAGAGCAACCTTAGATCCACATTTTTAGCTTGAAATCTTGGTCAATTGTTGTTTATGCACTTAAGATAATGGTTAGAGCAGGGAAGAGTATACATGGTAGACCCTCTACAAGCAACAGGTCAAGGACTATGACCATTCACAGGCATAGGACTCAGGAGCAAATTGAGACACTCTGCAAGAGCAACCATTAAACCATACCTCGGTTATGGAGAGAGTAGTACAACTGACTCAAGAAGTGATGAACTGACTGAAGCAATCCGGCTCTACAGGAAAGAACAAGCCCGGGCTCAAGAAGAGGCTGAACAGGAAGAGGAACCGGAAGAGCCTGGGGACTCTCAGCAATCCCAGCTATATGTCTTTGACCGAATCGGGGCTAAAGGAAAGAAGAACCAGAAAGATAAAGGTAATAAGAAAGAGACAGAAGCAACCAGGCAAAAAAGGTTGGAAGAGATGAGAGAGCAAATAAGAAGAGAGGGGGAAGCAAATCTTGAGCTCAAGATTCAAAAAAAAATACAGCTAGAAGAGGAGAGACTAATAGCCAAGTCTCGAACAAAAAGGACCCGGAGGGACCCCACCCCTGAGGTCATTTCTGATGATGATGAGGAGGGGCAGAAAGACCTCAAAGATATGATCTATAAACTGCAAAGAAAGATGGACAAAAGCTCTGAAATAGAAGTTAGGGAAATTCTAACACCATTCAGCCATTTTTTAGAGGCAATTCCTCGGAAAGAGGCCTCAAACATTATACCTTTGATTCATTTGACGGATTGGAGGATCCGAAAGAACACTTATATTATTTCGAGCAAATTGCCCATATATACTGCTACAGTGACTTAACCAAGTCCAGATTCTTCGCATATTCCTTCAAGGAGGGCTCAGAGATGGTTTAGCCGGATCTACTTCCGAAGCATCCACAGCTGGAAAGAATTCCGCGGAGCCTTTTTCAGGAGGTTCCGAGACAACAAGACGCATGAGTTGCACATGTGCCATCTGGAGACTATCGTCAATATGACAACGAATCTCTCTCAGCATATATGAAGTGTTTCCAGGAAGCAATCAGTAAGATCTCCAACTTGGATGAGCGGGAAACTCTAAGCATCTTCCGGAGGAACCTAGACCCGGATCATAACGAAAGGTACATTGTAGAACTGATCAATAAAGAACCTCGGAGCTTGTCTGCTGCCTATTCCATGGTTGCCAGGTTCATCAAGGAAATTGACGTGCTCCAAGCTATGAGAATGATCCGGAACGGGATATCTTGGAGCAAGAACTCTAATGACGATTGAAAGGGGGTTACCATCAAGACAAAAAGTTCAAACAATGTCAACAGACCCACGTGGTGCAGAATACCCCTATATTTCAAAGACTTGGTCCCAAGACAGAGTCCAAGAGTGACCCAGGACCAACTAGGCAAATCAGGGAGCCTAGGAAGGAGCAAGATTGGACACCATTGAACCGGACTGGGGAGGAAATCCTGAAGGAGATCAAAGATAAGCCATTTTATTATCCGCCAAAGCCAATGCAGACTCTCCCGGAGAGCCGGCCTTACAATCGACAGTGCGATTATCATGAAACACATGGACTCAGGGGATGAGTTCCTCTCTATTCAGTCATTCCCGGAAATGATAATCTTTATATAATATATGCTAATTTTACTCAGAATGATAGTCCAGTAGATTAGTTCCCATGCTAATGTTATACATAGTTTTATTAAATTTATTTTTATAGATAATAGTTATTATTTTTATAATTTTAGGGATACATTTTTATTTAAATTAAAAAAAGAATAAAATTATAAAAAGTGGGAAAAAAAGAGTTAATGGAATTTATTAATTAATGAGGGGAGTTGTCCAACACTATAATGTTTCTTAAACAAATCGAATTCTATTAATTTAAATTATTTTTAAGTAATACACAAGAACAATGTTGAAGTTGCTCTTATATGTGTTGGTATTAGAAATATCAAGGCGTTGATATACATTACTTTCTAAGTTATAAGTGATGATATGCATCACTTACTAAGTAAGTAATGAGGCGCATCACTTAATAAGTTGAAAGTGATTATCATTTTCTAAGCTCGATGTGTTGATACACATCATTTTCTAAGTTATAATTGATGATACGCATCACTTACTAAGCTCAAAGTGATAAGTCGCATCATGGTCGGGTACACTTTACTATAATGTGTTGATCCATAAGAAGGTGAACACTTAAGTATTGTGTACAAAGTAGCGCTTATTGGGCCTGGGTCTAATCAGGTGAATACTGAAGTGTTACGTACAAAATATCACTTACTGGGTCGGAGTATAATCAGGTGAATATTAAAGTGTTACATACGAAACAACACTTATTGGGTCTAAGTCTAATTGATTGAATACCAAAGTGTTGCGTACAAAATAGCACTTATTAGGCATGAGTCTAATCATGTGAATACTAAAGTATTGTGAATGAAGTAACACTTATTGGGCATGCGTCCAAATATCTATAAGTATTACTCCGAATGCAATCGAATCAACATGAGTAAATGCAACACAATTATATTAGTTGTGGTGGTGTATAGAACTTACTTATCTTCCTCTACAAGCATTTCACTAACAATAAAATAATGATACGTATGATGACTAAATGATAGGAAAATTATTGCTTTAAAACTATATCATGAGACGATTCATAAACCTAAAGAACTACGCAGACTTGATCCCTATAAATGGTACGTAGGCATCTTGAGAGAGGGAGATGAAAATTAACATTATGTTGTTGTCTCAAGAACAGTCTAGATAATCATAAAATATCAAACACTTTACCAAGTTCTTCTTATATCTCTATACAAAAACCCATCTACAGATCTTAATATTGGCACCACGTCCTTGACGAAATTTGGTTCCAACAATATGTTTAAATTACTAGGCAATTATTTTTCCCGGACCTTTTAAACTATGTATTCCATCATTGTTTTTGTCAAAAACATTTATAATATTTTTAATAATATTTTAAAATATATTATTTTAAAATTTTGAAAAAAATTAATTATAAACTATTGGATGAAGACCCTAAATAACCATATTTTATTGCCCATCAACTATTTAGTTGGCCCAAAATATCTATCAGATACTCCATTCCAATAGAGTCCTCCACTTGTTAAGGAGTATCTCACTAGACACTCATTTTACAATGAGTCTAATACTCCTCTTCACCGGAGTATCAGCCTAAATACTCCTTTGTCAATGGAGTATAAACTCTAATTCTCCTTTTTCAATGAAGCAACAAGAGAGTACTAGCCCTGATACTCCTTTATCAGTGGAGCAACATGTGGGATATTTCTTTCTCATTGGATTATCTTCTAAAATTTCAAGATTGTTGAATTAAAGTCCACAGTTTTAGAGTTTATGTTCAATGATATTTGACCTTGCTCTAAATCGAAATATTTTTTTATTCATTTTTTAAAATATTTTTAAAATTCAAATGATGAATCATTTAATCCTAAAATATAAAAACTTGTACAAATAGTGTTCACGCCTAAATTTAAAATTAATTGAATTAAGGTCTAAACTTGAATTATAGTTTAGGCTTTAAGTTTAAGGCCCAAAACCCTAAGTTCAGGTGTCATGTTTTAATTATTGAACCTAAAAATATTAAAAAATTTAGAAATAGGATTCATGCTTAAATTTTAAAAATTATCAGATATACAGTTAAATATTTAAAAAAAATATATAAAAATTAAGTGATACTCCACTAATGATGGATTATCTATAATACATAATGACTACTCCCTAATTTACCCATTTAACAATTTAGGTAAAAAAATTTACCCATGACCCAAATCCTATATATTTTGCTAGATCCATGGACTACCCAATTAAGTTCAATTCACCCATCGTTATTTTTTGAATTTCAAAAATAAAGCTATCTATGGAAAATGATTTGAACAAATCAAATCATGCATGATTTTCTCCAATTTGTTACATCATTTTCTCTCTCTTTTTCCAAATCATCATGCACCTCTCTCTCTCTCCCTCAGTCGACGGATTACAATGGAGTTACAGTACTGCTTCTGAACTTAAAAACTTTGTTTGGAGTTTACAATACAGTCTCAACGTATTGCTTTTAAACCTTGGTTGCTCCATAACTATTTTTGTTAGATTGTTTGATATTTTCCCTTGATTCTCCAGAACTGTGTGGTTAGATTGTTTAATGTTTTCATGATAGAAACGGTACATGACATTCTTCTCATTATGTTCAATTTTAGGATTCAAGCGTGTTCTTGGACGTAATATTGAGAAAACCTTGAATCCATCTGATGCCACCAGTGAACAAGGTTTTAATCCTCATGATGATGCTGCATGTAAACATTTCCCTATTTATTTTTGACTAATTTGTTGATTTTGTCGAACCAGATACAAAACGCAGGGTTCGTGGGAGAAATGTCAATTATATTCTTTCAGACAGGACTAATCTCCATCCTACAAAGAATCACCAGTCTAAATCCGTCAACAATGATATATGTACCCTATTGTTTTTTGAATTTTACACGATATCTCATGTGACTGCTGTTATGATTCCTTATAAGTTATCTTGTATACATTAATAAGTTTTTCTTTACTCTTTTGGTTAGTTATACATGTATCTAATCCACCAAATTTGCATGAAGATGCATTGTTATGAGCAGTTAGTGGCAAGGAGAATCAGAAACCAGATATATTGTTTACCAAAACCTCTTTCAGCCGATTAAATCCAAAGCAGAGCCAATGTATGTCGCGCACTTCAGATCATAAGAAACTCTATCAAGGTTCACTCTATGAATTTCCTTATAGCTAATGCCGTATATTTGTTATTTAAACAGGTTCCAAACCTTCGTCGATCAAGCAATGTTTGTGGACGATGAAAGAAGCACATCTCAGCCGTGGTCCTCTACAAGCAATTAACGGTAACTTGACATATGAAATAAACTATACTGAACATTTATCGCACAACAATTGTGTATATTATTATGCCTCATATTGTATAACTACTTTTGTATCAATCCTGACATGGATGCATGTAATTATTTGCGCCATTCTCATCTAACACCGTTATCAAATGTTGATAACTTTAACAATGAATCAGAAGAATCAGGTTAGTCCAGTCTGTGATGTTTGTGTATATTTTTTAATGTAATATTAGTTTTTGTACCTATACGGTATAGTGGACTTGAATCTGTGTAATTGAAATTAAGTAACATACAAGCACATACTTTGCCATATTATTTATGTTCAGATATAAAGTCAGCCAATTTAATACAGAGAAATGTCTCAAAGCGCTTGGTAGAATATATAGTTTTTGATTTATATGATACCCTGATTGGCAGGGTATGTAAGTGAAAATGAGGAAATTAGAAACAATTTACTACAAGATATTCTGGTTCAAATATGCAGTTAACCAATTTATGGAGAAGACTGTATGCGTACGATAAATTTAAGTAATCAGTCTCTGCGCAGTATTTACACTGCCACGCCTGGTAAGCTTCCTAAACTTGGTATTTGGAATGGCGATACTGAAAGCTCACAATTCCTGTTTATCATGTAGATTCAGGCGATAGTGTTTACCACCCCATTGGTAATGACAGCTTATATATAGAACATTTGTTAATGTCAAATCTCCACGATGTTGTGGTTGACACTGATTTCCAACCAAGTTTTGAACTTCTGGCTAACAACCGATGTGAGGTCAATACTGTTCCAAGATCAAATCCCCACCTCACCCAGCCTGGTAAGCAATTATGACTGAGTATCTACTGAGGAAATGTTATAGATTTTATTTGCTAATATAAAATTCTTGATTGGAAATTAGATCAAAATAAGCAAGTGAGGGTGCGTGGAAAGAATTACAGTTCCAAGGATCATAATGTATTCCGATCTACACTGCCACAAAATACAAGTTTGAGCGAAACCATTTTACACAATCCTGGAAGAAACACGTCACCTTTGGTTGCTTCCCACACATCAGGCACGACTTGATAATGAATCAAGTGAACACGACTTAGATACGTAAATTAAATGTTATTAACTGTCATAATTTTGTAAGTTTTTTTTAGATAAAAACAAAGTTAGCGTGCCTGGCAAGAAATAGCTCGCCAAAAAAAACAATATTCTGTAGTGCAGTGCCATCTTCTTATACAGGATTATTCGATAATTTGATATACACTACCGCTGGGAACAAATCGCTTTCAGAATGTACTTAAACATCAGGTCAATGTTTGTAATAATTCTTAATTGAACAATAGATGTACAAACTATCAGAATCATAACTTTCCATGAATTTTTACATAATTGAACTAATGTTCTATATCTATAATTATTGATTTATTAAAAGTTTTGTAGGTGTTCATATATGTGGAGAAACATGTGCAAGTCCTAAAACTCCGTGTGCACATAAACTACAATCCATAGAGTTTTCAGGTGTGGTTCACATATATGTGCGTATATTAATGTATACTATTAGATTGATAAGCATCCAATATGTTTAGTTCACAAGTTTACAAACAATGTATTTGTTACAGCATGTCAGATGAGAAAATAGGAAACTCCAGGAACATGTCAAAGTGATAAAAGTGTATTCACTTTCTCATTGCCTGCATCCAGAGTGCAGAAACGATCGCGGAAATCTCTTAACCCAGATGGATTACAAACTGGAGAACATCTAACCAAAAAAGTTTATGGTAGAATAAGTCCAGGTCCTTCGACGTTCGATACATCGTCCGTAAAAAGTACTTTTGAGCGAGGAGAAAGTTCAGGGTCTAAAAACTTATTATCTGACTTTAAAAGTGTTGATGATTTTGATAGCAGTGACAATGATTGTTTATCCAGCGGTATGAATTTAGATTTCACACACTACATAATAAGCTGTGAATTCTATATGTTTTTTGCATTGCTTACTCTCTGATGAATTGCAAATTTTTGTAGGAGACTATGAGGATATTGATGTAGATTTATCTAACAATACTAATATACTATGCCTAAGTGGAGTGAGTACCTTGATGTTGGTGCTCCTGAAAAAATTTGTTCAAAATGTCAGGCGATCATGTGGAATCAAGAAAGGGACAATAAATCTGCACCAAGACAGCCTCCAACTTTTTCTCTTTGTTGTAAAAATGGTCAGATAACTCTTGATAAAGAAAAACAACCTCCTGAACCTCTTGCTACACTCCTTAGTGGTGCATCCCGTTTTAGGCATTTCAAGCAAAATATTAGAATGTACAACTGTATGTTTGCGATGTCTTCCACCGGAGGAAAAATTGATCATAGTATCAATCATGGCGGTGCTCCTTATTGTTTCAAGGTCAAAGGTGTAATTACCACAGTATAGGAAGCTTTGTACCACCTGACGGTGCAATCCCCAAATTTTGTCAACTCTACATATATGACACTGAAGATGAAATGAACAACAGAATAAACTCCATTAAAGTAGGAAGTGATTTTGTTGATGAGGGTATCGTACAGTCTTTGTTAGAAATGTTGGATAAACATAATCGTCTGGTCAAAGGTTTTCGTATGACACGTGAACGGATTGAACAAAATGCAGTTGATGAATTTAGATTGGTTCTAATAGCTTCTTCTTCAGTATCTGGTCGACCTAACCATATTGGCCCATCAAATGAAGTTGTCGGATTGATTGTCACAGACGACTATGCAAAAGGATGCAGGGATACAATAATCCATTCAAGAACTAATGGATTGGAGAGGATATATGAAACTGATCCACGATTTATACAACAACAATATCCTCTTCTTTTTCCCTGCAAATAGACCTTATAAAAAATAGCCCAAACACACTCAGTTTGTAGAAAATAAAGATCCAATAGAAAAGGGAGATAGAGAACTCATCATGATGAAAGAGTATTACCATTATAAACTAATGATTCGACCTTTAGAAGGTATATTCTTTATCTGCACTTTGTTTTAGTACATATTCTTTAATATTCTCTCAAATTTACAAAGAATCAAGCATTTAATCACGAGTTTACAGGTTTGACTCCACATCTCGGAGGTCGTTTATGGCAGCAATATGGGGTGGATGCATTTACTGCAATGGAGCAGTACAGACTTGACTGGATCAGAGATAACCAGACAATGATTCGTTCAGATTTGTACGACATATACGGGATGCACTACAAAAGGGTGATAACAATCCTGAAAATGTCGGCAAAGCAACAATTTTACCTGCCTCATTTACTGGCAGTAAAAGGTACATAAATAAGTATTTTAAAGATGCTTTGGCCATCTGTCAAACGCTTGGCCACCCATCACTGTTCCTTACAATGACCACAAATACAAAATGGCCTGAAATACAACGGATGTTAAAGTTTTTACCCGGTGTTGATGTTGTTAACGCTCCAGACGTGGTTGCAAGGGTTTTTAAAATGAAAGTTGACCAGATGGTTGATCAAATCAAAAATAAAAATTGTTTTGGACGTTGTATAGGAGGTATTATAATATGAAAGCTTTTTCTGATGATTTAATTTTATACTTTGACAGTAAAATGACATGTATGAAAATCATACTATTTTTCTAATTTAATACCTTGGCATTTTACAGTGATGCACGTCATAGAGTTTCAAAAGCGTGGACTGCCACATGCTCACATGCTTATTTGGTTGCATCCAAACAATCGTCCAAAAACCACGGACCAAATAGATAAAATGGTGTCTGCAGAAATTCCTGATCCAAGTATTGATCCTGTTGGATACGAAGCTGTAAGGAATTACATGATTCATGGACCATGTGGAAGAAATTGTATTAATTCTCCAAGTATGGCTAAAGGCAGTTGTACTAAACATTTTCCTAAAAGGTAAATCGTCGTCATTTACACCATAGTTGTACTAAACAATTTCCTAAAATGTAAATCTTTGTCATTTACACCATACTCAACAAATTTATTATAACAGTTCATATACTTGATGACATTGAATTATAAAATTGTTCTATCATTTTTAACAGGTATAATTTTCACACATTCTTCGATGACTGTGGCTTTCCTATTTACAAAAGAAGGAAAACAGGAATTACTGTAAACAAAAAGGGAATTGAGCTGGATAATCATTATGTTGTCCCATACAATCAAGATCTTCTAATAAGATTTCAATGTCACACAAACCTAGAGATTTGTAACAGCTCAAGTTCACTGAAATATCTATTCAAGTATTGTCGGAAAGGACAAGATACCGCAACCATGTGTTTGAGGAAAAAAACAACCGCCAAGACTATCGCCACAACACCAATCACTCTGGAGAAATGTCTAATTGATGAAGTTAAACATTACTTAGATGGTAGATATGTTTGTACATCTGAAGCATCCTAGAGGATATTTGGTTTTGACATCCATTCCCGTTGGCCTTCAGTTGAACGTGTGCCAATACATCTACCAAATGAAAAGCACGTGTCGTTCAGAAACTCACAAAATCTACAGGAGGTGTGCGATAATGCAGGATCAAAAAAAGCAAATTAGAAGCATGGTTTGAAGTAAATAGAATATATCCAGAGGCCAAAAATTTCACCTATTCAGAATTCCCAAGCAAGTTTACCTGGCATCCACAACTGGGTTCCTGGAAACCGAGAAAACGAGGTGATGTCATTGGAGGCTTTCTGAAGTACATTCATCCAGCGGTGAATTATTATATCTCCAAATGCTCTTGCTTAGGATTAAAGGTATTGTTTCTTTTGATGATTTGAAGACAGTCCACGACCATATTCATAAATCTTTTCACGAATCTTGTGCCGCACTAGGTCTCCTCCAGAATCACCCGCAATGGCATGAAGCTATAGCTGAAAATTCGCATACATCCATGCATCCACAACTCCGTGCAATGTTTGTCAACATTGTAGTTTACAGTCCAATTTCTCATCCACGTAGTCTTTGGGATACTCATTGGGGATGCATATCGGATGATATTGTTCTTGTGAGACGACACCTCACTAACAATCCAAATCTTTGTCTATCAGATTATGATATCTAGAATTACGCTCCTGCAGGTATAAGTTTTAATAATTCTTTCAGCCCTATCATTTTCCCGTATGTAACTAAGAGGATAAATTTTATGTACATTTATTCCAGAGATTGAGAAATTGTTGAACGATATTGGTAAAAGCCTTACAAACTTCCCATATATGCTATTTCCAGGAGAAGCATATTTTTCCAACTCTAATAATAGGCTAATTCTTGAGGAAACATCCTATGACACAGAAGAAATAAAGAAAATCCATGAAAAAATCATAGTCTTCTGGATGATGAACAGAAGAGAGTCTATGATTCAATTCTTGACAATATCAACCAGAAAAAAGGTGGTGTTTTCTTCGTTTACGGGAGTGGAGGTTGTGGAAAGACTTTCTTGTGGCAGACACTATATTATCGATTACGGTCGAAGCGTAAGATTGTGCTTCCTGTGGCCTCATATGGTATAGCTGCCATGTTGCTTCCCGGTGGAAGAACCGTACACTCCCGCTTTCACATTCCTCTCAAACTTGATGAACATTCTTCTGTCGGGTTAAGACATGGGACCGATATTTCCGAGCTAATTCAACAAAATGATTTAATAATCTGGGACAAGGCACCTATGAAACATCATCATGCATTTGAATGCGTTGATCGATCCTTGAGATATATTATGTCTGATGTTGATAAAAGAAGAGCTAAAAAGCCATTTAGTGGTATAACCATTGTTTTTTGGTGGAGATTTTTGGCAAACACTTCCAGTTATTCCAAAAGCGTCAAGAGCTGAAGTAGTTTGCGCTACCCTCAATAAATCCAAGCTTTGGGATTCTTGTGAAGTATTTTTATTGAAGCAAAACATGCGGCTTAATGCAGAAAATATAGAATCGGAGAATAAAATCATCACTGAATTCAGCAAGTGGCAGCTTGCGGTCGGTGATGGTAAGGAAACCAATATTTCTCCAGATTCAGACAGTGGTGAAATGTTAATCAAGATTCCTGATCAATATATCATTAATACATCTGGAGATCCTATCCAGAAGCTTTTTGAGGTAACATACCCAGATTTTCTATAGAATATCTCTTCGCATGAATACCTCAGATCAAGGGCTATACTAACACCTACTAATATCGTGGTGGATGAAATTAATATACAGCTCCTTGAAAAAATTCCAGGTACTTTGTTTACGTATCTCAGTTAGGATTCAATCGATGATGCTGGTGATGATGATAATGATTTCAGGTCTGCATTTCCAGCTGAGTATCTAAACTCTATAAATATGCCTTGCATTCCTAAGCATGAGTTAAAATTAAAGGCAGGAGTGGTCGTCATGATTATGAGAAACTTAAACCAGATTATGGGATTATATAATGGTACTAGAATGATTGTCAAATCATGTAGAAAGAACAGTATTGAATGTGAGATATTATGTGGGTCTCATGTTAGAACCAAACATCTTATTCCAAGAATCGAGATGATTCCAAGTGACACAAACTGGCCCTTTTGAATTTAAACGTGTTCAGTTTCCAATTCAGATATGTTATGTCATGACAATTAACAAAAGTCAGGGACAATCACTTAATACGGTTGGGCTTTACCTTCCTAGAGCAGCTTTCTCACATGGACATATTTATGTTGCCATTTCTAGAGTTACACGTCCTGAAGGCCTCCATATTCTCATAGATAGTGATGATGGTAGGAGCACAAATATTACAAATAATGTAGTTTTTGAGGAAGTGCTTTACAATCTTCCAAGCGTAGACAATTGACCTGACATATTAATATAATTGTGTTGTATACTTCTCTTTCTCCTGTTTCATTCCTGATTTTCGATGTCATATATCAATGTCGTACGTGTAGCAACGCAAATATTACAAACATTTATGTGTAAAACCTACATCAATGTACATAATTAAAACATTATCTCCAAATTAACCATATGTTTTTAAAAATTTTAACATATCGATCAAGAATATATCTTTAATGGTTAAAATAATAGTACAAATCTGAATGATATGCTTGGTAGGCAGTATTTCTCTATTTTTGGAAGTAACCAAAATGATAAGGTGGGTTAGTTGTCATCATCACATCAAACACTATGTAATCAATTATCAAAAAATTAAACCAGGATATTACTCTTATTCTCATTTAAACTAATAGATTTGCACTATCAAATTCCAGCTAAAATAAAGGCATATCCCTAATGCCTCGCTGGTGAAATATAGTTACAAAGTTTTTACAGAATGAGATTCATTTGCTAAAACATCAGTTATCTTTTTCTCTCAAGAGTGCAACCATTTTATAAGAGTTTCATTTTGTTAACCTATTTTTACTATTCTCAAAATATGGGCTGAATGATTTTCCTACTTACTGTGCTAATCTACATTGCTTGAATAATCTTTTTACATTGCTCCTCTTATAGTGTTGTTTTTAATGGAGTCATTTGATCGTCTATCCAATCTCGACAAGGCTAGTACTAACTGGAAAATTAAGGTCAGGGTTACCAGGATGTGGGCTAATATGACTTTGGAGGCAAACTCACTGAAAGGCTACAATCTCATTCTTCTGGATGATGATGTATGGTTAGATGTATTTCTGTCAATCTTGGTTTGTACTTAATTGTATTTATGTAGTTTATGTAATTTAAAATTGTAGGATAACCATGTTCATGCCTTTGCGTATCACAACATTTGGAATGGATTTACCACAAAGATTGTGGAAGGCGGTGTCTACATTTTTGACCAGTTTGTAGTTAAAGATCCTGTCGGGAATTTGAAGCCGGTCCAGACAAATCTATTTATCAGATTTACAGGCTCCACTACTGTCAGGACTGCTCTTGATGATGGCATGATCCCTTTACAAAAATTTGAGTTTCTGGACCTCGGAGATTCATTTGCGGAAGCAAATAAATGTCTTCCTCAACAGCAGCCTGAATTTGCAATAGGTTCGGTAACGCATTCACTATTATCTTACTGTACTCATATTTAATACCAATTTAATAGGCTAAGCACTTATACAACAATATCGTGTAAAATACGTTCTGTGTAAGACATATATAATTGGAGTTGTCGAAGAGTATGAAGGTTTGACCAAGCTCCTAACTAAATACGGAGATAGAGATATTGTGAAGTTTAGAATATGTGATTCAAGGTTGTTCACATATGTATATTTATTAAGTATTAGATTTATTGCTATATTTCCATTCTGCTAAATATTATTAACCACAACTCTCAATCCTGTTTTCAAGTAATGCCCACAAAGTGACTGTTTGGGGTGATCTTGCTGTGTCGTTCAACGACAAGATGGTTGAAGATCCCAAGAAGCCTATAATTCCTATTTTAACAAGTACAAAAGTGACTACTTTTATGAGTAAGTTATTCTTATTTGCAATCCTATTACATAATTGTAATTCTTGCTGACTAAATATTTTACTTGATTACCACATTCAGGTTCTATTCAAATTGGTACACTACCATCAATTCATTTGTATATAAATCTTGATGATGAATCTGTGACTGATATGAGGCAAAGGTAACAAATAGATATAAAATTAAAATTAACTCATCCACCTTTTACTCTATATTTATTTTGTTGAAATTGTTTAGGTTGCTTGAAGAAGGTTATATACTGAAAAGAGAAAATTTGATCCAAGCTAAACAAAATGAACTGGTTCCTACCTTATTTCAAAAATTTTCGCTAAAGGACCTTAATGAGAATTTGACATACGAACATCTCAAGGTATATCGTTAATCCAATTTTGACAAAAAATATATTATAAAATATTCCGTTATGTTGTTAATAGTTACATTTTCATCGTATTCCAGAGAAGAATTTGCTGCACGTTTACCATTATCAAGGTCGATGAGGAAACAAATTGGTGGTTTTATAGCTGTAACAAATGTTTGCACGAGGTTGAGCGCATTGGCACAATATTTAAATGTACCAACTGTCCTCGGAACATTTCCGTCTCTCCGAAGAGGTTACTCATATATTAAAATTTTTGTACAATTTTTGTACAAAAGATATTTTAATTGAAGCCTAATAATATTAGCTACCTATTGTCTTAAGGTTTCGTCTAATGGTTCTTGCTGAGGATGAAACATTTGCCTGTAATGTTGTTCTGAATGATCGAGCTGCTAGAAGAATTCTTGGAACAAGTGCTGCAAAGGTGGTTTCTGATTACGATAAGGTAAACAACTTTAATAATATTACATTTGCATTTATATATGTTATATCACATATCCGAAATCAATTTATTATAAATGTGTTTATGATCCATCCAAAAGCTTTCCCAAAGTTCTTAAATCATTAGTTGGAAGACTAATTTCAGTAGAACTAAGTCTAACCAAATCAAACATTGTTGAGGACAACAACCTTTTTTATGCTGAAGATATATATGAACCTACAATACAGACTCCAACTCCTTTGGATTCTCCCATTCTGTCTGAAGGTTATTCCAATAACATTAGTACTGAAATGAGTGAATTATATTGTTGTTTTACATTTACTATTTGAACATTAATTTTGCCTGATTAATATATTCTCGAACTTTCTTATCAACGATATGTGCATATGTAGTACTCGGAAGCTGACGACGTGCATGTAACTTCAGGCACGGCTAAATATGTTAACAAAAAAATAAAAAGGTACTCATATTACTATCATCTTATGTTAAACATCCTATTTTCTCATATACCATGGTTCCCTTTTTCACTAAACAATCAATTTATTTATTTATCACTCTAAAACTTAGAAGTTATAATTTATTTACTGAATCATTCGCTTTGTGATTGCAGGAAGGTTGATATCATTATTCAACTATGAGGATTTTGAAGAAATTTCAATTTTCTTATTCCAGAAATAATTTTTAATAGTATCATTTAAGTGACAGTATTTGTTATTCCAATTGTCACTATTAGTTATACTCTGTTTCCATAAATTGTTATCCATGTTTTTTGATACTGATCATTTATTAATGTGAGCTATGCCTAGACATATATATACGACTTTAATTTTCAATAATTACAGAGTAACTTATTTATCTTCTATTAATGAATCATGGTACCATAATTTTATTGTATTGTAGTTCTTATTTGTCGTGGATTCTGTCATACACCTTTTGTGTTATAGTCAATGTCCTTTTTGGACATAAACGATTTATTGGAATATAGTGGATAAATTTAAAAATTCTAGCATATAGGACATTTTTTAAATATGACAAATTAATTTTAACATTATACAATTTTATGTGTTTTTTAACCTGAATATACTCAAAGTAAGCTCTTTAATTTTTAAATCCTGCACAACATGATATATGACAACCGTATTGTGATGACTCTTACAAATTTATCTTAATGTTGGTTTGTTGAGGAATGTGATAAGTGCTGCCAAATATTTTGTGATTGATACGGAATGCCATAGCCTATCAAAATTAGGCTAACTTACTGCAATCAAGATGACATAAACTGTATTGTTACTTTTGCTCCCGTCGGGATAAATCTGGCCCCTTCCCCTGTTTCCGCCTACATATATAGGATATTTTAAGAAGTGAACCTCTTTCGTAGTAGCGGGGTCCGGGGAAAGGATCGGAAAGGTTATTTCACTATATTTCTGACCAGGAATTGAGTATCTTTACCATATTCAAACCTGATCCTCTTCAACTAAAAGAATAATATATATTCACTATCTTGGACAGTTGTTCTATACTCAACTTGCATAAGAACATCCAGGTATGTAATCATTATCTTCAATTCCAACAAAAAATTACTATACATAATACATTCTCTTATTAAAATTTGACCATCTTTGATCACGATATGGAAGACCATCAGCATTTGTCTTATCTGAATCCCACTCAAGTTTCCTAGATGTTGAAAGTTAGAGTAACAAGAATGTGGAGATCAATTAATGGTCTTGGAGAGGTCTCGAGGCACAATCTTATTTTGCTGGACTGTGAGGTGTGTTTTATATTTATCTGTTGCAATGAAAATAATGTACTTTAGTTGTATTTTTATATACATTAATGATGCTTAAAATCTGTTTCGAGTACAGAATACACACATGGTTGCAGTTGTGTCACCTGCTATTTGGAATCAATTTGCTGGACTGTTCAATCCAGGAACCTTATACTTTATAAGGAACATAGGTGTCATGCCTGCAACTGGTATGTACAGGCCTGTACGTTCCACATTCTGCATACGGTTCCTTCCCATCACTATTGTGGATGTGATGTCGCTGGATACTCTCATGATTCCTCGCTACAAGTTTGAATTGACTCATCTGCCAGCTATAGCCAACACTCTTTTAAATTATAATGAAGATGAGATGCCTGTTTATTCCACAGGTGCAACATTTTAAACGCTCACATACAGGAATTGTAAACTTCTCATCCTGATTACTTATAATATATAAACAGATGTTATTGTTGTTGTCGAGGACTTAGAACCAATGCGAACAGTCCGGAGCAGGTTTGGTTCAAAGGTTATGGTGCGCTTCAGACTAAACGATGGAGAGTAAGAAATCCTATATTATATTTATCTAATCCAGATGAGTACAGTATCATCGTCTAACATTTTTATTCTTCAAGGTCAAATTCTCATGTCCATATTTTATTTTAGGACATCGCACTGTGTTCATTTAGTGGGTAATTTACCACCAAATACTGAGTCTTTATACCAGGATATAGGAACAGACTTGAAAATTGTTATCCTTGCATCTGTCTGCATCAACATTTACCATGGTGAATTTTTCTTGCTATCCTGCATTTAATTTTTTTTATTATGAACCAAATTTTTTCACTCTAGTGTATTTCATGAAAAGCAGTTCTAACGTCATTTCATTTATCTATTTCAAAAAAGGCATAATTCGTGTAGGAAATCTATCTTCAACAAATATCTTTATCAATATTGACTATCCTGATGTCACTGCCTTAAGACAGAGGTGCGCACATTGTGTGATAATTTAGAATTTAATATTTTATTATTTAGTATTCGTACTCTAACTATTGTGTTCTACGTGTTATGTAGGTTGCTCAATATTCATAATTGATGCATGAGTCACTGTAGCAGGACCTTTTTATGATATGCAAGAGCTTATTATTTTTACGTAAAATAAAGTGGTTTTGAGATGTGAAATAAGCGTGCTCATTGCTTTCGAGCAATGATATTTATTGTTTTCCGAGTGTATGTTTGTGGGGATATTAGAATTACGTATTATCTATTAAATAAATTTGGTAGCATTATGCTGGAGCATTTTACACCTTTTAAATTAGCACTTCTATGTTCAAAATCTTATAATATTATAAATTTGGTAGCATTATGTTGGAGCATTTTACACTTTTTAAATTAGTACTTCTATGTTCATAATCTTATAATATTACATTAAAATAGAACATGACATATTTATCCATATTAAAATTAAAGTCACATATATTGGAATTGAGGGATACATTTAATATGACATTAAATGTGAATCTTAAAATTAATGACTCTGTAATTTTAATTGAAACTACTAATTTACTACAAAATCCAAGGAATTCCTAAAGTTAGGCAAAATAAAGTAAAATGTGCCGAAACCATTTTAAGACAGTTTGCTTTATCTGGATTTTTTTACGGCAGGTATGTTGTATTTTTTTGGGTTTTTTAAATCTCAAAGTCAACGTTATTTGTGTTGTTTTTGCCTTTTTTTTGCTTTTGGTTTTTTCTCTTTTTCTCCTTATATTTAAAAGCCTTTTCTATAAATTATATTAATATATTATATTTCAATATAAGGATGATTTTGTATTTTTTTATTTTAAAAAAAATCTTGCAAAATATTGAATTATATATAGTATTCACTTTATATCTTTTAAAATTATCAATTAAATAATACGCTTAGTCGGTTTTGTTGCAACACCTTTAATCACATTGTCTACTCAAAACTTGAGAAATAAATATGTTACGACACAAGAAGTAAGAGACTCTTTCCAAATTGGTTATGTACAAAGACACTCAACTATGTCTTGGTTGTAACAATTTTTGTTATTGGTTATATGTCTAGATACAATAAAAAAGCATGATGGATTTAATGAAGCTTCTACAATAGGTGTAAGGAGAACTGCTTTTGGAGATAGTGTCATGATAAACTGCATCAGTCCTTGATTTTATATTTTTTCCTTCTTATTAAAAAAATCAATTTGGTAAAGTTAGATTAAATCAAAATATATGTTGAAAAAAAATGTAATTCCCAGAGAAGATACAAATAGTTAGTATCTTTAAGATAATTTTTTTTACAAATAAATTTAGATTACTATGTCATGTAATTAGTTGACGGTTCAGAAAAATAAGTTCAGATTTTTTGTTCTGTGAAATTTAAATCTGGAAATTGAATTGTAATGACGCCAAGATTTAGTTTTATTTTATTTTATTTTTGGTACAAAAATATCGATCAATATTAATATTACGAGAATAAGTAATTTGTAGAAAAAATATTGAAAGACAAATATTGTATGTAATTACTTTCTTTCATCTTTAGATTAATTTATTATATGATATTTTTAGTTTATTTTCTTATATGATTTATACGATCTTTTAGAAGCAAAATATGTTTTTGGAAATAAGTACATAAAATCAATATATTTATAGTTTATTCCTCGGGACAAATAAAATATATTAAACACATAAGGAAGATGAAAACTTAACAATCTTTTGTCCAAAACAACTGCAGATCATCAGTGTTAATTAAGTCCTTACGCATTCCCTTTCTCTTAAACTCAAAAGTAACAGGTTAACTACATTTTCCAACAAAGCTTTCTCAAATGGCTGATCCAACTATTTTCAATGTTTCACTAGAGTTGATCATACTTATTTTTTCTCACCTCATTTTCCAAACAGAAAGCTTCAGTTTGTTCGTGAAGCTTTTGTTGGTATGGGAGCGTAAACAACCAAAAAAACATATCAAGTATGTTCTTGAAGCTCTTGACTGGGATAAACTATATGACTTTCATCAGCATCAGATGGAAGTTACACGTGACCAGTTCTACGGCTTCGTTTCTTATTGTGTTAGACACGATGTTCATCAGGCAAGCTTTTTAAACTCATCTCTCAGACTGCTGCAGAGGAATAATGTTGATTTTAATCTTGAGGTTTTATCAGTACTATCTTCTAAATATTTCCCATCCAGATTTGCTTACATTTTCTTTAAGGCATTATTTAGACCAGCTGAATTAGATAGTACTGCTGCTGAAATGTATATGATAGTCACCAATACTGACATGACAGGAAGAGTGAAAGAGATTATTACTCTACTCTCAGACATGTACGGTAACATTGCTGGAAATGATGTTCTGCTACCAGCAAACAAATTATGTCCAAATGCAAGGAGTACTAAATCGTTCCACCTAGAAGATGGACCTTCATTTGAGATAGACTTGTGGAATTCACTTTGCACTAGAGCTGTCCAAGGAAACTATCAGGAAGAAGGTGACTTATGGCCAGAGGGTTTGAAGATGGCGCATATTTGGAACTCAAAATGTCACAAATGCACTCTTCAACTGATGTTTTTCAAGATTTTACTTTATGCTATGAATTATTAAATTTAAGTAATGTATTTATGTAAACTTTAATTGTTCTTTTGTATCTCGAATTTAAATCCATGAATCTATATGCGCCATCTTCTATAACCTTATTTTGATTACAAAATTCATGGTATGTTGTTCATTCATAGCTTATAGTTGAGTTTTGGAGTTAATACATCTTTCACAAATGTGTTAAATTATGAAAATGCTATCAATGTCTGCATTGTTTAAAATTATAGGTTACAAAGGTTGATTTGGTTTTTCCTGAAAGCTGTCTTAAAAAGGTACTTAATTGACAATTATCCTCAAAACTAACTTTAGAAGGTGCTTTCACTTAAGAAGCTCTCTTAATTTAGGTTGTAAAAGGTAAAGAAACAAATTCAGATTTGTAGTCATTTTCCATGGAATTAGACCTATGCCATACCCTCTGTCTAACATATTTTCAGATGAACCGAATATAAGAGTTTTATTTGGTTTTAATTTTTCCCAATAATATTTTTTAGTTGCATGACTGTTTTTATTCGTCTCCGTGTCTTGCAAATGAATGTGTTTGACTCATGAAGAGGTTTACTAACTACTTCTAATTAACTTGCCTCAATTGACATAGTGAAGCCGTACGGTGTTGGTAAAAAAGTTACTTCCGAGTACAAGGCGTGGTTAGAACTAAAACTGATGGTGCACATGGTAAACTAACAGCACTACAGTGTTGTTGTAACATGTTGCATAAATTTTGAAACCACAGATCTGAAATATGAGTCGCGACATCAGTTATAATGTAAGTTTTGAACATTGCCATTATTTTGCTGGCAATCATTATTTTGATATTTATATTTAGTTGTCTGAATTTACATATTTTGTGATCACAATTTCCAATCACATAAACAACTGCATGTTCGAAATTTTGATAAATAAAGTTTGTGCTAAACTAATTATTTACTTGATATTGAAGTAAGTTATTTAATTCCTAAAAAAGAAATTCAATCATAATTACTAATTCATAAACTATTAAAACAGGTTTTGTTTTATTTCTAATAAAAACAGCTAATTGATAAACTTTTAGTAGTACTAATAATAGATATTATTCTATTAAGCTTTTAATAGAAAAGTTTCAATGTAACTATATATGTATTTGAATTTACCTTAACTTTCATCATATGTAGTTGAATCTTACATAATATAATCTTCTACAATATATAATTTTACATTGCCTATGAACAATGTATTTTAAAATTGTTTTTCTAATGGAATACTAAACGTTCAATTGATTAGATCATGTATGAAGAAAATACTATTAATTCTATAATTTTTTCAATATAATAATTATCTTTAGGACACATAATTATGATGACTATTGCGATCTAAACTTTTTCAATAAATTTAGTTATTTTAAATCCCACAACTTTTTGGAATAGACAAATCTCCTCAACTCTTCTATCTTTTTTTTGGTTTTGTAAAACTCTTCAACTATTTGGAGCAGACACATCTATTGAGTTCTTTTCTTTATATACTACCAACAATCATTTAATAATATCTCATATAATCAAATTAAACACATAAACAGTTAACTTTTGTTTTATACATTTAGGTAGAATAGAACATGGCAATTTCCTCCTAATGGTTGGGTGAAGATCAATGTCCATAATGAGTTTATCCAGAATGCTCCTGATGGCGATAATAGAAATGGTATTGGTGTTGTTGTAAGAGATGCAGGAGGTCATCTTCTCAGACTTACTTATGGAACAATTTCAGGACTTAAAAATTTGAATAGTGCATTATGGGCTATTTTATTAGGCATGCGTCGTGCATTCCAGGATTCTTACGAACGGGTTATCATTGAAACCGACAATATACAAGCATACCGAGAATGAAAATATTACAAAGAAGAAGGGATTACACCACATTCCAGACAGACTTTTAGACTTATTCTTTCAAGGCTTAGTGATAAGAACATCCCTTATGAACTTAATTTGGTTCATCCTAATAGGAATGCAGTTGCACGTCGTTTAGCAACACTTGGAAGATAGGAATCTCATGACCTTCGAACATTTGATAGGCCTGTTGCAGGTATACAGAATTTCCTAAACATGGATTTAGGTATTGGGCCAGAGCAAGCAAAATTTCAGGACTCTGAAGTTAATGATCCCGAACCACCAATTGATGGTCAGGTTGTGCAAGTTTAAAATTCTTTCAATATATATGTGATATATATCTATCATGTAAGGGAGACATATTTGTATATAGAATAAACTGCATTTTTAATTGTTGTTCAATGTATATATATGTTTTTAAATATCCACAGTAAACACAAACATAAACAATCAATCGGATTTGCAATTATTGCACAAAAATGTTTATTACTATCCTCCAAGTAGAGGAAGTACAATACATCATCACAGCATATCAACTACAACATAATTTATATATTTTAAGCATAATCATCTAATAATATGTGAAGCTTTCCACTTTTTTCAATTAAGATATCAGCACCAGCATTCAAATTATTAAGATGTTCTTTCCATCCATTACCAAACTTTTCAAATGCACTTACCATTTCTTCTGTGTTCTGTTTGAATTTGTTCTCATGACCCTGTAGAGATGTGGACGTATCACCTAGGAATCTGTGTGAATCCACTGTATAAGAATGTGGAATTTCAAACTACTTTGTGATGACTCTCCACGTTTTTTCCTTGATTCATTCTTCAGAGTACTTTCTATTTTGTTGTGAAAGATTAAAACTGAGTCCATTAAATTTGTAATATAAAGCAATAAAAATCATAAAAATAGATAAACATTTGAATATTACTTGAATTGTTCCTCAAGGCCAATAGAGCGAGCAAACAATTAAGATTGCCTATTTTCCATTGTAGCATACATCACTGAGTAGAAAATCTTTGTTTCTTCCACGTCATTATTGAATTCTGCGCACGCTATAGCCAAATTTTGCAACTCTTGCTCCGCTACATTCTTTATGCCTGGCCATCTCTTCCTCTTCTCACTTCTTGAAGTCATTTTGCAATATGTAATATACATCTAAATTTTAAAAACATCCAAAGGTATATATACATGTGAGTATGGCCGGTAGTTTTTGGCAGTTCTTTTCTGATAAATTTAACAATTACCATGATCTGTAATAACCGAATGGTAGTTAACAATTTGAATTTTTTTCCTATTTTCAACTATCATATTACTCTGATTTTGTGATGTGTCATCAAGGAATATGCTGATTAGGTCCTCATTGTGAGAAGATACTTTCAAAAAGGTTTACAAAAAACCATTTTACATGTGTTGGTGCATACTGTAACGCCCTCAAGACCCGGGGTATAAGTCTGGGGGTTACTAGCTAATCACCAAACCTGTACAATCTGATTAACAATTAATAAAGAAATGAAATTAAACCCCTTTAACACTAACCAGGATCTTTTTAGGTTGAAGTATGAAAACAAGAACCACTAACTACTTTTATTACCAACCAACATTCAAAGTCTCACAAACTCTCTTTATTACAAACCATTGTCTAAATCATTTTAAACTAAGTTCAACTTTTATTTAAACACACACACATACTATCTATCAACACTCCACCTGCTCGGACAACTCAAAGATTTCTTCCTGGATTGGGATCAACACCTTGGGTATGAGAGGATCCCGAGGCTTGACCCGCTTTTTTACCACTCGAGTCCTGATGGGTTTCATATTCCTTCTTAACTGAAAACAATAAGGTGAATAACAACAAAAGGGTGAGCCAAAAATTGCTCAACAAGTCCACAAAAATATAAACAGTGTTAAAGCATTTTAAATGAATCCGCCATCCCAGGTATATCTGCCAAGATATAACCTCACGAGAATAGAAAGAAGGCCATTACTGGCGAGTACAAATAAACTAAACTGGACACAAGTTCGCATCTATATTCTGCTGATCAGTCAGAATATAATGCAGATCCATATCTCAATATATAGATCTAGTCGGGTACCCAGACACTACGACCCACGTCGAGGCACCAGTCATCCCGGTCCTCAGGATTAAGACATACTCAATCCCAAAACATCATTATCCAGTCCATCGCTTAGCAACCGGAATAATCGGTATGCTTTGATATATTCCAAACATTAGAATATATCAATCTCCATGTGTCACCAATAGAATATGAATCAAGAATCCAAATAAACGGAGAAATCAAGAATCGAAATGAAATATGAACAAAGGAATAGCAAGTGTATATTAGTGATCAAGAACAATAATCAAGAAAATGCAAATGTGATATATATTTGAATCAATATCACTATTCTGAAAGTAGAATAGAGGAAAAACTTGTCTTCTGCGCGACTCACTGCAATTGAATCACTTCTGTCTATCACCTTGGACTATTACCGACTCAACTGGCCTAGCTGGCTTAGCTTCTGTTGGCAAAATAGACTGGTTAAGTCACGTCGTACTTCCTTTGCATCTTGAATCGACTTCAAACCGATCCTAACATCTACACATGCGCTTATGACTGACTCATGTATTACATATAAGCAAGTAAGACTCGATTAACCACGTAATACACATAAGCACATAATCATTTTTATGGTTAAAATAATTTTTAAAACCAAAATCGATTCGATGATCGCTCAACTGATCGTTATCTGACTCGTTTCCCATTTTTCTGGAATTTTTCGGACTCGTCCCGGCACGTAACTCGACTGATAATCAAACAAGTCACAAAATCAACTAACTTCTAAAAGAAATTAAGCATTGATATTATTTTTAATGAAAAGGATTCATTTTTCTGAGTTAACAGGCTTTCGTTTCACGCAAAACGAACTAACGGTTGAATTATTATTAATTAAATACTGATAATTCCATTTATTAATCATTATAAATAATTATTACTAATTTTTAAAACCCAAAAATAATTTTTAAATCATTATTTAAGAAAATCATAATTAAAAATAATTTTTCTATAATTTTTGAAATTAAAATGAATTTATTATGAGTTATTGAAAATTATTTGATTAATTATCAAAATAATTAATCACTTTTAAATAATTAATAAGTAATAAATAATTAAGAAAATAATTCAATCTGATTTTTAGAAAATAATTCAGAATTATTTATAATATAAATTAATTAATTAAATAATTAATTAATCAATTTACAAAATAAATAAAACTGATTTTTAAAATTAATAAAAATAAAAAGTAAAAAAATAATTTCCAGAAACATATGTCAGAAAATAGATATCTGACAAGGTGGATCAAAACCGGGTTCTGGAAAAGGGTCAACCGGGTTGGATTCCGGGTCTGGGAAGAACACAACCGGAATCTGGGTTTAAACCCAGAATCCGGCGACTTCACCGGACTCCGGCGAATCCAATTCCTGGCCAAACGGACACCGTTTGGTTCCGTTTTTGATCCCAAAACATCCCAAACTACTTCCCCAATTTGTTTCAGGCCAAAATCGACCAGAAACATCCCTGGATATCATTCTCCGATCAAAATCATCAAGAACTCCGATAAAAATCCAAATCACTCATTTGTACATAACATCAAACATTATATAGTGCAAAATGAAGCAAAGAACATATACAATCAAAGCCCTAACATTACAAGAACCAAATATTCACAGAAATCATCGAGTTGTGTTTTGAAAATTCGACCTAAACCCTAGAAATCGCGAATCACTATCCAAGCATCGTTTGTTCAATTGAACACCATGAATCGACTGTAAATCATCTAACAAAGCTATATCAATAATCAAAACATCAAAATAACCCCAGAATCAAAAAGCCCTAATTCGAACATAAACCCTAGAAATCAAAAATCAAAAACGATGCAATAAAACGTGAAATTGATGCAAGAAACAGAAAGAACAGATCAAAACCTTCAATTTGGATACTCGAATCACTTGTTTTGGTGCTATAATCAGATCAAAATCACGACTTGAATTCCTGACCCGAACCTGTTCTTCCCGACCCGATTTCAGAGGATTTTTGGTAATTTTGCAGATTTTAATGATTAATTATAATTAATTAAATAAAAATTAGGCTATTTATAGTAGTAAAAATAATACTCCTAATTAAAATTAAGGGGCTAATTATACATTAAATAAAAATATTGGGCCCTAATTTTTATAATTTCTGAGTATTAAAATTTAATTTATAAATATTTTATATATGCAATATATATGCCAAAAATTCCCAAAAAATGTGAATAATGCAAAAATGCAAAGAAATAATATAAATGAAAGTCCTAAAATTTTATAAAAATAAAAATGTGATTTTTGTGGGGTTTTTGACACCTAATGGGGCCCAGAAAAGTCATTTTCCGCAAAACGAGAAAATTTATAAATTATCTAGATGTTCAGAACAAGGCGATTGTAAAAGTCATTTGATGAAAAATAAGGCCCATTATTTTATTTGAAATACTGGCTCTAAAATCATCGTTTGGGTCGTAAAATGTTTGAAATAAACCCTATGAATGCATAATAAAATATCTGAAAAATACCTTTAAAAAAAATACAGAAATGACATGGGATACACGTATCACGTAACAGTTAGGGTTTATCAGATAATCACACATAAATGACACATTATTACACATATTTTATTATAATCATGATATAATATAAACGTAAAGTTCCCAGTCGTTACATCCTTCCCCCTTTACAAGGATTCTGTCCTCAGAATCTTTTATGAAAACAAATGAGGGTATTTCTCTAACATTTCACTTTCGAGTACCCAGGTTGATTCTTCAACCATAGGATTTCTCCACAACACTCGCACTAAATATACAGACTTATTTCTCAACACTTTCTCTTGTCGATCTAAAATTCTTACCGGTTGTTCTATAAAAGACAAATCAGGTTGGATTTCTATCGGCTCATACTCGAATACATGCCTAGAATCAGGATTATATCGCTTAAGCATGGACACGTGAAACACATTGTGAATATGCTGCATATGAGGTGGTAAAGCTAATTCGTATGCAACTTTTCCCACTTTCTTCAAAATTTCAAACGGTCCAACGTATCGTGGTTTCAATTTACCCTTATTGCTAAATCTGGTTAATCCTTTCCATGGCGATATTTTGAGTAGTACGTTTTCTCCTTCCTGATAGTCCATATATTTCCTGGCTTGATCTGCATATTTGCGTTGCCTATTTTGCGCTGCATCGAGTCGTTTTCGAATGAGTTCAATCTTTTCTTTCATCTGTTGAATTAGTTCTGGACCGAAAATTTTGCGTTCTCCAACTTCATCCCAATATACTGGTGATCTGCATTTTCTCCCGTACAATGCTTCATACGGTGGCATTCCAATGCTGGCGTGATAACAGTTATTATAAAAAAATTCCACCAGAGGTAAATGTTCATCCCAGCTGCCTTCAAAATCGATCGCACAAACTCGTAACATGTCTTCAATCGTTTGGATAGTTCTTTCACTTTGCCCATCGGTTTGCGGATGATAAGCGGTACTCATGTTCAATTTAGTTCCAAGACATTCTTGAAATTGTCTCCAAAATCTTGAGTTGAAACGAGGATCTCGATCAAACACGATAGATACCGGAACTCCATGTCGCATTACAATTTCTTTGAGATATATGTGCACTAGCTTGTCGAGTGAAAATCTTTCATTGATTGGTAGAAAAAGTGCCGACTTCGTGAGTCTGTCAATGATTACCCATATCGCATCATGATTTGCCTTTGTTCTTGGTAATCCTACCACAAAATCCATCGCTAGATGTTCCCATTTCCATTCTGGAATGTCTAATGGTTGCAATAATCCACTCGGACGTTGATGTTCCGCTTTAACTCGCTGGCATGTGTAGCACTTACTTATCCATTCAGCTATTTCCTTCTTCATGTTCAGCTACCAGAAGTTTTCTTTCAGATCACGATACATTTTTGTACTTCCTGGATGAATGGAATACTTCGAATTGTGCGTATCTCGCATTATTTCTTCTTTTAATTCTGCTACGTTAGGGATCCAGATTCTCGACGCAAAACGTAAAATTCCTTCATTATCTTTCTGAGTTGTGATTTCTTCTCCCGTCAGGTCGTCATCTTGACTCATCACTTCATTTTGACAGCGGAGAATCTTTTCTAATAATTCCGGTTGGAAAGTCATAGTGTAGATAGCTTCTGCAGATTCATTGGGAATACGAATCTCAATTTCCAATTTGTCGAATTCCTTGATTAAGTCTTCACACGAAGTTAACCGATTCAATCTTTCTTTCCTGCTCAGCGCATCTGCTACAACATTTGCTTTCTCTGGATGATAACTGATCGTGACGTCGTAATCCTTTATCAATTCCAGCCATCGACGTTATCGCATGTTCAGCTCCTTTTGCGTAAAGATACACTTTAGACTTTTATGATCTATGTAAATTTCACATTTTTCACCGTAAAGATAATGTCTCCAAAGCTTCAACGCAAATATGATCGCTGCCAATTCCAGATCATGAGTGGGATCTATTTGTTCATGAGGTTTAATTTATCTCGAAGCATATGTGATGACGTTACCGTGCTGCATCAGTACACATCCTAACCCGCGATACGAAGCGTCGCTGAAAATGACGAAATTTCCTAGCTCATCTGGCAATACAAGTACTGGTGCGGTTACTAACCGATTTTTCAGCTTTTGAAAACTTTCTTCACACTTATCACTCCATTCAAACTTTTCACTTTTTCGAGTTAACTTGGTCAGCGGCGTTGCTATTTTCGCAAAATCTTTGACAAACCTTCGATAATATCCTGCCAATCCCAAGAAACTTCGAACTTCTGTCGGCGTCCTTGGTCTTTCCCAATTTAACACAGCTTCAATCTTCGCTGGATCAACTTGGATACCTTCTCTACTGATAATATGCCCTAGAAATTGTACTTCTCTTAACCAGAATTCACATTTCGAAAAGTTTGCGTATAATTGCTCTTTCCTCAGAATTTCCAAAGCTATTCTCAAGTGTTCTGCATGCTCTTCTTCTGACTTGGAGTAAATCAAGATGTCATCAATGAATACAATCACGAATTTATCCAAATATTTCTTGAATACTCTGTTCATCAAATCCATGAATGCTGCTGGCGCGTTTGTCAGACCAAATGCCATTGCCAAAAACTCGTAATGCCCATATCTTGTACGAAACGCAGTCTTTGGAATATCTTCAGCTTTAATCTTCAATTGATGATAGCCTGATCGCAAATTTATCTTTGAAAACCATGCTGCTCCTTTTAGCTGATCGAACAAATCGTCGATTCTCGGTAAGGGATACTTGTTCTTAATAGTGAGTTTATTCAATTCCCTATAGTCAATGCATAATCGCATGTTATCGTCCTTCTTCTTCACAAATAACACCGGTGCACCCCATGGGGATACACTAGGTCGTATGATGCCTCGGTCTAGGAGATCTTGCAGGCGTTGACAATTCCTTCATTTCGATTGGAGCCATCCGATATGGAGCTTTCGAAACTGGTTTTGTACCTGGTGCTAGATCAATTGTGAACTCAATTTCTTGATCTGGTGGTAACCTTGGAAGCTCGTCTGGAAAGACGTCTGGAAACTCGCACACAATTGGAATGTCTTCTATTCTAGGACTTCCTCTTTCAGTATCTAACACGTAAGCTATGTACGTCTCACATCCTTGTCGAATCAATCGTTTAGTCTGCATCACAGTAAGAAATTTTTTCTGCTGTTTTTCGCCTTTGAATATTACCGTTGCATTTTCCGCAGTTCGCAATTTGACTCTCTTATTCGCGCAATCTATCTGAGCGTTATGACATGCTAACCAATCCATTCCCAAGATAATATCGAATTCTCCTAGCTTAAAAGGAATTAAATCTACCGAAAAATGATGTCTGGCTATTTCTATATCACATGCAGGACATACTCGATCTACCGGAACTTGGTCATCATTCGCTAATTTTATAATTAACGTTTCGCCCAACCATTCGATTTCACAATGTAACTTATCAAGAAATTCTTCAGAAACAAATGAACGAGTAGCTCCAGAATCAATTAATACTTTTGAACTTACGGAATTCACCAAAAGCGTACCTGCAATAACACTCGGACTCTGCACCGCTTCTTTCATGGTCATGTTAAAAGTTCTAGCTTTGGGTTGATTAGGCGGCGGCGGAGGTAATGCTAACACTCTCGGAACACTGGCTGCCATAGCTGGTCCTTTGCAATTTCTGGCGATATGCCTTTTCTTTCCACACTGGAAACAATCATCTATGTTGTTCTACCTGTTGGACATTCATTAGAATAATGCCCTTTCTGCTTACACCGATAACACGTTACATCCCTTTTGATATATATACCAATATGCTTTCGATTACATGTCTTGCAGTACGGCACTGGAACTCTGACCATTCCCTGCTGACTGGAGGTTTGGAAATGATTACCTGCCTTCTGTGAACCTTGTCCTATCCTTTTAAAATTCAAATTTGCCCAGGCTTGGAATCCCGGCTTTCTGCTGGAGCGATCTTGGAAACTTCCCTGTCCCTTGTCTTGCTGAGATCTTTCACTCTCCCCTTCTATAATCAAAGCTTTCTGAACTACGGCAATATACGTCGTTAATTCGAAAACTGCAACTTGGCCACGAATCCATGGTCGTAACCCTTCTTGAAACCTTTGAACTAACTTTTCTTCAGTGTCAACCTGTTCTGGAACAAACCTAGCCAACTCAGTAAATTTGGCTTCATATTCTGCCACGGACATATTTCCCTGCTTCAGTTCTAGAAACTTAATCTGCATTTGATTCTTCACATAGCGAGGAAAATGCTTTTCTAGAAACAACTCTTTAAACCTATCCCATGCAATAACTTCTTCACCCTCTAAGGCCTTTTTAGATTCCCACCAATAATTCGCCTCTCCTTTCAACAAGTAACTAGCAAAATCAGTCTTTTGGTCCTCACCTACCTTCACTAGTGCGAACGCTTTCTCTACTTCTTTTAACTAGGTGGTAGCTTTAATAGGATCAGTAGTCCCTTCAAACTCTGGAGGTTTAACTGACTGAAACTGCTTAAAAGTAATAACAGTTAATACTTGTGGTAATTGAGGCTCAGGACGAGGTGGCTGTTGTAACATTTGTTGTTGTATCTGCTGTTGCTGATGCTGCATCTGCTGCTGCATCATTACCATCTGTTGTTGCATCAGATGGAACATTTGGTTCATGGTCTTATTAGTCTGATCTTCAGAATTGCTGTTAGAGGTCTCAGCCCTAGTCTTTCTTTTTGGTGCCATCTTCTTCTGATAATAAAACAGGTGATATTTATTTAACAGTTTAATACACAATTGACAATATATATTGAAAACAATTTATCCTGTATTAATAACATGGTTTATTTAAAGAAAACAGTTGCTGAATGTACAGACTGGAAATGTAAACAGTTAAATAAAATAATTGTTCTCTCTCTTTTTTTTTAACAGGATTTATAATATGAAAAACTGTAAAGTGAAAGTAAATGCTGTAAAACTGTAAAGACTGAAATTTAAATAAAAGAATTTGAAAAAGTTCATCTTATATATATGTGACACCAGCTTCAGGTGTAAATGCTTGATAATAAAAGTCTCGGGCTACTGGTCATCACTACGGCTACAAGTCACACTATCGCTACAAGTTAAACTACTACTACAAGTTAAACTACTGATACATACACACTACTAAGTTATACTATGTTGCCTCTATATATATATGTACTCTGGAGTCACTGTCTCAAACCATCTCAGAATCCAGGCGGAATACGCCTAAGCTCCTCTCTAAGTGCCTGGACCAAAGTCTGTGCCAAGCGAAAAACCCTGTAGAACTCTGCAAAAGAAGGAGGTCCATCATGAGTCAAATCATCCAGCTCCCAAGTAGCACTCATCAACACTGACTATAATCGATGTCTCATCAAAACATCAAAATAACCCAGAATCAAAAAGCCCTAATTCGAACATAAACCCTAGAAATCAAAAATCAAAAACGATGCAATAAAACGTGAAATTGATGCAAGAAACAGAAAGAACAAATCAAAACCTTCAATTTGGATACTCGAATCACTTGTTTTGGTGCTATAATCTGATCAAAATCACGACTTGAATTCCTGACCCGAACCTGTTCTTCCCGACCCGATTTTAGAGGATTTTTGGTAATTTTGCAGATTTTAATGATTAATTATAATTTATTAAATAAAAATTAGGCTATTTATAGTAGTAAAAATAATACTCCTAATTAAAATTAAGGGGCTAATTATACATTAAATAAAAAAATTGGGCCTTAATTTTTATAATTTTTGAGTATTAAAATTTAATTTATAAATATTTATATATGCTATATATATGCCAAAAATTCCCAAAAATTGTGAATAATGCAAAAATGCAAAGAAATAATATAAATGAAAGTTCTAAAATTTTATAAAAATAAAAATGTGATTTTTGTGGGGGTTTTGACACCCAATGGGGCCCGGAAAAGTCATTTTCTGCAAAACGAGAAAATTTATAAATTATCTAGATGTTCAGAACAAGGCGATTGTAAAAACCATTTGATGAAAAATAAGGCGCATTATTTATTTGAAATACTGGCTCTAAAATCATCGTTTGGGTCGTAAAATGTTTGAAATAAAACCTATGAATGCATAATAAAATATCTGAAAAATACCTTAAAAAAAATACAGAAATGACATGGGATACACGTATCACGTAACAGTTAGGGTTTATTCTGATCACACATAAATGACACATTAATACACATATTTTATTATAATCATGATATAATATAAACGTAAAGTTCCCAGTCGTTACACATACTGTGCATATTCACATACTCATTTTTTTCCTCATGTGTGGAGATCGTCACTTTTACTTTAAGAGGATATGAATCACGATCATTACATTATTTTGGATTACTCATGCATCAGCCTATGAATGCGGCTAAGTGTATGCATCAGAGTTTCTCAGCAGTAGGAATGTAATTAGCATGTGAATATGCATCCTATTTTATGCATCCTACTATTTTTGACAATTATATATTATGGTTGGATCTATAATATCTTGGAAATTATATTTAAATACTATTAGATTTAATCTTTACATACATTCGGTGATTTTCTTAAACTAGAGTGTGTTCACATATACGTGCAGCCTATTAAATCAGAAACTTAAAAACAAAGCGATTGATTGCATCCACTTAAAACATGAACAATTTTCATACATTATGCTGTAAATATTTAAATGCAAAGTTATACAAGTCATGCATTCAATTACCATAATAATCCAACACAAGATTTTTTTAAAAAAAATCTTACAAATCCGGAAAATAGGCCTATGGATATCAGAATCCAACAAAATGCCATTTTAACAGTAAATAAATTCCAAATCCAAATATCAATCATTCAACATTGTTGATAGTCTTCAATTACGGGGATTAACTTTAATATCAAAGGTGGGAATTTCTTCGTCTTGGCGTAATGTGAATCGTAATTCATCATCACACTTGAGCTCCCTCTCCCTAATAAATTTACTCCACCCACCAGAAAACCTGGCTCTGCGATCATTCAAGACAATTTTTATGTCCCAGGTTGATTGTCCAGTTCTGAATTTGACATATTCACCACTCTTCCAATCTCGATTATGGAACTTTATGTTTGTAGGTAGGTGTTGTATAAGGAGTATATAATTAACAAAGGACTTTTAGCGTGTACGCAGTCATTATCAAGCAATTTTTTTAAAATGTATGCACATTTTTTGTTTAAAACAATAATATAAATGAATTATTAACTGCTGTTTACCACTCTGTGGCATCTGTTATTAAGGTTGCTCCCAAAAATCTTCTTGGAGAACTAATATATTTCTTCTTCCTGCATTTGTGCTTCGGTCTGGTTACCGATCATATCAACATCTTCTGTTACATTAACAGTCCCAGGAACTTTTGCAACATCTTCACTGATTGCAACATCTTCCTCTGGTTGCATTTTGACTTCATTAACTTCAGTGTTATTCACTGGTGACATTTAAAACACAATGTGAGTCTAATGTATAAACCTACTACATCCGCCAATAAAAAGGATACAAGATGTCAGTTAAATTTTGTTTACCACTGTGATGATATTTATTTGGACACCAATCCTCGAAAAGAGAGCAACCGTGCAAGCATCTTTCTGTGCTTTTACTTTTTGCGCTGCGACCTTGCATCTCCATTCCATCCATCTCAAAAATGCGTCCGTAAAACCCACCTTCGGCATCAAAACTAAAATGCAGACTATCACATTCCATCAATCCAAAGTATGTTATCAATTTTTTTAAAACCATATATGAAATCTCAACTTCTTATATATTTTATTTTCCATCTCAACCCATTTATTACAATGCTTTCAATTCCACAAAGAGCACGTTCCGTCTCTTGGCCTAAGAGCGTAGGCAAAACCTATTTGAGCAATCAAACAAATCTGTAATCAATTAATTTTGATGATCATATTTAAATTTTCTTAAATAAATTACACTAAACTTACGACATGTCCGTGCTTTATTGCTCCACTGTCCAGAATTTTAAAAAATGATCTTCTTCCTATTTTCTCTCCTGAATTACAATTCTAAGTAACTGTGTCAGTTTTACCAAAGTTTTTTTTAGCAAAATGACTCTGATCATATGCAGTACTCATTAATAGGCAATTAAATTAGAAAATACCTGCTTCATTTTTAGATTGTATAAGTTGTTGTTTAAACACACAAATGTGCACAATATTGGAAGATGCTTCCCTCAAATTAAAGCCAATAACATCTCCAACAAAAAGCTCTGTATCCGAGACAAACGCTTCCCAACCACTTATAAAGTGACACGTATCACCATTCCATTGCAGCTGAATATCCCATTCTCTGACCCAAAAGTTAACTCAATAGTCTTCATACCTTTCCATTTTTTACATAGCTCATCCAATACAGCCTGGATTTTAAAGGAAAGTTTAGACTTAATTGTTTATAATACGGAGCACAAATAAAGAGAGATTACATAAAGCCTTATATGTTTGGAAATTTGAGATTGTATACTCACCAATTTTCGCAATATTTCAGTCCCAATTCCTCTGACCACAATCAAGTATTCCTCAGGATTGCTTCTTACAGCATTATGATCGTGAACAGTCCTAATATTTTTCAGTTTCTAACTAGTCTGTACTATAAATAATTTCATGAAGTCTTGGATCATCCGAGTGCTCATTCATGAAATAATCAAGGGGGGTCAATTGTTGGAGTAAAGCTTGCACTCGCCAAATTATTGTAACAGTGAACGGTGAAGTTTCCATATCTATAATACTCAATATCAGAACAGAGTACATTTTTAATCCATGAAACCTAAGAAATTCAACCATACTACATATTTCTTCCTACGCTTATTGTACATTACATTCCACAATATAGTCTTACACCTTAAGTGCAAAAAATGGTCAAGTTTGCGGCCAAATTTCTGAATGAAAGTATTTGGAAGTCTCTAACAAGATATAGAAAAATCTGTTAGACGGTTAAATTACTCATGGATGGAATTTATCTAATTCAACTAATAATAGAAACACTTACAAATGTCCCTTCTTCATCGGTCTCCACATTTGTAGAAATAAAGGTCGCCAATGGTTTATGACCTTGACCTGAAAGTAATGTACGACCCAACCTTCATTATCACTAAATATGATTACTGTTACTAAAAATATTATAATTGATATCTGCTTACCCATGTCCCTATTCAATGCCACAGGAAAGGAATTTTCCCTTTATTTTCTGCAAATCAGGGTAATATATCTTTAGTAGTAATTGATAATTGTGTGTGGCTAACATAATACATTAACCTAATACTACTCAATATCTAACTTCAAACAAATATTAGCCTAATAAGATTTGCGAGAAACATTAATCATATTTTGTCCAATCAGAGAGGTTGAAACCCTATGTAATTCTGGTTTCATCAATATCCTTACGATTAATTCACAAGTTACTCAGGATATATTATAGATCTTAAAATTAAGTCTGGGGAAAGATCATGAAGTGTCATCTAACTTAGATCAGGTACATACTTGAAAAATCCTAAAACAAGTTAAAATCATACATTCTACATACTCAACTATCACGACTTCACCATTATAAATATTGTTAGCTTCTTCGACATGAATGTTACAGAGCCACTTAGAGAATTTAAAGTCCTTTTCAATAACAAACAGAGCTGTGTCAATTGTAAACTTGCCATTATATAAATCTAACTAAACGCAATTTTGAAGTTGACACGGGGATATTAACTTACCTCCATCTGCATCTGATTCATCTTTCTACTTTACGGTGAATGAGAGTTGAAAACCACAGTCTACACAAATACAAGATGATTCTACCTAAGTAGTACTTTGTTCTCCCTTTAATAACCTTTAAAAACCAATTTAATAATACACTATAAATTATTATCATAGAAAAATTGATAATATTTTATAGTCCCGCTATTATTGGGTAAATTTTAAAAATAAAATTTATTTATTAAATGTATAACTTCCGCATCATTTATAAGTACTAATTCCTAATTAATACTTTATTTATTTAAATATTACATGTTTCATCTAATCGTTGACAAATATAAAGTTTCAGAACTATAATTTATAAGAAAAAAAGGTTTTTTAAAAAAAAATTAGAGATATAATATAATATAATATTATATATCTAATCACGTCTAACGTAAACTAATCAACAAAGTTTATAAGACAAAGTTAACGAAATTAAACCATAAAATTTCGCGTAAAATGCACACATTTAACAAAGTACACTTTAATCTAAAAAGAGTTACATTAATTTGTTTCTTCATTTGCTCAGTTACATTAAAGAAATTTATATAATTTAAAATATTTTACATATTTACAACAAATATTTTCCCCAAGATAAAATGTTATTGACTAAATTCAGCCTTTTTAAGACGTGAATAACTATTGCAAAAGTTTTACGTATGTACGAAAAATAATGTTACATGATATTTTATAAGTAAAATGTGGTTTTGGGAATACGTTTTACATTATATTTATAAATATATTTTTTGGATTACTTGTGGATAATATTTTAAATTAAATAATTGTAGAACATGTATCCAAATAGTATAAATGCCAATATTTAAATTTATTACTAGACATGTAATAAGTACATACAAAATAATATATTTATACTTTTTTGTCCAGACAAGAAAATTATATTACACACGTACAGAAGATGAAAGGTTCACAACCTTTTGTCCACAACAAGGCTTTACGCATTCCTTTTCTCTAAGTCTCAAAAGTACCAAGTTAACTACATCTTTTACCAAAACTTTCTCAAATGGCTGATCAAACTATTTTCACTGTTTCACTAGAGTTGATCACTCTTCTTTTTTCTTACCTTATTTTTCAGATAGAAAGCTTCAGTTTGTTTGTGAAGTTTTGTTAGTATGGGAGCGGTAAACAACCAGAGAAACATATCAAGTATGTCCTTGAAGCTCTTGACTGGGATAAGCTATATGACTTTCATCAGCATCAAATGGAAGTTACACGTGACCAGTTTTATGGCTTCATTCTTATTGTGCTAGACACAATATCATCAGAAAAGCTTCTTTAAACTCATCTCTCAGAATGTTTGCAGAGGCATAATGTTGATTCTAATCTTCAGGTTTTTATCAATCTATCTTTTACATATTATCATCCAGATTTGCTTACATTTTCTTTAAGGCATTATATAGACCAGCTGAAATAGATAGTACCGCTACTGAAATGTATATGATGGTAACCAATATTGATATGAGAGGAAGAGTGAAAGAGATTATTACTCTGCCTCTAGGACATGTACAATAACATTGCTGGAAATGATATCCTCCTCCAGCAAATAAATATGTCCAAATGCACGGAGGTAATAGACCATTAGACCTGCTAGATGGAAATCCGCTTCAGGTAGACTTGTGGAATTTACTTGCACTGGAAGCAGTCCAAGGAAACTATCAGGAAGAAGGTGAACTATGGCCAGAGGTTTGAAGATGGCACATCTTTGGAACTCAAAATGTCATAAATGCACTCTTCAACTGATGCTTTTCAAGATTTTACTTTATGCAATGAATTATTAAATTTACGCAATGTAATTGTGTTATCTTCAATTGAACTATGTATCTAGAATTTTTATCTAACTATCTTTATCCCATATTTCTATAACCTTATTTTGTGTTAGATATATTGGAGATGTCATGTCTAATCTGATTTGTGTTTAGTTTTCAGCACTTAACAACATGACATATCAGGACTTACTGAAATCAGGACTTACCGAAGTCAGAACTTAATATCAGAACTTAAGGCATCGGAAGATATATATCCGTACTAAGTGCGTGAAGACTTTCAGATAAGGAATACGGCTGATTTACAGGAGAAGAACTGGGCTAAAACAATAGAAGATATGCATGGAAAGAGTTAGAAGACCTAAAAGACTTGTAGAAGATATCTGATTGATATATTTTAGGAGACAGAATTATATTCCATATCAATTAGAATATATCTTGTAACTGTGTACTATATAAACAAAGTTTAGGGTTTACACTATATGTGTTATCATGATCGAGAAACATTATTCATTGTAACCTAGCAGCTCTTAGTGATATTATTCATCACAGAGAGAGAACAACAATTCTATTGTAACAGAGTTTATTTGAATATACTTAATCTTTGTTACATAACTTGTGTTAAAATCGATTTGATTGTATAAACACTAGTATTCAACCCCTTCTATAGTGTTGTGTGACCTAACAAGTGGTATCAGAGATTTTCTGTTAAGACACATACAGTAAAGATCCAAACAATCATGTCTGAAGAACCACAAACGCCAAACCAATGCCCATCAAAACTCAATATACTGAAAACACTCAAACCCACAGTCGATATGAGACTATTAGGGTTCCATACTGAGACCTTCTGAGTATCCCATATGGAAAGTGAAGATGGCTATATTTTTGGAAAGATACAGATCCAGAATACCTTGATAGGATTAATGAAGGACCATATAAGCCTACCAAGCTCTATGTTGCAGTTGTGATCAACCAGCAAAGTCCATACCAAAGGAGAAAGGTGATTACACAGCTGAAGACCATCTCATCTATTGCCAAGGATGCAAGGGAAAGGCATTTGCTGCATAGTGCCATTGATAATGTCATGTCAAACAGGGTAATTGGATGCAAGACTGCAAAGGAGATATGGGATGCTTTGGAGATAAGATGCCAAGAAACTGATGCAATCAAAAAGAACAGGATGACTATACTCACTCACGAGTATGAGCACTTTGACTCAAAAGCTGATGAGTCATTAACTGACTTATATGACAGGTTTGTCAAACTCTTGAATGATCTGTCACTGGTGGACAAGGAAAATGATCTTGAAGATTCAAATCTAAAATTCCTTTTAGCTCTTCCTGAAAATTGGGATTTGAAGTCTACTACCATAAGAGACAACTATGACCTTACTGAAACTACTCTTGATGAAATTTTATGGTATGCTCAAGACTTATGAACATGAGATGGATCAAAGGAGCAAGAAGCATGGAATAAAGTCAAGGAAAGTTACTCTTAAAGCTGAGGAGGAATCTCCTAAAGTGGTTACCTCAAAGAGGGGCAAAGGAAAGGCTCTCATCATAAAATCTGATTCAGAGTCATCATATTCTGATGATGATGATTCAGAAACTGAAAGTTTACCTGAAATGGATGTTGATGCAGAGATGATGCAATTGTGTGCTCTTATGGTGAAGGGTATCACAGAGATAGCCTACACGAAATTCAGAAAGGGCAAGAAGTTTTCCAGGAAAGGTGGAAGTTCTGATAAGAAAGGGTTCATAAAGTTTGAAGGCAAAGGAGGAAAGTCTGATAGAGGAGACAACTCAAATTTCAAATGCTACAATTATGGTGAAAGAGGCCACATATCTCCTGACTGCAAGAAAGGAAAAAGTGACAAAGGCAAGGCACTTGTCACAAAGAAGAAAAGCTGGACAGACACTTCAGATTCTGAAGATGAGGTGAACTATGCCTTGTTGGTAAATGCTGATAGCAGTACTGAAACTGCTGAATTGAAGGTACCTCAAACAACTTATGCTTTTCATACTGATGATATTACTGAGTTGAGATTATATCTTAAAACCATGTTCATTAATTATAGAGATCAAACTTTAACATGTGAAAGATTAACATCTGAAAATCTTGCTTTTAAAAACAGAAATGACTATTTAGAAAAGGAATTAGTTTTTCTTCATCAAACTAAGAAAGAAAGATATGAGGTTTTGTATGTTAGAGATGAAGTACTAAAATTGAATGAATCTCTAAAAATGATTTAGAAAAGGAAAGAGTGATCATCAGAACTTGGACTAACTCTGGAAGAACAACTCAGGATATACTAAGTAGTGGAAACTGAAAAGAGGGCTTAGGGTATGGAGATGATAAAAGTGAGAAAGGAACTGTGAAAATTGAGCCAAATGTTGTTAAACAGACTACTAAGTCAAAGGTAAATCCTGTTAAGTTTGTAGCAAAAACTGTAAAGTCTGATTCTGAAAAGATGAAAGAGTCTAGGGCAGAAGTTAAAGAAAAGTTAACTTCTGACAAATTAAAACAGGATAAACCAGTTGAAGTAAACATAGGCTTAATGACAAAGAAGCGGCTTAAGCATAAGCTGAAAGGGATTAGAAATGTGAACAAGGTAAAGGAAGCTAGGAAAAATAGGAATGGAAAGGAAGGTGTGAATAAAATCAATAATTATATGCCTGTTCCTAATGCTCCTAGAAAGAAATGTTACAACTGTGGAAACTCTAACCATCATGCTTTTTTTGCCGGAAAAATAAAGATATAAACTATTTACCTTCTAGATCAGGAGTTAAGAGTCAACCTGTTAGGTTTAAACCACAAAATCCTTGTTTTCATTGTGGTAGTTTATGGCATTCCATTTATACTTGTAAGGAAAATCATAGTTTGTACTATGATTACTATCAAATAAAACCTTCTTTAAAGAAAGTTAGTGTAAATCCTTCTAGTGTAAATTTTGATGTAAAGTCTGATAAATAGCATGTTAGCATAAACTCTGAAATTAAATCCGCTGCAAATGCTAACAAACTTAAAAAGGCCAAAGGATCCAAGCAAGTATGGAATTAGCATAAGAGACTCTCTCATTTAAATTTCAACAACATAAATGAGCTAGTAAAGAAAGATCGTGTGAGAGGACTTCCAAAATCAGTATTTGCTCATAATGGCCTTTGTGATTCATGTCAAAAGGCAAAGCAAAGAAAATCTTCATTCAAGAGCAAAACTGAATCCTCAATTCTTGAGCCTTATCACTTACTGCATGTTGATCTATTTGGTCCAGTAAATGTCATATCAATTACAAAGAAGAAATATGATATGGTTATAGTGGATGAGTTCACAAGATACACTTGGGTGTATTTCTTGCACAAGAAGAATGAAATTGCATCTACTCTAACTAATCATGTCAGACAGCTGGATAAGTTGGTCAAAGATTCTGTTAAAAATAATAAGAAGTGATAATGGCACTGAGTTCAAGAATTCAATCATGGAAGAGTTCTGCAAAGAGCATGGAATTTAGCAGGAATTTTCTGCACCTGGAACTCCACAGCAAAATGGAGTTGTAGAAAGAAAGAATAGGACTCTCATTGAAGCTGCACGAACTATGCTTGATGAAGCAAAGCTGCCAACCTACTTTTGGGCTGAAGCTGTGTAGACTAATTGTTTCACACAAAATGCTACACTCATAAACAAGCATGGAAAAACACCATATGAGATGGTGAAGAAAAAGAAGCCAAATCTGAAATACTTTCATGTATTTGGATGTAAGTGTTTTGTTCTTAAGACTCATCCTGAACAGCTGTCAAAATTTGATCTAAAAACTGATGAAGGAATTTTTGTTGGATATCCACTTTCTACAAAAGCCTTCAGAGTCTATAATTTAAGAACAAGGGTTGTCATGGAATCTATCAATGTATCTTTTGATGATAGAAAGATTACTAGACTTGAAGATTTCAATGATCATGATCACTGAGATTTGAAAATGAAGATTTAAATTCTGATTCTGTAAATTCTGATGGCTTAAATCCTGATCCTGTAAGTTCTAACGGGTTAAATTCTGATGTCATTGAAACTGTGATAACTACTCCAAGGGAAAATGCACCTGTTCAAGATGTTGGTTACTGAATGTCTCTATCATTCCATTCTGTCTCAGACTGAACCAAAGAAAGTGGAAGAAACTCTTCAAGATGCTGAATGGGTGCAAACAATGCAGGAAGAGTTAAATGAATTTGAAAGAAATAAAGTCTGGACCCTAGTGCCAAGACCATAGAACAGATCAATTGTTGGCACAAAATGGGTGTTCAGAAACAAAACTGACAGTGATGGCATAATTACAAGAAATAAAGCAAGGCTGGTTGCTAAAGGCTACTCTCAACAGGAGGGTATTGATTATGATGAAACATTTGCACCAGTTGCTAGATTGGAAGCCACAAGAATCTTTTTGGCTTATGCTACTCACAAGAAGTTCAAAGTCTTTCAAATGGATATGAAAAGTACTTTTCTCAATGGAGAATTGAAAGAAGAGGTATATGTTGAACAACCTCCAGGATTTGTAGATCCAAAATTTTCTAATCATGTCTACAAACATAATAAAGCACTTTATGGCCTTAAGCAAGCTCCAAGAGCATGGTATGAGACTTTAGCTCAATTCCTTCTGGAAAGTGGATTTAACAGAGGCACGATTGATAAAACATTATTCTACCTCAACCATGGAAAGGACTTACTTTTGGTATAAATATATGTTGACGATATCATCTTTGGTTCTACAAATGCCAAACTCTGTGAAAGGTTTGCAAAGCTAATGCAGTCAAGATATCAAATGAGTATGATGGGAGAACTTAGCTATTTTCTGGGACTTCAAGTCAAGCAAAATAAAGAAGGTACTTTCATAAATCAATCCAAGTACACCAGAAATTTACTGAAGAAATTTGAAATGTAAGACAGTCCAACTGCATCCACTCCCATGGCCACTGCAACCAAGTTAGATAAAGATACTGGAGCATCAGTATATATTACTAACTACAGAGGTATGATTGGCTATTTACTCTATTTAACTGCAAGTAGACCTGATATCATGTATGCTACCTGTCTTTGTGCAAGATTTCAGGCTAATCCAAGAGAACCTCATCTAATAGCTGTGAAAAGAATTTTCAAGTACCTCAAGGGTACAACTGATCTAGGATTGTGGTATCCTAGAGAATCAGATTTTAAGCTAATAAGAAACAGAAATCAATTTCCACATCAACTGCAGAAGCAGAATATATTACTGTAGGAAGCTGTTATGCACAGATTCTTTGGATGAAGAATCAGTTACTGGACTATGGGTTAGAATTCTCTAAAATACCTATTTACTGTGATAATCAAAGTACTATTGCTATGACAGGTAATCCAATTCAACACTCAATGACAAAGCACATCAGCATAAGGTACCATTTCATTAGGGAACATGTAATGGAAGGTATAGTGGAATTGCATTTTGTTCCAACAGATCAACAACTACAGATATCTTCACCAAACCATTATGTGAAGCTACTTTTACAAGACAGGTAAATGAACTTGGAATGGTTTCAGGTTCCTTCTCAAAATCTGCTTAGTTTTTGTTCTCATTCATTAGACTTTATGATCAATGTTTATAATTGTCTTATTTCTGTGTAATATGTGCTTAAATTGTATATATTAAATACTGATTATTATCTGTGATTCTATATACTCTGATAATGTTTTGAATGATCTGTGACTAGTCAATCCAATGAGGATTACTGTGTTAGATGCTGACCTAGTAGTCTTTAACATACTAGATATCCCATGTTTGAATTAGTTGTTTATATGGAAATTCATTAACACAAGCAAATTCTGATGTTGAGCTTAGTCAAATTTACTTTGTGTATCTTATTACTAAGTCACAAACTAGATTTTTGCTTCTTATCTGTCAAATTCTGATGTCAGTAAATCTTAAGGATGAACCACATGCTTGATAAGCCTCACTTATCTGAAAAAAAAAAAAAATTGAAGTCAGGTACTCCTTTGAGATCTAGAGTAAATATGTGGAAGGAAAGACCCAAGTGCATTGCTGGTATTAAGTTATATGCATTAGAAAAGCAAATAAATTTTTCTTGGTGACTTTTCACATTCTCTGATTACTGGAGAAATACTCTGATAATAGCATAAATTCTGATAGCAGTTGTGACTCACTTACACTAAGAAGCCACTGTAAAAAGAATGTTAAAAGATGCATAAAATGAGCACAAACAGTTGAGGTGGATTCTTGCATAAATTTATTCTATAGTAGACTTCATTATTAATGACAGATTTTAAGCACTTTTCTTAGTTATGCCTTATTTCTAAGATGTACTGAAGTTTATCAGACTTTAATCTTTATCTGATATTTTGCTAATGCACACACTCTCACTCCATATGAATGATGAAAATAACTGTGGTGATTAAGTTGTTTCAGACAAACAGTTAAGTATCATTTGCATAAATTCTGAGGACAAGTTCTGATGGAAGTTCTGATGCTTAAACTCTGAAGAAACAAGTCAGTATTTATATGAAGAATCACAGAAACAAACATTCACTTTCTGAGTACAGAAGCCATATTCTGATGACCATTAAATTCTGATAATAGTCAAGTTCTGATACAAATCCTGATGGAAACTCTAATGCTTACGTGGCATTATTTATTTACTTGACTTATTTGTGGTTTTACTGTAACGGTCATATTTTATCAGTAAATAATTAAGTGAGATAAAAATGGTCATAATTTTTTGGTTAGTGGGAAACGTGTTTGCCTTGACAACTGCATGTGCACAATTATTACTGCTTATTTCTCGTGCCCACCAACTACTGCTTTAACTATTTACTGGCTGACAGGTGTAAAGTGTCTGTTTTACTTCCAAAGAGAGTTGTTGAGTGGAGAGTGTATAAATATGGGAGTTAAAGATTTTACAATCTTTTACCTACTTTCTGATTCTTTTCTTATCTCTACTATTCTCTCTCTTTCCTAATATTCTCTGAAGCTCTATTTTTCACAGGCATTTTATCAAAAACTTTGCAAACACACAATTTCTCACTTATTTCTTATAGAAATGGCACAAAAGGATATCATTTTCAATGGAGCCAAGTTTGTTCCCAACAACTACATGGCTATTCTTTCTAAGGATGAAGCTCCATCAGAACTTCACTTCATCCAAGATTTTTTATCTCAAAGTGAGATTGGGTATGCTTTGACCCAACTAGAAGCACTCTCAGGAACTCAAGTGCTGGAGTTTTGGAGAAGTGGTGTTTATGATGATAGTGGTGTAAATGGGTCCCCAAGCATCATATTTACAACAGGGGGGTTAGCATATGGTGACCTTGTCCACTGTTCGACAAGCACTACATTTTCCGGAAGATTGCACTTTCAGTTCATCAGTTGAGGAGCCAGCCCTTCAGCAAATGATGGCAAATCTGGGCTATGAAAAGTCATTGGTAAAGCTGGGCCAATTAAAGAGACCCCACATCAGGAGGGAGTGGAGTTTTTTCTTTGACTGCATCACAAAAGCTTTCACCAACAAGTGTTCCAACTTTGATGTTATACCCATAATGAGTCAACAAATTGGGTATGCTCTAATTCATCAAACTCATTTTGATTATGCAAGTGTTGTTTTAGGATTCATAGGTGATAGGATGACAGAAGATAGAAACAAAGTTTATTTTGCTAGATTTTGTCAGCTTATTTACAGTTTATGTTGCTCTGATGCACCTCAACTAGCAATTGAGTTGATTGAACCCTTTAAACTTGCTAAAAGGGCCTTCACTGACTTATTATCTACTGATAATAAGAAGGTTGCACTAAGACCCCTCCAAATTCCACAGTCAGTCAAACAAGTCTTAGTAAATTCTAATTCAGCCACCTATGCTGCTAAATATGCTGATGTACAACCATCCAACCTCCATCAGCTCCTACAATAAATCAACCACCTACCACTTATCAACCTTAACCAACACAACCAACCATCAGAACATACTTCCAACCAGCTCAATCCTCACAACAACCATCAGTACCTACCATCAGAACTTCATCCTCTAGGCCTAAAAGAGCAAAGTATGTTCCTAAGTCTCCACCAAGGAGAAGAAGGATGATTCTTAGGGATGGATCTGATGAAGAAGAGGAGCAAGTCCAGGTTCATGCATCAGAACCTGTGACAGTTGAAGCTGAAAATGTGATTTTTCAGAAGACAGTAGAAGCTGCAGGGTCAACCCATCAGAAAAATACTGAAGCTGAGGTTTCTGATAATTTGAAGAGATAAAGAACTGTAAGTTCTAATGCTGCTCAAGCAACTCCTTCACTATCAAGGAGATTAAAGAAATTGAGGGCAGGAAGGCATATGGCTAAGCCTCCATCTGAGGATACTGTAGAAGCTGAGGAAGGGGATCAGGAATCTCTGATCTCCAAGCCAATAGTAATTGAATCTTTGCCACCTCAACTCAGGCTGAAGATACTATGCAGGATATAGTAATCACACCTCCTGTCTCTCCTCTTCATGATAATGTTACAGTTAAA